>NC_041408.2:91093258-91418258 GCF_900747795.2 Erpetoichthys calabaricus
CTGCCGACTATACTAAAATATCTATCTATCTATCTATCTATCTATCTATCTATCTATCTATCTATCTATCTATCTATCTATCTATCTATCTATCTATCTATCTATCTATCTATCTATCTATCTATCTATCTATCTATCTATCTAACCTGCTGACTATACTAAAATATCTATCTATCTATCTATCTATCTATCTATCTATCTATCTATCTATCTATCTATCTATCTATCTATCTATCTATCTATCTATCTATCTATCTATCTATCTATCTATCTATCTATCCCTGCCGACTATACTAAAATATCTATCTATCTATCTATCTATCTATCTATCTATCTATCTATCTATCTATCTATCTATCTATCTATCTATCTATCTATCTATCTATCCTGCCAATTATACTAAAATATCTATCTATCTATCTATCTATCTATCTATCTATCTATCTATCTATCTATCTATCTATCTATCTATCTATCTATCTATCTATCTATCTATCTATCCTGCTGACTATACTAAAATATCTATCTATCTATCTATCTATCTATCTATCTATCTATCTATCTATCTATCTATCTATCTATCTATCTATCTATCTATCTATCTATCTATCTATCTATCCTGCCAACTATACTAAAATATCTATCTATCTATCTATCTATCTATCTATCTATCTATCTATCTATCTATCTATCTATCTATCTATCTATCTATCTATCTATCTATCTATCTATCTATCTATCTATTGAATTCCTGTCCGTACTGGACTGTTTTGACTTGACACAACATGTTGATTTTCCAACCCATTCTGGCGGTCATATATTGGACCTGATCTGCACTTCTGGACTATCTGTTGCCAACATTTACAGCACTGATTTGGGACTCTCTGACCATAAAGCAGTATTTTTCACTGTCTCATTACCTATCCCACCTCTTACCTGTAAACGACAAATTTCTTACAGAAACCTTAAAAATATCTGTCCCTCTATCCTTTCTGGATCCATTTCTGATCTTTTACTGTCTGCACCTATTCCACCAACACTAGATAGTTTTGTTGACCACTATAACTCAGCCCTTCACTCAGCATTAGATAAAACAGCTCCTTTAAAACATAAGGAGGTTTCCTTTAAGCGCTCAGCTCCTTGGTATAACTCAGAATTGCGATCTATGAAAGCAGCTGGCCGACGCCTTGAGAGAATGTCACGTAAGACTGGCCTCACCGTGCACATCCAGGCTTTCTCTGACCACCAAAGAGCTTACAGAGAAGCACTAACTTCTGCCAAGAACACCCATTATGGCAGAATAATAGAAAGTGGCCATGATAACCCAAGGGTTTTGTTCTCTGTAGTTAATAAACTACTCGAACCCGCATCTGGTCCAACTACCTCTTCTACTGAAGTCCATCCATCCATCCATTTTCCAACCCGCTGAATCCGAACACAGGGTCACGGGGGTCTGCTGGAGCCAATCCCAGCCAACACAGGGCACAAGGCAGGAACCAATCCCGGGCAGGGTGCCAACCCACCGCAGGACACACACAAACACACCCACACACCAAGCACACACTAGGGCCAATTTGGAATCGCCAATCCACCTAACCAGCATGTCTTCGGACTGTGGGAGGAAACCGGAGTGCCCGGAGGAAACCCACGCAGACACGGGGAGAACATGCAAACTCCAAGCAGGGAGGGCCCGGGAAGCGAACCCGGGCCCCCAGGTCTCCCAACTGCGAGGCAGCAGCGCTACCCACTGCGCCACCGTGCCGCCCTTCTTCTACTGAAGTCTGTGAGGAATTCCTCCACTTTTTCCGTAACAAAATTAAAGATCTAAATAATTCAACTAACATAAATATATCATCTGTTTATATCTCTCCCTGTTTTCCCACTCCATACAGCTCCTTCTCTAAGTTCTCACCAGTCACCTCTGCGTTTGTTAATAACCTGCTTTGTAAGATGAGGCCGACTACTTGTGTACTGGACCCCATCCCCACCACACTACTTAAATCCTGCCTTCGTGCCATAATCCCGACTGTTACAACAATAATAAACTCATCCCTTGACACTGGCTCTGTGCCACTCACTTTTAAAATTGCTTCTGTAACCCCAATGTTAAAAAAGTCTGGCCTTGATGCTGACAATCTTAACAATTTCCGGCCTATTTCCCACTTACCTTTCCTGTCAAAAGTTCTTGAGCGTGTTGTAGCTTCCCAACTCACCAATTACCTAACCTCTAATAATTTGATGGAACCCTTTCAGTCTGGATTCAGGGCGCGGCACAGCTGTGAAACTGCTCTGCTACGGGTAACCAATGATTTGCTTATGGCAGCAGACTCTGGACAAACTAGCATATTAATTCTGTTAGACCTCAGTGCAGCATTTGACACAGTCAGACATGACATCCTACTGTCCAGAATGGAGAACATGCTGGGTATCTCTGGCACTGCCCTCCAGTGGTTCAAGTCCTATCTGAGTGATAGGCAAGAGTTTGTTAGTCTTGGCAACAGCAGATCCAACTCCGTGCCAGTCACACAAGGAGTCCCTCAGGGCTCTGTCCTTGGTCCTCTGCTTTTCTGTATTTATATGCTTCCCCTTGGCCATATTATCCGTAGTTATGGATTGGGTTATCATTTTTATGCAGATGATACCCAGCTCTACTTCAATGTTAAAAGTGGAACTTCATCAGAGCTTTCTCAGCTCACAACCTGCCTTAGTGAAATTAAAACCTGGATGGAGCAGAACTCTTTAAAATTAAATTGCAATAAAACTGAACTCCTGCAAATTGGGACTAAAATGCAACTTAATAAAATGAGCTCCTTCCCAGTCCATCTTGGCAGTGATCTCATCAGACCTGCCTCTACTGTAAAAAATCTTGGTGTCATTTTTGATTCCTCCCTCACTTATTCCACCCACATAAATCACATTAAGAAACTTTCTTACTTTCACCTCCGTAACATATCCCGTGTTCGCTCCTTCGCTAACGCTGAGAAACTTGTCCATGCTTTTATCACATCCCGCATTGATTATTGTAATTCCCTACTGGCAGGTGCCCCTTCTAATCTTATATCACAGCTCCAGCTTATTCAAAACTCAGCTGCAAGAGTCCTTACTCGAACCAGCAGCAGCGAGCACATCACATCCATCCTGCTCCGTCTTCACTGGCTCCCTGTGTCCTACAGAATCGAATATAAAATCCTACTAATAACCTACAAAGCTTTAAATAACCTCGCACCAAACTACATCAGTGACCTCCTCCATCACTATGTGCCTGCCCGCCCACTAAGGTCCTCTGATTCTGGTAATCTTGTTGTGCCCCTCACTAATCTACACTCCATGGGTGATAGGGCCTTCAGCTGTATAGCGCCCAGATTCTGGAATGACCTACCAAAATTAATCAGGTCAGCTGACTCCATGAATTCCTTTAAAAAACAACTCAAAACTCATCTGTTCAGGAAGGCTTTTAGCTCTATTTGACTTTATTACCTTTCTCTCAGTTTACATCTCTGTCAAGATGCCAATGTAACCTGTATGTGTGTGCTAGACCATCAATTATGTTGTCTGTTTTTTTTTTCAGAATTTACTGTCTTAATCTTCTTTATTTATTTATCTGGTTTGTACAATGCTATATACTGTATATTCTGCCGTTCTTATTATATTCTGTAAGTGCCTTGAGCATGGGAAAGGCGCTATATAAATAAAATGTATTATTATTATTATTATTATTATCTATCTATCTATCTATCTATCTATCTATCTATCTATCTATCTATCTATCTATCTATCTATCTATCTATCTATCTATCTATCCTGCCGACTATACTAAAATATTTATCTATCTATCTAGATAGATGCTAACTTTTAATGTGGTAATGTGAACTGTTGGATGTGATGATGATAGTGGACCTGCTGGGTCTTTTTTCTGGTGGCTTATTGTGTTATCCTGATTCTGAGTACAATTCTATTGTTTGAGGACATACAGGAGGGGTGGATCATTTCTTATTCTTTCCATTTGCTTTTGTTGCAGGAATTTATTCCAACAAGAACAAAAATTGAATTCATCGACATGCTGTCAGAAACAGGCCTGACTGTTATAGAAGCAACAAGCTTTGTGTCTTCAAAATGGGTGCCTCAGGTAAGGGCTTAATGAGCTCCGCTAACTTTGGAATATTGAATTGTGATTGGCTGCCAACAAGATGATGTGCGCATGTCCTATTCCAAGTGGCCCAGGGCCTAAGGTGTTCACAAGGGCTGAGTTCAATCCTCTCCAGTGAGTCATTGTGTGACCCTGAGCCACACTTCATTTGGCTGGACTGTAGAAAATTTTGAAAAAATTGTTTTATATCTGCAAAGGCTTTTGGGACGGGCATCTGTTATGAAAGGTGTTATATAAAGAGCAAGGCTGCTGCTGACTCACTGATTCTATCTGCCAAGCCTCACACTAGAGAAATATGGAAATGTGTATTCTGTATATTTAAGGAATTTTAGAATGAACATCCATGTGATGCCCAGGAGTCTTGGCCTGGGGCTCCATCCTCTGGCTGAGAATCTTGTAGTTCATTGTTGAGAATAGAATAGGGTAAGTGAGAAGGCAGAGAACAGGATTAAAGGGTCCAAATAAGTGATAGGGTTTATTTAAAACAGAGCCATGCAGAACAATTAATAATACATAACAAAAAATAAATCAATCTTAATAAAAAGACAAGTGTCTCTGTATTTGTATGTTCATCCAGTTTCTGTGCCATTCTAACAGATGGCACTACACAAACATTTGTAGCAATGAAATGCATTGCATTTGTCATTATAACAAAGGGCACATTACAAACATTAACTCTGCTTTTACAAATCTCATTTCAAATGGCATATAACAAAGACATATGCATTGCTTTTGTCATTCCAACAGATGGCACATCAAAAACGTCTGTAGTAATTTTCGTAATTTTTGTAGGGATTTTCAAGGGTTTAACATTCATTCATTATGAAAGGCACACCCACCTTGACCTATTTGGGTGTGGCCTTCTTGAGACTTTTTCAGTTATTAGGCCTCAAAACTACTAGGCCTCTGACCTCTTTGTGATGTTAGGTGTTCGGCCTTTTGAATTACTAGGCCTCTGGTCTTTTTGTGTTATTAGGCCTCAGACCTTTTATTTATTTGTTTATTTATTTACAGTTATAAAGTCTTTGTCCCCTTCTGATAAATATTGGGCCTCAATCTAAACATATTATGATTTAATTTTGCTGTTAATTTTTTGCTCATTTTGATGGTTAAGTGGTCCAATCTCGGTATTTGAGTTGTTTTTTCAGATGCTTTACCAGTCATTATTTGTTCAACATTTCTAAAGGTTTTTGAGTTGTTTCATTTTTCTATAACATCTTGGATGCCATTTTAATCCAAATGATCGCCACCATTTTTGGTGCCTGTTGCTAAGTCCACATCCTGTGTTTCTAGGGGTGTGGCTTCAGAGGTCCTGACCTGTTGGCAGCTGACATAACGGGTTAAAGGTCAGCGGGTGGTTCACTAACCCTAATGCTTTATTTGATCTGCGGAATTAAAAAATCTTTCAAAGACGTTTTGTTACTTTTCTTCACATTAGAGTTGTTCAGTTTCAAATATTTTTGTTTGAATGTTTTAGATCTTGATTGTTGCCTCACGCTCTGGTTATGTTGCTGTTTTCAACCTCTTGGCTTTGACCCATTTCTTTACTGTCTGTGACTTTTTCTAAAAACATTTTCCTGCCTGTTTGCTGTCAGGGAAGAACACCAATGATGATTCTGTGAGTTATAAAGTGGTCTCCAGACCCCATTTCATTCATTTTGGATTTTTTTATTCCTTGTTTTCCAAATCTCTTATTTTACACCTTCATTTTTTTTATTATAGTCCTTTACATACCTTAATTAGAAATTGGTTTCAGTAAGTTAATTACCTGTAAAGATCCTCTTGGCTGTCATATGTCAACCAGGGTTCCTCCTATGGCTGGGGTTCAAGGTCCTGATTTGTGTCCATTTTCTTTATTTTTGAATCATTGACGTAAATTAGTGTTACTTTAGTTTACTATCTGCTTATTTTTTAAGCCTGTATTATGTTATGTGTGTTTTGTGGGTGGTCCCCAAAGAGACAGGTCCAAATGAGGATGGACCAAATCATGATGGCAGTAACAATGGGGTGGCACTCTGGTGTCTGGGCTGCTGATTCTGGATAGCATCTGGGTGGAGGGTGCATGGCCTCCCCAGGTCCATAAGGGGGTTCCTCCTGATACTCCAGATAATTTCTCATATTCTAGCTATGAAAGGTACTATGTATTATAGACAGATAGGAAAGGCACTATAAAATAGATATTTTAGCATAGTCAGCAGGATCGATAGATAGATAAATAGATAGATAGATAGGAATCACACTATAATAGATAGATAGAGATTTTAGTATAGTCAGCAGGATAGATAGATAGAATCACACTATTAGATAGATAGATAGATAGATAGATAGATAGATAGATAGATAGATAGATAGATAGATAGATAGATAGATAGATAGATAGATAGATAGATAGATAGGAATCACACTATATAATAGATAGATAGGAAAGTCACTATTTAATCGATAGATACAGATTTTAGTGTAGTCGGCTAGATAGATAGATAGATAGATAAGAATCACACTATAAGATAAATAGATATTTTAGCATAGTCAGCAGGATAGACAGATAGATAGGAATCACACTATATAATAAATAGAGATTTTAGTTTAGTCAGCAGGATAGATAGATAGATAGATAGATAGATAGATAGATAGATAGATAGATAGATAGATAGATAGATAGATAGATAGATAGATAGATAGATAGATAGATAGATAGATAGATAGATAGATAGATAGATAGAATCACACTATTAGATAGATAGATAGATAGATAGATAGATAGATAGATAGATAGATAGATAGATAGATACATAAGAATCACACTATAAGATAAATAGATATTTAGAATAGTCAGCAGGATAGATAGATAGATAGATAGATAGATAGATAGATAGATAGATAGATAGATAGATAGATAGATAGATAGATAGATAGGAGTCACACTATATAATAGATAGATAGATAGATAGATACAGATTTTAGTATAGTCAGTTAGATAGATAAGAATCACACTATAAGATAAATAGATATTTTAGCATAGTCAGCAGGATAGATAGATAGATAGGAATCACACAATATAATAGATATAGATTTTAGTATAGTCGGCAGGATAGATAGATAGATAGATAGGAATCACACTATATAATAGATAGATAGAGATTTTAGTATAGTCAGCAGGACAGATAGATAGATGTGAAAGGCCCTATATAATAGATAGATAGATGTGAAAGGCACTATATGATAGATAGATAGATAGATAGATAGATAGATAGATAGATAGATAGATAGATAGATAGATGTGAAAATAGATAGAATAGGTAGATAGGAATCACACAATATAATACATAGATAGAGATTTTAGTATAGTCAGCAGGATATAGATAGATAGATAGATAGATAGATAGATAGATAGATAGATAGATAAGAATCACACTATAAGATAAATAGATATTTAGAATAGTCAGCAAGATAAATAGATAGATAGATAGATAGATAGATAGATAGATAGATAGATAGATAGATAGATAGATAGATAGATAGATAGATAGATAGATAGATAGATAGATAGAATCACACTATAAGATAGATAGATAGGAAATTCACTATATAATAGATAGATAGATACTTTAGTATAATTGGCAGGATAGTTACACAAGACAGATTTGCAGGGTCCTGGAATAAAATGTATATATAGGCTAAACAGGATGCATTGGTGAACAAGGACATACAGCATGTAGTTCATTTTAAAAGCCCAGAAGCCATAACTGAATCACTGTGAAACATGGCGGCACACACAGATGCAGCGGTTTCTTGGGCTCCCACATACGGTGCTAATCTTTGTGTTAATGTCTATCCTGGCATTTCCAGGAATGCATGTCCTTTTTCGTTTTAATTATAGTCGTAAAGCTCTGGTTTTTGGTAATGTTACTGTGTATGTCAAATGTATGTTGTTTTGCGTGTGCACCGGGGATTGTGAGTAATGAAATTTTGTTCAATCATATGCCATGTATGTGAATGAATAACAATACAAACTGAGTTGAGTTGAGAAACGCTTAGTACCAACGGGGGTGGAGCAGAAAGGTTTGGCAGAGACTTTCTAAGAGATCTGCTCTTTTAGTACTGGAGTGACGTGCTCTTGAATGCTTCCCAAAAGAATGTGGGCCACTGTTTTCCCACTTTTGCCCCTAAGAATTGACCCTGCTCAGCCTTCAGATCTTGGCTTGCTTTTCTTAATTGTTATAGAAAGCCTGAAGAAGATAAAAGTGAAAATGCAGAGCCTCCCCTTAACTCCTCCCCAAATACTTGAGACCTGTTGGTTAAACATTGTAAGCTACGCTTATCTTCAAAGTCCCATCCTTGAGGAGACACCTCATAGATCTACTGGACTTAAAAGCAGGCCATCATGGAGCTTGTGGGTGATGTGTAGGGGGGTGTGGGGGTAGGCGGTGGGCTAAAGTGGGCCGAGGCCTTGAAGTCTTTTCTTCTGTTCAGTAAAGTTTACAATAGCAAAAGCTTCAAACCTTTGCCAAGGATAAGATAAAGCAGCATCTGCAATAAATTAAGGCAGAAAAGAACAGAAGATGCACAGCTCAGAACTCCCAGCAGAGCTTTCCTCTTCGCTAGGTGTCTGGCATGAGCCCATACCCGTGATGCTGGTAGCTGGATGCCTGCCTGTGACATTTAACTCTGTTTATCCACAGCGAGACAAGCAAATCAATTCTGAAAGAAAGAAAAAGTACGTTGAAGTCATTATCCGTGCAAAGTGAATTGTAACTGAGACAAACATTGGGAAATACCTAAAAGTTAGAGTAGCAAGAGGGATCAGAAAGACAGCCGGCTTTACAACAACATGAAATACACACCAGCACTTGGCAGACAACGCGCTCTGGAGACATAGGAGCTGAGCTTCGAAACGGAAGGTAGAGTGTTGATATCCCACCGCTGACTCCCTGTGTCATGGCAAAATCATTAGCTACTGTATGTAGAAGGAGGAACACCGAGGCAGATGTTGAGTTGTACCATAGCATGGATCACACACCATGTTCTAGAATGGTGGTCCCATATCCCACTATGAAAGAATTTTTCAGACAAAACAATAATTATGTAAATAAATTAATACATTGTGAAATGTGACAATTAATAAAAAAATAACAAAATGATATGGGAGCCTAAATAAATAAATATGACAAGATATACGTATATTCTTTATGTTTTTTTTTCAAGGAAATAATATTAAATCTCATATATATATATATATATATATATATATATATATATATATATATATATATATATATATAGTTGAAAATAGTTTACTGTCAAATAAATGCAAAGAGTACACGACACGTGTTTCGCCCTCATTCTGGGCTCATCAGATGTACACACTCCACTGCACTCCCTCTCGGGAATCGAACCTCGGACGTCAGCGTCAGAGGCGATGCCCCTAACGTTGCGCCACGGCGTGTGGTTCGTTTATTTGACAGCATGTAGATCGGGGTAATTACATTCACGGCATTCGAAGTCTTTGGGTGGTTACCTACCAGGTAATGCTTGTGGTTGGCCAGCAATCTGCTAACATCCGCCACGGTGCCCTCAGTTTGTGAAGAGCAGATCATAGAATGGTTGAAAATAGTTTACTGTCAAATAAATGCAAAGAGTACACTATATATAAAATAGCCGTGTAAACCCATGCTGTTAAAAGCCCAGGCTCCTACAAATTGAAATGCAGAGTCGGCAGTTTCGTTTTGTGGACGTGTTTGCCCTCCCTCTATGTTGGGTAACCCTAACCCTAACCCTAACCCCCTCTCTATCAGCGGCTAAGCAAGTTTCTCTCTCATTTGTCTTTCCTCGCCGGTTTCACTTTGGTGATGGAGTCGCTTTCTTTCAGCCTCATTCCATAGCCTCGTACTTCTTATTTCTTCCGACTCATTAACTTGGGGCTGCCTTGCCGGCTCTTTGAGCTTCATGGTGTAGCCTCGCACTTCCGGGCCAGACAGACGGACACACACACTTCCACGTGCAGACGTTTATATATAAGATATATATAAATATGTGAATAATACAGATATATATATCTACTCTTCTTCTTCTTTCGGCTGCTTGCATTAGGGGTACACACTTCTCCCATATCATCCTGTCCTCGTCATCTTACTCTGTCACCCCATCACCTGCATGTCCTCTCTCTCCACATCCATAAACCTCCTCTTAGGCCTTCCTCTTCTCCCCTTACCTGGCAGCTCTATCCTTAGCACCCTTCTCTCAGTATACCCAGCATCTCTCTTCCCCACATGTCCAAACCAACGCCATCTTGCCTCTCTGACTTTGTCTCCTAACCATCCAACTTCTACTCTCTTCATATATAAAATCCTAAGCCTAAAAGTGCAACGATTTTATGTAATATTTTTATTCAATGTTTTATGTCACATTTTAAATCGGGCTCATTTTAAAATCTACATATATATGTTTGGTATCATTCTTTTCAGAATTTATCGAAGTTTAATGTGATGTTGTTAGATTTTCAGATTCTTATTCCGTTTTTAAATTATAAACTAAAAACTATCAAGAACTCAAGTCTTGCGAGACAAGACTTTGTGCCAAGTGTTTTAACAACGCCTGGGGCCGGAAATAAAAGACAAAGAGTAGGACAGCCGCTGTACAGGCTTTTAAATGTTTGAAGTGCCGCGCGAGATGGAGATTATGTGGCGCAGCAGCAGCAGCAGCAGCAGCAGCAGCAGCAGCAGCAGCAGCAGCAGCAGCAGCAGCAGCAGCAGCAGCAAGCCAGCAGCTGATCAAGCAAAGAGGAGGTAAAAAAAACTGTATTTGTTTCCCATTGTTTTGCTGTTTAAAAGGGGGTTTCATCTCCTTGGGGTGCGTTCAGCCCCCCTCTTCCCAACATGAGCGGCAGAGATGTGAAGTGGCTGGTGCATTGCGCCTCCTGGGGGGGTTGTATGAGTGAAGCAATGAGGGGGCAAGCCCCCTAGTATATATATATATATATATATATATATATATATATATATATATATATATATGTGTGTGTGTGTGTGTGTGTGATTATTCACATTTTCTTCTAGACTTACAAACATTTTTCTTTAAATGACCAATGATTACTTTCTTTATTTTCTATTTTGTTTATTTGCCATTTTTTTAAGATGGCTGATCACACAGAAGTCTTAACTGGAATAAAGAGGCACCCTGGTGTTCGGTACCCAGTGCTGACTCCCAATCTACAAGGCTTTCAAGCTTCTGTAAGTATCTTCTTGCCGTTTTGTACCTACCCATTGCAGATTTTAAGGATTGAACTGGATCTTCGCCCAAATCCTTGCCTTCAGCTGCCATTTCCACACTCTAACCAATCTTTTAAACTGCCATTATCCTTGTCGCTGCACCTCAGCCCCTCCTTTCACCTGCCATGTCCTAAATTGCCCAGCCCCACTTACTATTTCCCTAATCACTCCACACCTAGCCCTCTACCTTTACCTGCCATTACCCAAGCCCCTCCCCTGCTAGCCCCTCCTTCTACCTACACTCTCCCTAGTGGCTCTGCCCCAGCCACTCATTTCACCTTCGATTTTCCCAGTCACTCCACCTCTAGCTCCTCCTTTTCTTGCCATTTCCACAGTTGCCCCACCCCTAGCTCCTCCTTTTACCTGACATTTCCACAGTTGCTGCTTCCTGTAATGGTTGTCTCACAAAGCAAGCCACCGTGTTATATATATTTATATATATATATATATATATGTTGGGCGCAATACAGGTCCATCTTACAATATATATATATATATATATATATATATATATATATATATATATATATATCCATCCATCCATCCATTATCCAACCCGCTGAATCCAAACACAGGGTCACGGGGGTCTGCTGGAGCCAATTCCAGCCAACACAGGGCACAAGGCAGGAACCAATCCTGGGCAGGGTGCCAACCCACCACAGATATATATATATATATATATATATACATCTATCTATCTATCTATCTATCTATCTATCTATCTATCTATCTATCTATATATATATATATATATATATATATATATATATATTTATATATATATATATATATATATATATATATATATATATATATATATATTGTAAGATGGACCTGTATTGCGCCCAACCCGACACAGACTGGACATGAGAGGCACGTGTAAAACAAATTAAACTATTTATTTTCCTTCCCCTGTGGGCACACATCTTCCCCGTGACCCACAGGCAATACACAGTCCCAAAACACAGCACACAAGTAATACAAGAGCACTTTCTCTTCCTCCTTGGCACCACCACTCCTCCCAAGCAACCTTGTCCTCCTCCACCCGACTCTGGCCGCTGAGTGGTGGCTGCTGGCTCCTTTAATAGCTGACCCGGAAGTGCTCCAGTTGTTTGATCATTGAGTTCTGGCTGCACTTCCGGGTGTGATGCATACGCTGCCCACATGGGCTCAGGAGTCCCAAACAGAGCACCCCCTGGCAGTGCCTGCGGGACCCAACAGGGCTGCACCCAACTCCAGTTCCTAGGGAGCCCTGTGGGAAACCGAGGCACTGCTCCACCCCAGGGGGGCAGCCATCTAGCATCCAGGGGGAGGTATTGCACTGTCCAGGGCTGCTCCCCCTGAATATAGTGTGCAGGGGCGTCCCGGCTGGGCATGGACGCCAGCCGTCTGCCACAATATACATATATATATATATATATATTTAAATATATATAGTTGAAATAGTTTACTGTCAAATAAATGCAAAGAGTACACGACACGTGTTTCGCCCTCATTCTGGGCTCATCAGGTGTACACACTCTGCACTCCCTCTCGGGAATCGAACCTCGGACGTCAGCGCCAGAGGCGATATATATATATATAGGTAAAATTCTGTTACAACAAACTGCCAGGGACCTAAAAAATATTTTGTTGTAATGAAAAATTCATTGTAATGAGATTCTGTATTTGTTGCTATAGTGCTTTCTTTAACTTGCGTCCAGGCGTTTGCAATCATTTCAATAGCTTCTTCTGCGTTAATTTTAATCTTCTCCTGTCTACAGGTTATGCTGACGAGAATTTTTCTTAGCATTTCTTTGCGATAATACACTTTCAGGGTGCGAATGATGCCCAAATCCAATGGCTGAAGCACTGTTTCATGTTGTGGGCAGCACAATTATCAGTCAGAAGCAGAATTATCTTTTTCTTCTTCTTCTTATTGTGAGGTTTCTGAACTATTTTGGGACCACCACGACCCCAAACAGGAACGTCACTCTGAAGTGCGTCCAGAAGCGCGGTTGCCGCGTCTGTGTAAGATTGTTTGTCTGTTGCCGGGTAACAGCAGGCTCACAGCGATGCAGTGAGACGCCACAGAAGCGAATCCTAAAAGATCGGGGTCGCGCTATAAGTTCCTGTCTTGCACCCCAAAACACGAGGCTGAGTCTCAGTACTTTAGCAACACCAGCTTTATTCAGCTTGAAACAGCAACAGCACGGTTAGTTATTGTAGCGCGATCTGCCGCTCTCCTATACACAGACACAGCAGTCAGACAGGGTCGTGGCCAGGTTAGTGGTCAAGTATTCCTGTGCCCTGCATTTACAAAGTTCCTTGCATCACCCACCGAGTTTGCTTTGGCAGAGAGATGCAGCAGAGCTGTGAGCCTGCTGTTGCCCCGGCAACAGATAAACAGTCTTCCAGAGACACGGTGATCGCACTTTGGGACGCTCTTCAGCGTGTTATCCAGTTCGGGGAGGTCCCAAGAGAGTTTAGAAACCTCACATTTTCTTGAACGAGCATCACTTAACCACCTAAAAATGGATTTTTCAATGTCTTCAAATGCAGCAGTTCGCCTACGTTTGCAACCCGAGATTTTTCTTCTTTTTTTGCTCGGTCTTTCAAGAGTAAAAGTTGACCGTGTCGATGGCGAAATTCCAAATTCACTGGCAATGTCTTTTTTTTCTTTTTGCCGCAATCACAGCTGCAAAAATGTAAAGTTTTTTTTTTTCTAATATGAACTGTTATCGTTTTTTCGTGTCTGCCGTTACTGTAGGAGGGTGACAATGAGTTAAATTCCAATGGATGTTTTTCAAATGTTGACGAGCGATAAGCAAAAGATGTCACTGAAAACCACCGAAAACAAAAAGCAAAAAAACAGTTCAAGGAAAGTTCAAAGAAAGAGAAAAATTTACAATGATTGTGTTTGGGGATCATTGTGCACAACTGAGGTGCGACCACAGAACTAACTGCTCTGCGGATGATTCATTTGGGCATTTCAAGGTCTTTTGGGCACTTCGTTGTAATGAAAGTATCTGCTTCATAGTAACGAGATTTCAATAGACTCGTGTCATATGGGGAAACTGTCGGGACCATAACAATATTTCGTTGTAATGAAAATTTCGTTGTACAGTAATCCCTCGCTATATCGCGCTTCGCCTTTTGCGGCTTCACTCCATCGTGGATTTTATATGTAAGCATATTTAAATATATATCGCGGATTTTTCGCTGCTTCGCGGGTTTCTGCGGACAATGGGTCTTTTAATTTCTGGTACATGCTTCCTCAGTTGGTTTGCCCAGTTGATTTCATACAAGGGACGCTATTGGCAGATGGCTGAGAAGCTACCCAACTTACTTTTCTCTCTCTCTTGCGCTGACTTTCTGTGATCCTGACGTAGGGGGATTGAGCAGGGGGGCTGTTCGCACACCTAGACGATACGGACGCTCGTCTAAAAATGCTGAAAGATTATCTTCACGTTGCTATCTTTTGTGCAGCTGCACGGTGCTTCGTATACTTAAAAGCTCGAAGGGCACGTATTGATTTTTGCTTGAAAAACTAACTCTATCTCTCTCTCTCTCTCTCTCTCTTTGTCTGCTCCTGATGGAGGGGGTGTGAGCTGCCGCCTTCAACAGCTTTGTGCCGCAGTGCTTCGCATACTTAAAAGGCAAACAGCCCTATTGATTTGTTTGCCAGAGATTGTTTTCTCTATCTATGTGACATTCTGTGCTCCTGACGCGCACTCCTTTGAAAAGGAAGATATGTTTGCATTCTTTTAATTGTGAGACGGAACTGTCATCTCTGTCTTGTCATGGAGCACAGTTTAAACTTTTGAAAAAGAGACAAATGTTTGTTTGCGGTGTTTGAATAACGTTCCTGTCTCTCTACAACCTCCTGTGTTTTTGCGCAAATCTGTGACCCAAGCATGACAATATAAAAATAACCATATAAACATATGGTTTCTACTTCGCGGATTTTCTTATTTCGCGGGTGGCTCTGGAACGCAACACCCGCGATGGAGGAGGGATTACTGTAATGGAATTTTACCTGTATGTGTGTGTATATATATATATATATATATATATATATATATATATATTGCATAGTTTACTGTCAAATAATGCAAAGAGTACGCGCCACGTGTTTCACCCTTATTTGGGCTCATCAGGCGTACACACTCCACTGTACCCCTCATGGGGATCGAACCTCGGACGTCAGTGTCCGTATGTTGCGCCATGGCGTGTGGTTCCGTGACGTCCGAGGTTAGATCGGGGTACAGTGGAGTGTGTACGTCTGATGAGCCCAAATAAGGGCGAAACATGTGTCGCGTACTCTTTACATTATTTGACAGTAAACTATACAACATTCTATGATCTGCTTCTCGCAACTGAAGAGGGCCCCGTGGCGGATGTTTGACGACTTGCAGACCAACCACAAGCGTTACCTGGTAGGTAACCACCCATACAATCAGATTGTGATTCAGACTACGAATGCTATGAATATATATATATATATATATATATATATATATATATATATATATATATATATATTGTAAGAATGGACGCTGTATAGCGCCCGACCCAACACAAATTGGACACAGGAGGCACATGTAAAATGAAACAAACTGTTTATTTTCTTCAGCTGGAGGGTACGTCTTCCTCGTAATCCCTCCAGCCACAACACAGTCCCAAATAAAGCACACCAATAATCCACCGCGCTTTCTCTTCCTTGGCACCACCACCTCTCCTCCCAAGCAACCTCGCCCTCCTCCACCCGACTCTGGCCGCTGAGTGGTGGTTGCTGGCCCCCTTTAATCAGGCACCCGGAAGTGCTCCAGGTGGTTGATTGGTGACATCCCGCTGCACTTCCAGGTAAGACGAAACCAGTGCCCAAAAGGGGCCAGCCACTCCTGTTGCAGCACCCCCTGGCGGTGCCTGCGCAACCCCCAGAGCTGCACAGAACTCCAACCCCCATGAGCCCTGGCGGAGTCCGAGGCACTGCTGCAACACAGGGATGCTGCCATCTAGTGTCCAGGGGGAGATGCTGGGCTTCCCACCCTTGTCCCCCTGGCAAATGTGGTGAAGGGGTTTCCCGGCCAGGCATGGACCCCGGCCATCTGTCACAATATACATATATTCCTTCAAAGGCAGGTAGTATAAAACTGGACAGAAAGGAGAAAGGTACCTTGAAAATAGTGGCAGGCTTTACGGGAACGTGCTGGAGAGAGGGAGCTCCGGTTAAGAGACATTCACACATGCAAATGCAAAGAAAAGACTCTGAAGATACACATAGGGCAAGAGATAGAAAATATTTGTAATTATTCTATGACCTGTCTTTGTTAGGTTACGTGGCTAGTGTATATGAGGTTCGATCCACGCAAGGGGAAGCAAAAAGTGCGCACACCTGATGAGCCCCAAATAGGGTGAAACACATGTTGTGTACTCTTTGTATTATTTGGCAGGTACTATTTGACATATATATGCATATACAGTATATATATTTGAAAAAAATGTAAAGAAATACCCTCATTTATAAAGTTTCTTCATTTCAGACTGTCTTTTCCAGCCAGAGTTTTTCACAGTTTCTCTCCCTTATAAGGCATCCCAGGATTTTTGAGACATTCAAAGGCTTTTGATCTTCCACTTTCCCTATTTTAGGCCTGCCTAGGCCAAAGCCTGCAGGTAATATTTGGGGCACTAGCTGGATTGGGGTGACCCCCTTCTGGGTTGGCCACTGATGGCCCTGGCTATGTAGATTTACTGATTGGTCTGTTATTTATTTACACCCTTTTTCAGATTTTTGTTTTTAGATTGTGAATGGAGACTTGGTTGTTTTGGATTGCCCTTCATTTTTATTTTGTTTTCAGTTTTGTGAGTACATTCCTTCCTTTATAAAGATTCTTCATTTTGGGCTGCCTGTACAAGTCATGGTTTCTCACCCTTGAATGCTATCTTTTGGATATTTTGAGATATTCACAGCATTTTTGAACTTTAAAAGCCAGCTTCCCCATGTTAGGCCTTCATAGGCCGAAGCCCTCCCTTAACAGTTAGGATGGGGAAACTAACTAAATTAGGGTTATATATGAGACAGTGTCTAGTGGAATTATTGTAAATGAACTAAAAGGGGCAAAGCAAAAGTCAAAGTCAACAAGTACTTCAGAACCAAAATGAAGCCTGGCACCATGGCTACTTGTAATGGGGATAACTGTCACCACCACCTGATCAAAGCACCGGGCAGTCCCTACATTGATGGATTGAAGGCCAGAGGTCCACATGACCATCATCATCTAATTCAGCGTTTCTCAACATTTAAGTATTTGAGAGCTGAGTTTTCATAACAGTTTTATTCGCACTCCCCACTAACGTTTTTTTGAAAGGAGCCCACTAATCCCAATTTGTTCTTTTTTAATTAATGATATATCATAGATGCATATTTTATTATACCTACTTAACTTTTATCGACATTTATCTAACTCTATATTTATTTTTCTAGTATCAGAATGTAGTTTAAGTTAATTTGTTTTGGTTTCAATAGATGGATTTTTCATATTTTCGATTCTTGTTTTCTTTTTTTCACATCTTCACACCCCCCCCCTTTTTTGTTACTTCACACCCCCCTAGGGGGGCCCGCCCCACAGGTTGAGAACCACTGATCTAATTCTTCCATGTGAAGCCTGAAAACCATGAGGACTGATTGATTGAGATCATTTATGTTAGGTAGAATGCCTAGTGAGGGCTTGGTGGTCTTGTGGCCTTGGAGCCCCTGCAGATTTTGTTTTTTTGTTTTTTTTTTCTCCAGCCCTCTGAAGCTTTTTTTTTGTTTTTGTTTTTTCTGTCCTCCCTGGCCATAGGACCTTACTTTATTCTTTGTTAATTAGTATTGTTTAATTATTATCTTTTTATTTTTCTTTCTTCATCTTGTAAAGCACTCTGAGCTTCATCATTTGTATAAAATCGTGCTATAGAAATAAATGATGTTGTTGTTCTTCTTCTTCTTGTTCTGCTCCCATTAGGGGTTGCCACAGCGGATCATCTCCTTCCATCTCTTCCTGTCCTCGTCATCTTGTTCTGTTACACCCATCACCTTCATGTCTTCTCTCACCACATCCATAAACCTTCTCTTAGACCAGGGGTCTGCAACCTTCACTATCAAAAGAGCCATTTTGCTCCCTCTTCCTCCAAAGAAAAATAGTCTGGAGCCGCAAAACATAACACAGCTTATAAACTTTTAAAAGTTTTAATCTTTTTTTAGATTTTACATGTTACAACCACGGAATACAACAAACAGAAGTGCAGTGTGCATGTGTAGGCCTACTTTGAAATAAATTTAACTGAACTCTGCAGGCCTATTTGAGTCCTTCCTATACCTGTATAAAATTAAAATAAAAACTAGCCCACTTTAATATAAATAAAACATTTAGCTGTAGCTTAGCAGCTTTAAAAAAGTAAACATAAAATTCCATTTCAGTGTGCTCTCATCCTCTTCAGGTTTCCCTCTCAGCCAGCAATCAACTGAAGCACCTGAACATACAAAAAAACCGACATCAGCTCCGGGTCTGAAATAAAAGTGTTTTTTTTAAATATTAGCCTATTAAATGCTATTGTTCTCACCTGTTTAATGTGACTTCTGTTTCTGAAGTTCGCTGCAGATCATCTCTAGCACTTTGAGCTACTTTTTGTATGAAAATGTGCTATATAAATAAATGTTGTTGTTGTTCTATGTCGGGGCTATACGATGTGACTTTGACCTTCACACAGGACTGCAGGCTCATGTGTGAGGTGGGAGAGATATTTGGACTTTATGAAGTTCATTCTTGAGAAAACTTGCTCACATAAGTATGTTGAGCCAAAGATGGACAGGACTCCAAATGCATATTTTTTCATGTTCATATATGTTTCGGGAATGGCACTCCATGTATTGAAAACAAGTTTGTCGGGTTTGGGGAGGTTTTCAATATCAGTCCATTTGTGCTCTTTAGCGAGAGTAGCCTTCTGACGGGCGACTTCTTCAAGATCTGCTGTCAGGTATTTGAACTTGGACACCCATAAATCTTTATCCGCTATGCGGCCAGTTCAATTTCTAGATCGGGCTTACTTACTCCTGTGAATGCGGATGTGTTCAGCAGGGATGGGTCGATGTCCAGGGAAGGAGAGAGTGTTTTTTTTCTTTCTGAACTCACTGAATCTTTCTCTAAATGCAGCTTGCATTGCAATAATTGTACGGTGGAAATAATCACAATTTATGTGAATGTTCACTGCTTTGAACTCTCTCAGGGAGGGGAAGTCAGAGAGTGTACCTTTCTGTACATCTCTGGCAAACACTGTCATCATGCGCTCAAACACCAAAACATTTAAAGTCAGAGAATAGATGCTCTGATATTTTTATGAACGATTCTTTCATGTATTCTCCGTCTGTGAACGGCTTACCCCTCCTTACGATCTCTTGAGCTGCCACAAAACTAGCAGCTGTAGTTGATTGTGGAGAAGTGATCCACTTTTTGAAAGTATGTTTGCTCTGTTCAGCTTTCCGTTGCAGTTCCGAAATTGCTCTCTTTCGCTCATCTTCACTTGGGTATTTTTCAGTGAATGCTGAGTGCTTGTTTTGAAAATGTCTTTCAACGTTACATTTTTTGTTGTTCGATAATTTATCGCCACATATTAAGCACACCGGTAAGCTAGCGTCGTTGGCGGTGAAGGCAAATGCTTCTGTCCACGCAGAATTAAACTCTCTGTTCTCTTCTGGGATTTTTCATTTTTGGGATTTATTCATAGTTAGTGCAGGGGTCGCACACTCCAGAAGCCACCTGCAGGTAAAGGCGAGGGCTATAGACGTAGATGTGACGCATATTTTAGTTGACAAATTATAAATAAAAATAAAAATTAGATGTTAAAGTGTATAACAGTAGTAGTAGTAAATAAACATTATATATATTACATATATTATATACAAATTAAATTAAGAAATTGCCGTTATTCATTTTCATGTTTTTTTTTTTTTTTTGTCCAGGCCAAAAGGAGCCATTACAAGGAGGCTGAAGAGCCGCATGTGGCTCCAGAGCCGCGGGTTGCCGACCCCTGTCTTAGACCTTCCTCTGTTCCCCTTACCTGGCAGTTCTATCCTTAGCACCCTTCTCCCAATATACTCCTCATCTCTCCTCCTCACATGTCCAAAGCAACGCCATCTCTCCTCCCTGACTTTGTCTCCAAACCATTTAAAGGCTTTTTATTTGTTGATTATCCAACTTAGACGGAGGCCACCATCATATTTATGCCATCATTTACTGGTGACGTAATAAATGTGACGGTCCCAGTCTTATGACTTTTCCAGGAATGCATAAATAAATGAATGGGAAATAAAAATCCAGACGTAATTAACGTGTAATGTAACAGGGGGTGGGCCTCTTCTGGGCTGGCCAGTGAAGGTCCCGGCCTGACGTAAGGCCTTTGAGATGATTTTCACATCCTTTTTGTGAGGTTGGAGACTCCAAATCATAAGACAGTGGGTGTATCGTGACTGACGTCACTAGGAATGTCAAGGAGATCGGTGGATGCAGGCTACAGTTAGACCCTTGATGGTTCTGGTGGTAACAGATGTTCTCTCTTTCTTTTGAAAGTATCGACTATCTTTCTTTCCTAGGGGTGTGGTGACAGTCACTTTGTCCAACCGCTTGTTGTCTTCAATTTCCATTGAATTTTTATTTTTACACAAGAGGACCTTCTGCATTTGTCTCTCTTCAGGTGGCGGCTGGTGCTACAGACGTGGCTGTCTTTGGAGCGGCTTCGGAGACGTTCAGCCGAAAGAATATTAACTGCTCTATTGAAGAAAGCATGTGGAGATTCGAAGAAGTGGTCAAGTCGGCGAAGGGGGCCAATATCCCAGTTCGGGGGTTTGTATTACTCTTAATATCCTTGAAAATGTGATATAAAGTCTGTATAAGGAAAAATAATAATTCAAAGGAAGGAGTGCTAACAATTGAGGGGTGCTGCTTTATGGCGTCAGGGATTTAGGGTCCATAAGGGATTTGCATGTTCTTTTTATGTCCACATCAGTTTTTCCTTGCTTGTATTGGGGTAACTGGTATGGTGTGTGTCTGTGTGTGTGTTTGTCCTGAGACAAGCTGGCACCCACCCTGTTTTTATGTTAAAGCAAAGTGTGAGTTAAGGATCACTGAGAGGCAGAAACAAGACCAAGAGATGAAAAACCCAGTTTGAACGTAAGCACGGCAGGCAGGAGTCGAAACTGGGAAATCGAAAAACAACAATCAGCCAGGAGCAAAAGGGCAAAATGAGAATTGTGAGTCAAAGACGAAACGAGAAAAACTGCAGTGTATTTAGAAATAAAGCTAACTATACTAAGGATTTGTGAGATCTTATTCATCCACTGAAGGACAGCACAATACAAAACAAATATACAATACAATACAATTTATTGTTCTATAGCCCAAAATCACACAAGAGGTGCAGCAATGGGCTTTAACAGGCCCTGCCTCTTGACAGCCACACAGCCTTGACTCTCTAAGAAGATAAGACCCCCCCCAAAAACAAGTGGTCCCTGCCAAGTAGGTGGTATCCCGGTTTCTACCTGAACCGGAAGTGTTCCAGATGACCAATACTGGGATACTGGAAGCAGTCCTTAGGTCCAGTTTAAAAGGAGCCCGTTGCCTCCCGACTCTGACTCCACCCAGCTTGAAGTGGAAGAAGGTAAAGATTCTGTTTGTTTTGGCTGCTGCTTGATTGAAAAGTATTGGTAGCAAATTAAAGCCTTTTATTTGAACCCAGAATCGTGTTGGGTAACATTGTGCCTATGGTTTGGGGCTTGGTGGTGCCCACTTGTGATCACAGTGTTTGAAAAGCACCATATAGCTGGATTACAAAGGCGCTATATTAAAAGAGTCGGCCTTATCATCCTGCTCAGTTGTTGGACTCACACACTTCCACGTCCCAGTTCTCGTTCACACGGCCTCTCCTTCTAAATATTTACTTTCTCGCTCTGATCTGAAGTTCTGCGTAACGTCTGACCGCCCAGCACTGTGCCAAACAAATGCTAACCAAGCAGCAAACAGAGGCGCCCGTGTCGTTGTGCCACGCACACTGTGGCCTGCGGCATTCTGACGCTGCCCGTTTCTGTGCTGGCTCTGGTTGAACCCCTGGTTGGACGGAATTTTGTTTTTTTTGTTTTTCACAGCTGGGGTAGTTTAAAGTATGAAGGCCGTCACAAAAGCGCACTCCAGTCAAACAGGAAATTCCTTGTTTGCTGTATTTCAGCCGTAGTTGGATCCATCATGTTCTGCTGGCTTACCACCCACGTTGCCAGGACATCCCAATTGTTTACACGGCACAAAGAAACCAAAGTCGAGTAGCAAAAAAAAAAAAAACGAAATCTGTCAAAAACATTTCTTTATCTCGATCCACTGTCTGGTTCTACCAGTTCTGTTGTTTGGTTGCTGTTTTTGAAATTTCACTGCCTCTTATCGCCCTCTAGCAGCATTTCTGGAAAGGACAAGCTTGGAGGAGTTCCACTCAGGTGCAAATGAGAAACCACCTTCCGGGAGGGCATCTCCCTTTTATATCATCTGGACCTTAAGGGGCCGTCCGCCTTAAGGGGCAGAGCTTCCCTGGCTCTGTTGACCTCAAGGGGCGGTCTCTCAGTGCTGTGAGGGAAAAAGGGGAAAAGACTGTTAGCAACAGCGCTCCCTGTCATCCTGGGGTGGTACCACATTGTTTAGATGAGCCTGGAAGGTGACCCTCTGTCACATGCATAATAAAAATTATATATATAAATTAATAAATAACCCTTTAATTGCCATATACAATTTCTTATATTCGGAATTTGTCAGTTTTCACATACGTCAACTTACTCTCCAGAGAATCAGCTATTTGTACAGCACCCCTGGAGCAATTGCAGTTTAAGCGGCTTGCTTAAGGGCCCAACAGAGGGACATTCCTTCTGTCACTGCCGGGATTTGAACTGGCAACCTTCAATTTACCAGCCCAGATCCTTTAGCCATAGGACCAACACTACGCCCCTCCATAATCATAAACGGGTGTGGCACCAGATGGTGATCCCCATACATCTGGTCTGAAATATAGCAAGGTGATTTCAAAACATACAAAAAAAAACCTGGTACCATTTTTCCAAATGTGAGTCAAAACAAAGTCTGAGGCACAGGTGAGGTGGCTCAAGGAGCCGGAACCTGGAAGTGACATCATTCATTGTCCTGCCGCTAACTGTTCAATCTGCTGGAGAAATGAGAGGAGAAGCATTAGGTGACAGCAGTAACCCTCAGTTCAGTCAGTCAGTCAGTCAGTCAGTCATTCATTCATTATCCAACCCGCTATATCCTAACACAGGGTCACGGGGGTCTGCTGGAGCCAATCCCAGCCAGCACAGGGCACAAGGCAGGAACAAACCCTGGGCAGGGTGCCCCCTCAGTTGAGGGTGTAATTATATTGAGATGAGCCCTGGAGTTGTCTCCCAAGTGCTTATATATATATATATATATATATATATCTATATATATAAAAATGGAATGGGTGGGTCGTCGGGTGGGCCTTTTTTTCATTCCGTCGTTTTTTCGACGTTTTGAAAATGTAGAATGATTATTTGATTTTTTTGTTTTTATTTGATCGTGTCTATGTAGCCGCCGTCATAATAAAGTATCGCTAAAATCGTCATTTATCGTAATTTATTTTTGACGTATAACGTCGCCGTCGTTGAGGTCAGTGATACCAGTGCAAAAAATCTGCTTACGATTGAAAGACACGCCCTACTCACTGGACAGTTAAAAACACCAATCAAACTAACGATGACATCAAGTATTACCCAATCAAAAGTAGGAAAGGAGGCATCTTCATAAAATGCATGTGGGATGATTTGCATGAGACGCTGCTTTAAAAAAAAAATGATAAAAAAAATACGGGATAAATCCCGTCCAGTATTGATTCAAAATGGGACGCGCAATTTCATTCTCAAACGCGGCACGATTCCGTATTTTAAAGGACGGGTGGCAACCCTACAGTGCCAGGTAACCACCCATACAATCACATTGTGATTCAGACTAGGAATGCAATGAATGTAATTACCCCGATCTACATACAAGGCGAAAGTCTTGCAACATTCAAAGATGATGGTTTGGGATAAGTACACCATACAACATAAAAGAGCTTATGAAGCCTTGAACCGAAAAAAGCAAGATCTCAGAGATCGTAAAAAAAAAAAATAGGAGCTAATGTCGTTTTACTCGCTGTAGATTTTAGTCAAACATTACCAGTTATTTCACGAGGGAGACCAGCACATCAACTCAACGCGTGTTTAAAATCCATGCTTCTCCCACGCTCGGTTATATGTCGCGTGTTCTCGGGTAGGTACACCAAAAAATGTATACATTTAAGCATGTAATGGGCAAACAAAAAATGAGGTATACCCGAAGGCACAGCAGTAGTACTTAATGTAACTTTACTTCTTAAATGTTAATGTTTTACTGTTTAATAATTTATACGCTTCTTATATGTTGTTCAAATTCTTTTATCAAAATACCACTGACAGCGCAATGCACGATAACATCGAGTGAATACACCATACGCATCCGCCCACGGCTGCCCTGCTGTGCGCAGATAGGACTTGATTGTACAATAAAATAAAATAAAGATAAAAAGACTAAAACAATCATCACCCATAAAGCGGATAGTAGACGTGACGTACTATATGTGTACCACATTTCAAGTGTATAGGCGCAACGGTTTGCGAGCTACAGGTCATTTAAAATCCTGGACAGACACACAAATTGCCACAGTAGCAAATTACAGAAGAAGATTTTACTGTTTAATAATTTATATTTATATGACATGTGCTTCTTATATATTACTTCATATTCTCATATGATAATGATGTTAATGTTTATATTGATTTCTGTGTTATTAAAACTGCATGTATGTGTGTATATGTATATATATATACGAGCTGTATATACCCGGCGTTGCCCGGGGCAGAAGTAACCTAATCGGTCAAACAGTTACATATATACCAAAGTAAACCTAATCGGTCAAACAGCTTCATATATACAGAAGCGAACCTAATTGGTCAAACAGTTATGCATGTGCAGAATGATTTTACAAACATTATGCGTGTTAACAATCATTAAAAAGAAAAGATTGAGGAACTGTTCTTCTATATGTGATGAAGCCACTAATAAGACAGATTTTTTTCAGGACCCAGCTGTTTCATAACTAAACTACTGCCACCCCAAAGTAATGCCTAATAGTGGTTTTTGGGGTAGCTGTGGAATAAAAAGGGTGTTTTTTAGTCAGTAAGAATGTGACAGTACCCTTCAGTACGGGCTGAAGGGTGCCTATGTAAGGTTTTACATCCTTCCCGTATGGAAAAAAAAAACATACTAAACTTTTTTTTCATCATTACAGATAATCTCAGTCAAATCGAAGTACGCATTCTCAATTTATTTTTATCTAATTTTTACTTTTTCACAAAGCCATCCCATGCCAATTTGTATGAATAAACTTTTGCTAGAGAGTTAGCAAAAGTTTATTCATGCACATATTTTAATACGGATAATCTATCTCTAATCAAGGTTCTCATTTTCATTCTAATTTAAAATAATAATAGATACTCATTTTTTTCTTCTGTTTTAGAAAAACCAATCTATGCCACCTACGTCTTCGTCAAGTCAGCTTCATCCAGCTTCATTACATATAGAAGAAGAGTTCCTCAATCTTTTCTTTTTAATGATTGTTAACACGCATAATCTTTGTAAAATTATTCTGCACATGCATAACTGTTTGACCAATTAGGTTCGTTTCTGTATATATGAAGCTGTTTCATCGATTAGGTTTGCTTTTGTATTTATGTAACTGTTTGACCAATTAGGTTTGCTTATGTATATAGATTAGCTGTTTGTCCGATTAGGTTCGCTTCTGTATATATGAAGCTGTTTATCCGATTAGGTTCGCTTTTTTTATATATGTAACTGTTTGACCGATTAGGTTTACTTTGGTATATATGTAAGTGTTTGACCGATTAGGTTACTTCTGCCCCGGGCAACGCCAGGTATATACAGCTCGTATATATATATAATATTATAAAAAAAAATCTTGGAAGGTTGGAAGGAGACAAGATGAGACTTTTTCAGAGAGACACTTACACGTCCCGCGAGATGAGTCTTTGTGCCAAGAGATTTAACCACACCCTGTGCCGGAAATAAAAGACAAAGAGTAGATGGCAAAGTAGATGGCAAAGTAGATGGCAAAGTAGAATGTCCTAAAGAATTCCAAAAGGTTGGCGCGGTACACATGCAGAGCATGTTAGAGATAGTAGAAAGTACGAAAATTTGAAAGTCTTTAAAAAAGGATAGTAAAGATCACATTAGCGCAAAACAAACGGAAATTATTACTCGGTGAAATAACCGAAGAGCGAAAAGAGATTGAATATATTGTTTGGATTTAAACTTTAAGTCGGAGACTTGTAGATCGTCTGATTCGTGTTGCCATCGGGGAAAAAAAGTAGTGTTTCTTCCCAATGAAGAGGTGTATCCGTGAGAATTAAAAGATTTGTTTTTTGGTGAAAGTGAAATCTCGCGAGAGAAATCATTTCTCATTTGTGTGAATGCTATTGTCAGGCACATTTCATGTAGAGAGAAAGAAACGATATTCACTCACGGGCAGCTGTACGTGGCGTTGTCACAATGTAATTCCAAACACGGAATCAAAATCCAATGCGCTATTGACAAAGACGTAATAGCGAAAAGAGATTTAATATACGGACATAGGTGATATGGCAGAAGCGCGCTGCACGAGATTCAGAACACACGACACGGCAGCAGCAGCAGCAAGCCAGCAGCTGATCAAGCAAAGAGGAGGTAAAAAAAAACTGTATTTGTTTCCCATTGTATCACCGTTTAAGAGGGGGTTTCAGAGGAGTAACCGCATCTCCTTGGGGTGCGTTCAGCCCCCCTCTTCACAACGCGAGCGGCAGAGACGTGAAATGGCTGGAGCGTATCTCAGGCTGCGGGGGATGGCGAGTGAAGCAAGCAGGGGGCAAACCCCCTAATATATATATATCTATCTCTATATATATCTATATCTATATATTGTCACAAAAACGACCATAAGATGTTGTGAAGGTTTGGGGCAGCCACCCGTATAATTGTTCCCGGCTGCAAAACTGACTAATAAACAAAGACATGTTCATTCAACTGAGTCCAAAACAGAACTGATTCTCTTCAGGCAATATAGCGGCTTTAAAGGCCAGCGAAGGAAGTGTTGATGTCATCAACACGGGAACCGGAAGTGACGTCATTGGCTGCCCCAGAGCCGGGTGGGATTTCCCTAGAATGGTCTGCAAAAGATCGAGAGGGAAAATTAGTGCATTTCGCCACCCCCTGGTCTGGCATGGAATGTATTCAAGCCCTTTAGTTGACTCCTAAACACATTTGTGTGACCATATATATATATATATATATATATATATATATATATATATATATATATATATATATATATATATATACGAGCTGTATATACCCGGCGTTGCCCGGAGCAGAAGTAACCTAATCGGTCAAACACTTACATATATACCAAAGTAAACCTAATCGGTCAAACAGTTACATATATAAAAAAAGCGAACCTAATCAGACAAACAGCTAATCTATATACATAAGCAAACCTAATTGGTCAAACAGTTACATAAATACAAAAGCAAACCTAATCGATGAAACAGCTTCATATATACAGAAACGAACCTAATTGGTCAAACAGTTATGCATGTGCAGAATAATTTTACAAAGATTATGCGTGTTAACAATCATTAAAAAGAAAAGATTGAGGAACTCTTCTTCTATATGTAATGAAGCTGGATGAAGCTGACTTGACGAAGACGTAGGTGGCATAGATTGGTTTTTCTAAAACAGAAGAAAAAAATGAGTATCTATTATTATTTTAAATTAGAATGAAAATGAGAACCTTGATTAGAGATAGATTATCCGTATTAAAATATGTGCATGAATAAACTTTTGCTAACTCTCTAGCAAAAGTTTATTCATACAAATTGGCATGGGATGGCTTTGTGAAAAAGTAAAAATTAGATAAAAAAAAATTGAGAATGCGTACTTCGATTTGACTGAGATTATCTGTAATGATGAAAAAAAAGTTTAGTATGTTTTTTTTTCCATACGGGAAGGATGTAAAACCTTACATAGGCACCCTTCAGCCCGTACTGAAGGGTACTGTCACATTCTTACTGACTAAAAAACACCCTTTTTATTCCACAGCTACCCCAAAAACCACTATTAGGCATTAC
The DNA here is from genome assembly GCF_900747795.2 of Erpetoichthys calabaricus. Taxonomy (NCBI): domain Eukaryota; kingdom Metazoa; phylum Chordata; class Cladistia; order Polypteriformes; family Polypteridae; genus Erpetoichthys; species Erpetoichthys calabaricus. The sequence goes on from NC_041408.2 coordinate 91,121,955, forward strand.
TTTGGGGTGGCAGTAGTTTAGTTATGAAACAGCTGGGTCCTGAAAAAAATCTGTCTTATTAGTGGCTTCATCACATATAGAAGAACAGTTCCTCAATCTTTTCTTTTTAATGATTGTTAACACGCATAATGTTTGTAAAATCATTCTGCACATGCATAACTGTTTGACCAATTAGGTTCGCTTCTGTATATATGAAGCTGTTTGACCGATTAGGTTTACTTTGGTATATATGTAACTGTTTGACCGATTAGGTTACTTCTGCCCCGGGCAACGCCGGGTATATACAGCTCGTATATATATATACATATACACACATACATGCAGTTTTAATAACACAGAAATCAATATAAACATTAACATCATTATCATATGAGAATATGAAGTAATATATAAGAAGCACATGTCATATAAATATAAATTATTAAACAGTAAAATCTTCTTCTGTAATTTGCTACCGTGGCAATTTGTGTGTCTGTCCAGGATTTTAAATGACCTGTAGCTCGCAAACCGTTGCGCCTATACACTTGAAATGTGGTACACATATAGTACGTCACGTCTACTATCCGCTTTATGGGTGATGATTGTTTTAGTCTTTTTATCTTTATTTTATTTTATTGTACAATCAAGTCCTATCTGCGCACAGCAGGGCGGCCGTGGGCAGATGCGTATGGTGTATTCACTCGATGTTATCGTGCATTGCGCTGTCAGTGGTATTTTGATAAAAGAATTTGAACAACATATAAGAAGCGTATAAATTATTAAACAGTAAAACATTAACATTTAAGAAGTAAAGTTACATTAAGTACTACTGCTGTGCCTTCGGGTATACCTCATTTTTTGTTTGCCCATTACATGCTTAAATGTATACATTTTTTGGTGCACCTACCCGAGAACACGCGACATATAACCGAGCGTGGGAGAAGCATGGATTTTAAACACGCGTTGAGTTGATGTGCTGGTCTCCCTCGTGAAATAACTGGTAATGTTGGACTAAAATCTACAGCGAGTAAAACGACATTAGCTCCTATTTTTTTTTTTACGATCTCTGAGATCTTGCTTTTTTCGGTTCAAGGCTTCATAAGCTCTTTTATGTTGTATGGTGTACTTATCCCAAACCATCATCTTTGAATGTTGCAAGACTTTCGCCTTGTATGTAGATCGGGGTAATTACATTCATTGCATTCCTAGTCTGAATCACAATGTGATTGTATGGGTGGTTACCTGGCACTGTAGGGTTGCCACCCGTCCTTTAAAATACGGAATCGTGCCGCGTTTGAGAATGAAATTGCGCGTCCCATTTTGAATCAATACTGGACGGGATTTATCCCGTATTTTTTTTATCATTTTTTTTTTAAAGCGGCGTCTCATGCAAATCATCCCACACACATTTTATGAAGATGCCTCCTTTCCTACTTTTGATTGGGTAATACTTGATGTCATCGTTAGTTTGATTGGTGTTTTTAACTGTCCAGTGAGTAGGGCGTGTCTTTCAACCGTAAGCAGATTTTTTGCACTGGTATCACTGACCTCGACGACGGCGACGTTATACGTCAAAAATAAATTACGATAAATGACGATTTTAGCGATACTTTATTACGACGGCGGCTACATAGACACGATCAAATAAAAACAAAAAAATCAAATAATCATTCTACATTTTCAAAACGTCGAAAAAACGACGGAATGAAAAAAAGGCCCACCCGACGACCCACCCATTCCATTTTTATATATATAGATATATATATATATATATATATATATATATGTATTGCATCTGTAGTCTGAATCACAATCTGATTGTATGGGTGGTTACCTACCAGGTAACGCTTGTGGTTGGTCAGCAAGTCAGCTAACATCCGCCACGGTGCCCTCTTTCAGTTGTGGGAAGCAGATCATAGAATGGTTGAAATAGTTTTACTGTCAAATAATACAAAGAGTACGTGACACGTGTTTTGCCCATCTGCTTCTCGCAACTGAAAGAGGGCACTGTGGCAGATGTTAGCCGACTTGCTGACCAACCACAAGCGTTACCTGGTAGGTAACCACCCATACAATCAGATTGTGATTCAGACTATGAATGCCATGAATATATACTGTATATATGTATATATATATATATATATATATATATATATATATATATATATATATATATATATGGTAATTACCCCGATCTACATGCTGTCAAATAAACGAACCACACGCCGTGGCACAACGTTAGGAGCATCGCCTCTGGCGCTGACGTCCGAGGTTCGATTCCCAAAAGGGAGTGCAGTGGAGTGTGTACACCTGATGAGCCCAGAATGAGGGCGAAACACGTGTCGTGTACTCCTTGCATTTATTTGACAGTAAACTATTTCAACCATTCTATGATCTGCTCCTCACAAACTGAGGGCACCGTGGCGGATGTTAGCACATTGCTGGCCAACCACAAGCGTTACCTGGTAGGTAACCACCCATACAATCAGATTGTGACACAGACTACGAATGCCGTGAATATATATATATATATATATATATATATATATATATATATATATATATATATATATATATACATATTTATATATATATATATATATATATATATATATATATATATAGATATATATATAGATATATATATATATATATAGGGTGACAATTTATTCACAAAACATACTTCATATGTGCAAGATGATTTACAGGAATGTCTCAACCTGTTCCCCATCATGTTCAACACATGGACCATATGTGGCACATGAATTGTCCACAAAAATTGTATATAAGTCTATACAAATCTCTATACTTATATAGTATATACTTATGCTGTATTTTCTTTTTTAAGTCTGAATCGCAATCTGATTATTAGGTTGTCACCTATTAGGTAACACTTGTGGTTGGTCGGCCATTCGGCAAACATCCGCCACATCCATTCAGTTGCAAGAAGTAGCTAAAGATATGTGATACAATATCTGCCAAATAATACAAAGTACATGGCACGTGTTTCACCCTTATTGGGGCTCATTAGGTGAACACACTTTTGAATCACCTTACAGGTATTGAACCTCGGATGTTAGCGCCTGAAGCAAAGCCTCTGATGCTGTGTCATGGCAGCTGGTTCGCTTATTTGCACTTGATTGTTGATGACAAACCTGCGCATAGATGGATCTGCGAATCATAAACCCGCGAGTCGCAAGATCTGATCGTACAGCATATGTGTGAAATACAAGAGATAACTGCACTGTGGGATTAAAAACGCTGCGGCTCTGTTCTGTCATGGCACGTTTGCATTCCCAGCTAGACGGTAATGTTAACTTTCTTTAGTTATTCGTTTAGACGTGCAGTCGGAAAGGTGGACGTTGTGCAGCCTCGTCTTTGCATCCACTGGTGCCGTTAGGCAGATTTGTCGATTTGGGTGTTTTGAGTCCTGAAGTCTGCGTCTCCTGTAGCTCCTTTGTTATCAGCTCTCTTAACGGCAGTCCTTGTGACGGAGCGTTTACTGCAAATGCACATTTTTCAATTCATATTTTGCTACTAATTCTTTCAAGATCCCATCAACTTAACCGGAAACTGAACAGCAGAGAGCGCACACAAAACTAACTAACTACAATAATACATCTGTCCTGCCGAAAGAAACACTCTGCTGATTTATTTACTGAGCTAAACCAGGAGAAGTGCATTCAAAAAGTGAAACCAAAAGAAATAAAGAATAAAGCTAGCGACCATATTCTAATGAGAGACAGGAATCGAAAGTCGAAACAAAATCAGGCAAAGAAGTCAAAACCAAACGAAACTCGCGAGAAACGCAATAACGAAGACGTCTTTCAAGTGCTTGTTTTATTCATTTAGGATGTTTGTAGGGGAAGATTGGATAATGAAAGGAATGTCCGGCCGACTAGCCGCTACCCCAGAAGCCACACCCCTAGCAACGCAGGAAACGGCGCCAACAACAGCTCTCAAAATGGCGGTGATGGAAATGGAAAAGACAGAGAGGGGGAGAGAGGTTGGGAGTATGCGCTGATTACACGGCAAACCACCCGGACTGAGATCCGAGTGCAGCTGATGGAAAGACCTAAAAAATAGAATTGAAGACGTAGAAATTACCAAATGAATTCACATGGGACCTAATTGTGTATCGTTCAATTGAACCGCCACTCTACTGATGTTTTCAAATGCCATCGATGTTTCAGAAAGGTTTTTCCCTTGCGACAGACTGTGTTTATTTGAATGCATGCATGGTGCTCTCCTCACATTTAGGGGTCTATTTTTGGAGGGCACTCCATCGTAATCAGAGGCTTACTGCCTGCTGGACCAGGTTCACAAGAGCACTATTGATCTCAATCACTGCCCCTACTTTGAGCAACGCCCTCATGGGCAGGTCCAGGTGCCCATACATGTGTCCGGAGAACGATGGCCGACTACTGCCAGTCCCAACGGGTCTGGTGGTCTGACTTTATGACCTCCACCAGCCTATCGGGACTGAGGCCTCTTCCACCCCCTGGGTGACTCATTTAGTATCCCATCTGGGCACACTCACAGATGGAGTTTTGGTAGTCCATGCCAGTTTCCGGGCAGCTCTTTGGAGGGTACAGCATTTGCGATGTTCCTCAGCACCCTGCCCACTTTTAAGCCAGCAGTTTTGCTCATTAAAGTTCATCGTCTGGCCACCCTGATACGCCCGTTTAGCGCCACGTTGTGTAACAGCAGCGCGATATCTTCATGGCGGTGCTGGCCTCGCTGTTTAAACAAGTTGTGCGGCCCTCCGAGAGCGGAGCATGAAAATAAACAAATGGGAGTCTTGGCTGCCTTCATAATCCTTCATTTCCTTTGATAGCCATGTTTTGGTAAACTAATTAAAGTTAATGTAAACTCGCCTATTAAATCAAACTACTTCATTGCCGCATGACTTACTCCATATGTCATCGTCTTTAAAATAATTAAAAGAAGCAGGCGGCCAGAAAAGCCCTTAGCCTTTTTTCTAGGTTTCCTAAATATTTAGAATATGCAGCCTTCATAAAATAACTCTTATTTTACAAGGTCCAGGGGGAAACTGTTTTGTTAATTAAACAGATCTTCTACTGTGTTGTCATGGCGGTCACACGCCACCCAGGTGGAAAGGGATGAGACCCCTGGATAATGGAAAGTGCTTAGAGGAGCACAGCTGGATATCTGGTTTGTTCCTGCGGGGGCACAAATATCTCCTTCCATATGCGTGGTGACCTGGAAAACCCACTAGGGGGGCAGTGCCCACTCTCTACGTGCAGTGAGTAATGTTTTTTTTTTTTATGTATTTGTTTGTTTATTTTTTGACAGAATGACAGGACGTGTGGTTGGTGGCACACACACACACACACACACACACACCTCCTCTCAACGTGAAATGGTGTAATGACTTTGGAAGCCATTAGGGGGTAGCGGCTAATGCTCATTAGGAGTTTTTTGGTTTATTTCTCACTCCTCTTGATCTCTTTATGAAATGAAAATAATTGGATACATAAGGTGTGGCCTGCTGGGGGCGCTCTTGGGTGACTCCCAACCCAGAAGGAAGCTCAAAGTTGAAATAAAAATAGCAGTTTATTAAAAAGGAGCTAAGGGTTCTAGGGAAGATGTAATGGAAGGAAAAGATGCAGGGTAAAATACAAATAAGAAATAAGAAAACCACGTCCCTCTTAGGCCAGAATTATACTTCACGCGACGCATGCTCCTTGCTACGCAAGCGCTGTACTGTTTATACTTATACTGGAAGAATCCACCAGGTGGCAGTGCGAGATATCATCACGGTGAGAACAGGTTCGGCTTCGCTGTGTTGTGAATTGCCTGGAACAGCCATTAAACTCCGATGACACCTTACCACAAAATCTCTGTTTAATGATTAAATCCATCAATCCAGGGATGTGTCCATTCCAGCAAGCATTGGGCACGAGGCAGAAATAATCCATAGACGGGGCATCAGCTCATCTCAAGGTGAATACAAGCACTCACATACACTGGCGTCATTTTAGTGTCACCAAATCTGCATATCTTTGGAAGGACACCGGAGCCCACTGTGGAAACCCAGCAGGAAAACATGGAAACTCCAGGCAGGGAATACCAGTGACGTGACTCCCTGTGAGACAGCAGTGCTACCGCTCCACCACCGTGTCACCTCCATGTGTGTCATTATTAACAGTATTCATTATTTAAATGAAATTACCGATTTATCTGTAAAATGTAACATACATACTTTAATGCATTTCATCATGAAAGTGATATCAAGTATAAATCTAAGGATTCTAAATGTACAGAGAGTTGGAATATCATAAATGTAATGTGTTCTGTGTGGTGATCTATTGCTGTTTGCCACTGCTAGGAAGCCCCAGAAAAACAAGACGGCACAAAAGACGGTATGTGAGACTTTTAAAATGTATCGTGTCATTACGATCGGGAATATGCGACTCTTGAATATAAAAGCACCACGAATGCATCTGTATGTCGGCATTTTGCTTCACCACATCGAACCAATCATCAAACATCGAAGTGCGCACGTCAATCCCAGAGGATCTGCGAAGCGGCTTTCTGTCACATGTTGATAGTAAACGGAGACTTTGACGTCACATTCCAACTTTTAGCTCACTGCGCCCCACCCCGACTCTCTGCTGGTAATGCAACTTCGCACACTCGTCTCATTAATTTCATGCCAAGGTAAAGTCATCCCTGATGGAGGATCGCAGGAATAGTGGGAAAGAGGGGTCCTTTCATCAGATTAGCGCTATTTCAGCTGTGGACGCGACAAATGAACGCTGGGAACGCGTGGCAGCCATGTTGTGGGCACATATGCGTTCTGAGTGTGAAGTATAAATGAACCCTTAGACTCATCTTTACAAAAAAAAATGTCCTTCCTACTTCAAGATGTCTGCTCACTCCTTTATCTTCCTTCTTGTCAGGTGAGCCATTATCAGCTCTTTTCCAGATTCCATCCTCAACTGCCCAAAGGATCTGAGGTCCTTTTCAAGAGTGACTCAAATACGTTTGTGGCCTGGGTCATTCAAGTTTACCAAAATGTTCATGGGATGCAAGCAACTGGGCTCCTTAAATGGAGAGGTGGACATAAGAATGGCCGTGACACAGTGACAAACCTCCTGCTGCTCCCAACATGCCAGGAGGACTAGGCCCTGAGTTTGCGACCTCCTCTCGCAGACGTTGACTGTCGGATGGGTGTCTTGCTCCAACCCCTGGTGAGAAATGCTTCATCTTTATGAGAAATGGTTTAATCACCAGGGTGGCACGGTGGCTTCCCGGGTCCTCCCTGCGTGGAGTTTCCATTTTCTCCCACGTGTCTATGTGGGTTTCCTCCCACAGTCCAAAGACATGCAGGTTAAGTGGATTGGCGATTCTAAAATTGGCCCTGGTGTGTGTGCTTGGTGTGTGTGTGTGCGTCCTGCGGTGGGTTGGCGGTGGTTCTGCATTGCACCCTGTGTTCCAGCAAACCTGCCGTGACCCTGTGTTTGGATTCAGCAGGTTGGAAAATGAATGGATGGTTTAATCACCTTGGAGCTGTTAGCAGTGAGGAAAATGAAAAACACAGAATCGAGAAATAAATCAAAGTCGGCGAACAGGTCAAAAAGTACCCTTTCACCAATGAGAACGTTAACCAGAAGAGTAAGGGTACAAAATCTTAAGCACTAAGAAAGACACCCATCAAGATTGTTTAGTTGTTTGTTTTTTAATTCATGGACGATGAAGTGAACTGTTGCTCCACAGGTTCAGCTACGACACACATGACGTCAGATGTCACAAAACATGGATTGACCCCCACCCTCCCCCGACCCAGTGACTAAGAACAGATTCCAAGCAATGGAGCCCATGATATAGTGGTGTCTGTGATTAAACCAAATAGCATCAAAGGACGGTAGGGAAAGTACAAATAAAAATGCTTGCCAGTAACGTTCTTTAAGGCATCAAATGACTGTTTCCGTGACTAAATCTCGCAAAAGGCTGAGAAAACTCTGGAAATAAAATTCCATAAAGGTAGACGCTCATAATATTTGGAAATCCCAATTTTTCGGACAGATTTTCAGAGAATACGATTGGTGGGACACACTTCTTCTTCATGTAAAATGGCCCACTAGGAGGCAGTTTCATCTCTGTATGTAATTGGGAATCCGAGCAATTTTCCGGATAGAGTGTGTATTAATTCCTGCATTTATTTCTAGTAGGATTGACTACTGCAGTGCGGTGTTCACTGGATGTTCAAACTGTTCTTTATACAGCCTCCAGTTAATCCAAAATGCTGCTGCAAGAATTATTACAAGAACAAGAAAATACGAACACATCACTCCAGTTCTTAAATCCTTACACTGGCTCCCGGTTAAGTTTAGGGCAGATTTCAAAATCCTCCTTTTAACATATAAAGCCTTAAATGGCTGAGGTCTGGCTTACTTGTCTGAACTTATCATGACTTACAAACCTGAGCGCACATTAAGATCTCAAGATTCTGGTCTGCTTTTGATTCCAAAGATTAATAAAATAACATCAGGAGGTCGAGCTTTTAGTTACAGGACCCCTAAACTGTGGAGTGGTCTGCCTGCTACTATAAGAGATGCCCCTTCGGTCTCAGCTTTCAAATCTCACCACTTCAGTTTAGCACACCCTGACTAGAGCTGCTGATTAACTGTACAGACTGCATCTCTGTTGTTAGTCATTAGCACTAAAACATAAGTCACATGATAGTTAGAATTGGATACTAACCCTTACCTATTCTGTTTCTCTTCTTGGTACTCAAATGTGGCACTTGGTGCCACGGCCCACCTGCCAAGTTGTTTTGCCTGCCTAAGGTAAAGTCATCCCTGATGGAGGATTGCAGAAATCGTGGGAAAGAGGGGTCCTTTCATTGGATTAGCGCTATTTCAGCTGTGGAATGGCCCAATGGGGGAGGCAGCTTGATGAATGAGGTCTCCAGGACCCTAAACAAATCCAAATCATATTATGGAATATCATCTACTGTTAAATTCTACTCCATACTTCTAAAATTTTTATTTTTATACTGCATTGAGGATTTGTTCTGTTCTGTGTACTGTATTGTATTGATGCCCCTTCTTTTTGACACCCACTGCACGCCCAACCTACCTTGAAAGGGGTCTCTCTCTGAACTGCCTTTCCAGAGGTTTCTTTCATTTTATCCCTACAAGGGTTTTTTTTTGGGAGTTTTTTCTTGTCTTCTTAGACAGTCTTCTTGGGGGACTGTCAATAGTCAGGGCCTGTTAAAGCCCATTGTGGCACTTCTTGTGTGATTTTGGGCTATGCAAAAAATAAATTGTATTGTATTGTAATTGTACTGTTTGGTCTCGTAGGGTCCTATGATGATCCTGTTTTCCCCTTTATACTCTTTATTGTGTAGACCTTAATAAAAAGTCTTAAATCCCATACACTTACTGCTCTGTGGTTGTGGACCTTAGCACTTCCTCTCCCCTTCTCTCCTTTACCCCTATAACCACTAGCACTTGGACATAATAAAACAAGAAGTAGGAGAAAGAGCTACACCTTTAACTATGCAGTATAGATAATACATTTTATTAAAACTAGTGCCATATAAGCAAATAGAATGTGGCTTTGCCAACCAAGACAATAGAACCTGATAAAGCTAATGTGCAGTTTCTGGTGGTGCAGTAACTTATAGTTTCATTCGTTTCTTCCTGGTCAGCTCATCATCTGCACAGGCCCAGGTAGCCCACGTCCTTCAGATCATCATCTGGTCTGCTTTCATCACGATGCAACATGGCAGAGAGCAACCAATGGCAGGTCTCTCTCTTTATTGTCCCTCTGTGTCTCCTAACAAAGCCACACCTTCCTGGTCCATTCACCAATGGAATAGCTCAGGCACAGAGTCGTCAAGCCCACCTGCCCCCCAACACCTGAAATTAGTTTGTTTCTTCTGAGCATCCATCAACCAACCAACCAACCAAGAAAGGAAATGCAAGTCACTGAGCAATAAAACTACTAGCCCTCTCTGTCAGTTTTCTAGAAATTCAGTAATATAAGTCAGCATTCCTAAAGTTTTGGGGGCAGAACAAAGAAATGGCATGCCCATCCTCAATGCTTTTTAAACATTATAACAAGTAAAATGCTAATTCTACAAATAAAGACATGCAAAATAGTTATGAACCTACATGCTACATATCACTCATTTTACAACTCCACCACAGAGTGTCGGGTCATGTGGTCAGTGGGAGGGACTTTGTCTTGTTTGTATGAAATGGTGTAATGACTTTGTAAACCACTAGAGGGCAGTATCCTCTCAGTGTGTAGTGGGGCAGCCAGGACTTTCCTGAGCAGAGTCGAGGAAACGACGGCCAGTGGCCACATTTTTCCATCATATGGTCAAATGATCAGAAAGACCACAAAGGGGGCTGCGGGGGTAGGGTCCTTTCTGTATATAGTTGGGAATCCCAATTGTTTTTTTTGGACAGTGTCAGGGCTTGTGGTTGCAGGGATGCACTTCTTCATGTGAAATTGTGCAATGACCAGAGAGACCACTAGGGAACATTTTTCTTGGAAAATCCCAATTATTTTCTGGACAGACTATCAGGACATGTGGTCAATGGGACATGTGAAATGATGTAATGACTGTGGAAGCCACTAGATGCCAGTGTCCTCTGTGTATATAGCAGATCAGCGAAACTTCTTTTCATAGAATGTAGGAGTAGATTGCAAGGGAGCTTCATTTGCTGTAATGACCAGAGAAGCTATAAGATGTTATTGTCCCTTCTCTATTTAGTTGGGAATCCCAAATGGGCTTTTTTTTGGATAGAGTGTTGGTGGGATGCACGTCTTCTTCATTATGAACGTTGTAATGACCAGAGAGACCACTATGAGGCAGTTTCCCCTCTGCTTGTTGTTGGGAATCCCAATTTGTCAGGTCATGTTGCCTGTTTTATAAAGCCCATTGTGGCATTCCTTATGTGATTTTGTGGCTATGCAAGAAATACATTGTTGTTGTGGTCAGTGGGATGTGAAATGTTGTAATGACTTTGGAAGCCACTAGATGGCAGTACCCTCTATGTATGAACTTTCTTTCGTAGAATGGAGGAGCAGTTGGCTAGAGGCCACATTTCTCTTTCATTTGGTGTAATGACCACAGAGACCACAAGGGGCCGGTGTTCTCACTGTGGGAAGAGGGGGACACCAAGAGTTTCCTGGATGAAATGGGAAGGAATGGTGACCTATGTAATGGCCTGGCAAACCACCACTAAGAGATGGTGACCACTGCATAATATTGCTTTGAAAAAAAATCTAATTTCAGGTGGTCTGGGGTGGGTAGGAGGGTCTTTTGTTTTTGTGTAATGACCTGGGATACACTAGGGGGCATTTTCTTCCATACATATGCTGTAAAACAAAAGGATGCATGTGCAGGGGGTAACAGACTTCTAATTCTTTGTTTGAAAGAAGTGTGATGACTTGGTATACCACTAGGGGGGGTGTCCTCCACCGGTGCAATGGGTGATCCAGGGATTTCCCAGATAGAGTGGATGAACAGCTGGTCAGGGGGCACATTTCTCCCTTTGTTATGTGTAAAGACCAAGGAAACCATTGTATTGTATTGTATTGTATTGTATCGTCCACCCTGTGCATTATGGGAAGCCAAAGTTTCCCGGATAGGGTCGAGGGACCAGGTGGGCTGAAGACTCAATCTGAACATCGTTTTGTGTCAGGACCTGGGAAACCACTAAAAGGGATTCCAGTAGCTTCCTGTGGGGATGGATGGTTTCAATTTCTCGGTGTGAAAAGGTGTGAAAGAAACCACTGGCAATGTGATGGTTGACCCAGACAGAGAGTGTAGGAGAAGGTTTTCAGGGGCAAACTACCGCCTTGTTGTGTATGATGACCCAGTGTTCCATCCATTTTCCTAACCTGCTTATCCTGAGTAGGGTTGACAAGGAAGCTGGAGCCCATCCCAGCCTGCACCAGGTGCAAGGCAGGAACAATCCCTGAATGTCATGGAGTGCCAGTCCATCACAGGTGTGATGGGAAATCCCATGGTTTCCTTGGCAGAGCACAGAGACAGAAAGTTAGCAGTGAAAAATGACACGGTGTGCACCAGTGCCACCAAGTGGCAGTGTTTTGTAATAGACTTCATCCAAACTGGAGTTGCTGGCCTCTTGTAAGGGCAGCCCTGTGGCACAGCAGTCAGTGATTTCTGACTCAAAGCTTCAAATGACTGAGTCTGGTCACTGTCTGTGTCACTGTCACTGTCCTAACCCCAAGCCCCCAGGTTTGCTGAAAAACAATTCCAAAAGATGTGGGGGTCACATGACTGGTAACTCTGGGAGCGAGTGTGTTGGGGGCACGAGGAGCTACCTATCCCAAGCTGGTCCCTGCCTTGAGTGGCTTCCCCCATGACTGGGACTGGACAAAGTGGATACAGATAATGAATATAAGATACAACAGTTGTTTTCTGTCATTTAAAATATTATATTTGTGTAATGTTATGCATTTTCAATTCTTTTAGCTATGTGTCCTGTGTGCTGGGCTGTCCATATGAAAAACATACTGAACCAGGTAAAGTGGCCGAGGTAAGGACTTCTGTTCCATTACAAAAACAAACTATAAAACTGTTTAATGGAAGGGCTGATATGCACACCACTGACCCAAGTCTCTGGGGTCCGCTCTGTCATCTGCTTGTTGTGCTGTGGTCACTCACTGCATGGCTCATATTTCAAACCTCTTTTTGTTTGCCCAACATCACTAAATAATTCAAGAGTGTATTGTCAATGCTGGGGAATAAAGCTAGAGTTGGAAAAGTGCAAATATGTATATATGTAAAATGGGGGCTGGCTGTGCAATTTGAGCCCATATCCATATGCACAAAAAAGAGAATAAAATTAGCACTTTCAGAATTATGTGGAGCATTGTCACAGCGCCCCCTTATGACAGCAATAACATTAGCAGCCTCATCTGGATTAGAAAACATGCAGGAAAGTGTGGAGTTTGCAATGTGTGCAGTCTGATGGCGACCCTTGAGACCCTTACATGTTTTGCCTTCTCACGCCCAAAAACATGAATATGAAATGAACTGGTAATTTTGAGTTGGCCTGATGTGAGACAACTAGGGGGTTAAATGAGGTGGACGTCTGTGAGTCCAAAGACAAAATAAAAGAAAGCAGGTGCAGAAAACTGGAAAAAAAAACATTAAAGAGCGCCATCTGCAGTCCAACTGAGGGCAGCTCACCAAACATCTGTCTGCGTAAAGGGAAAAAATTGGAATTTTAGTGCCTTTCATTTATCTATCTATCTATCTATCTATCTATCTATCTATCTATCTATCTATCTATCTATCTATCTATCTATCTATCTATCTATCTATCTATCTATCTATCATATAGTGCCTTTCACATCTATCTATCTATCTATCTATCTATCTATCTATCTATCTATCTATCTATCTATCTATCTATCTATCTATCATATAGTGCCTTTCACATCTATCTATCTATCTATCTATCTATCTATCTATCTATCTATCTATCTATCTATCTATCTATCATATAGTGCCTTTCACATCTATCTATCTATCTATCTATCTATCTATCTATCTATCTATCTATCATATAGTGCCTTTCACATCTATCTATCTATCTATCTATCTATCTATCTATCTATCTATCTATCTATCTATCTATCTATCTATCATATAGTGCCTTTCACATCTATCTATCTATCTATCTATCTATCTATCTATCTATCTATCTATCTATCTATCTATCTATCTATCATATAGTGCCTTTCACATCTATCTATCTATCTATCTATCTATCTATCTATCTATCTATCTATCTATCTATCTATCTCAACCTTTAAGTATTTGTGACCCGAGTTTTCATAACACTTTAAATCGCCCCCCCCAACGTTTTTTTGAAAGGAGCCCACTAATACTAATTTGTCCTTTTTTAATTAATGATATATCATAGATGCATATTTTATTATACCTACTTAACTTTTATCAACATTTATCTAACTGTATATTTATTTTTCTAGTATCAGAGTGTAGTTTAAGTTAATTTGTTTTGGTTTCAATGGATGTATTTTTCATATTTTCGATTCTTGTGTTCTTTTTTTCACATTTTCGCGCCCCCCTTTTTGTTACTTTGCGCACCCCTAGGGGGGCCCACCCCACAGATTGAGAACCACTGATCTATCTATCTATCTATCTATCTATCTATCTATCTATTTAATCCTGCCAGTTACGCTTATCTGTCTATTGTTTGGGGTGTGAGAAATAATAATAATAATAATTATTATTCATTACATTTATATAGCGCTTTTCTCAGTACTCAAAGCGCTATCCACACAGGGAGGAACCGGGAAGCGAACCCACAATCTTCCACAGTCTCCTTACTGCAAAGCAGCAGCACTACCACTACGCCACCTATGAGGAAGCCCCCCCCCCCCCCCCCCCCCCCCATACATCTCCTCCCTGTGATGTTTCCTGGTAGGACAATTTCCTAATCCTCTCTGACCGCCCCTGCCTAACCTCCCTCCTTCTGTCTTCTTTTCAGGTGGCTAAAAGATTATTCAGCATGGGATGTTATGAAATTTCGCTGGGGGACACGACTGGAGTGGGCACCCCAGGGGCCATGTCTAAGATGTTAGAGCGAGTTCTGAAAGAAGTGCCTTGTGAAGCCCTTGCTGTTCACTGCCATGACACTTATGGACAGGCCCTGGCCAACATCCTGACCGCCTTGCAGGTACTGTACCTCTGTTGTATTTTCCTGGCAACTGCTCTTTGTCTTCAGTATTTTATTTCCAGAACGTTCAGGTAACAGGAATGATCCCAACAGATTCAAGGTGGTCAGTGCTTTCTGTATTAATGTGCTCTCAAGTTAAGCACTGACAGTCCAGATGGGCTTTTATTTTTTTGATCAGGTGCCCTGTTTGAAATGCCCATTGAAGACGGGGTGTGTGGGGATAAATGAAATCAGCTCTGAGCCTGTTTGAGTAAATTGTGCCACCTGCTATAAAATGTTTGATCAAAATTGCAGTTTTTAAGAGAAAAAGATCAAATGAAAGAAACTTGTCATGAATATGAAGCAGAAACTCAAAAAAACGAAGACAGGTCAGGAGCCATAAAGACAAACTGAGGCAGCAGAGAAAACCAAAAGGGCTAAGAAAGTAACAAGTAAGCAATTGTCACAGCTTGGCATAAAATTCAGTTGTGCTCCGAGGCTTAGTGAACTCATTGGAAAGTTGGAACATTTGTTGGTGTTTCTCGGTGTTTTCTCATGACTTAAATGTGTAGGTGTGTGTGTTACTTTTTCATGAAAGGCACAATACAAGCGTCTTAGCTTCTTTTGTTATCGTTGGACAAGGAATTCCCGTAAGCAAACCCCTTAGCCTATTAACCATGTGTTACATGCACACCCCTCGATACTCACACTGGGGACCCTCAACTCTGATGGGCTGCAGGTTTCTCTTCCTCCAACTTACAGTCGGTCACCTGTCCTTCATCTTCACCCAGCGTTCCTCCACTGCGAGGGCTGCATGACAGAGTCCTCCTGTGTCCCTGCAGGACCAGGATTTGCTAGGAAAAGGACCCCCTAACCCCTAATGTCAGTGAAGATGAGGCTACTAAAGTGAGGCAGTAACCAGAATTTATTTCATGAGGTCGCTTTAAAGGGGTGTTTGGCGCTCCCGATATCTGCCAGAGGATGACGGTCCAAGTGTTTAGAGTCTTGGAGCTCCCTGTTTGTCAGACATGGACGCTATCCAGTTACCTGAGATGAAGACTGGACACCTTCATGTGGGTCTCTTCAGAGGGTCCCTGGGTCCCTCTGGTTTGACTTTGTGTTGCTCACAAAGAGGGATATGGCCTGCATTGTGAGGGAGCGCCAGTTACAGCACTACGATTCCCTGAGGGTGACCCAGCTCTCAGGACCCTCATTGTTGTGGACTCGAGCGGCTGGACCAGGCCAAGGAGACACCCACGTAACACCTGGCTGCAGCTGACAGATTGTCATTTCCGGGGGGTTGGACTGGACCATGTATCTGTTGGGGGGGTCGTAGGGTCCAGCAAGTGTGGGGCATCTGTTGGTGATGAGAGGTTCACTGATCTTGACTTTGATCTTCGTGGAGTCAATGGAGGCTCTGATGGGGGCTCTCGAGAGTCTGAGTGAGGAGTCCAAGTGTCTGGGCTTGCGAGGGTCCTGATAAAAACCAAAGAGCCAGGCCTTTAATGACCTCTTGGGTACGGCCATCAGCAGTGTGTCTGTCTGCAGAGAGAGTGTTGACCTCGTCATTGAGAGGTTCACTGACCTCGGCAGTGACATTCATGACTCTGGTGACTCTTCCTATGAAGTCAGTAGACGGATTGGGAGAGCATGGAGAGCTGGAAAGGGGTGTGTGGTGGTCCTGATATCTGTGTAAAAGGACGAAGGTCCAAGTCTTTAGAGTCCTGGTGCTCCCTTTTTGTCAGTGACCTGAGATGAAGACTGGACTCCTTCATGTGGGTCTCTTCAGAGAATCCTTGGGTGTCGCTGGTTTGAGTTTGTGTTGCTCACGGAGTCCTGAACGAGGCACATGACCTGCATTGTGAGGGACATGTGGCGCCATTACCAGAGGGTGATCCGACTTGCAGGACCCTCATTGTTGAGGCCAAGGGGTATCCCATGTAACACCTGGCTGCAGTTGATAGATGGTTATTTCCAGGTGGTGGGACCGGACCTAGGGGGTCTGCCTAGGGGGTTGCCAATCGGGATCCCGAGCTGTTTCGTTGTGTGGTGAGTGTGGCAACATGCTCCCCAACCTGACCTGACCTGATCCGAGGTGACGGCGAGTCAAATGAAAACCGTAAAATTGCAATAAAAATTCATAACACCGTACTATCGCGACGTGAGGTGGCAATGACGTTAGGAGTGTCCAGCAGGTGGATGCCCAGAGCAGATGAGGTTCATGATGCCACAGTAGCAGCATTCTGTCGTTGGCTTTTTGAGAAGTTACAACCTTCTCTCCGGGGACACCTAACACTTGGTTTGAATCTAAACCGATGTTATAATTGTAATCAGAACCTAAGAACGTTTTAGTTTGTTCTGAAATGTAAAGGTAGGACCTAAAGGATGACAGTTACCTCGCAACAATAAAAGGAAAAGAAGATGAATCAACCGAGTGCATTCGTCAACAAACCCTAAACTACTTTTGAAAACTTCCACATAGACGTACAATAAATTCTCAATTTCCACGGATCGAGTTCCCACCGATCTGCTTATCCAGTGTTATAAACGTGTAACCCTTATGGCGGTCTAATCTTGCCAATCCATGAATAAGATCCTCAATGTGATTGGGCAGGGATGGACATCAGGGGCAGGGTCACCAGGTGCTGGAAATATTTCCAGCCCAATGACAGTGGAGAAGCCAGCTAATGGCGCTGTGGACACGCCCACTGAATAGCACTTGCAGTTTTAGTGCTGGCGATGTCCTTTCACATTGCAGTTTTGTTGTTATTGAAGCTATGGGGTAAGGGGTGGCAGGGTTCTGCTTGGAGTTTGGCCACATTTGGGGGCTGTGGCAGGGGAGGGGACTCCCCCCTTGGAGTTTGGCCACTGTCGGTGTCTGGGAACGTCTCGAATGGAAAGAGCAGAAAAAGCCACTCTTGGCCAGATCAAAACGCTTTTTTATCCATCCATCCATTTTCCAACCCACTGAATCCGAACACAGGGTCACGGGGGTCTGCTGGAGCCAATCCCAGCCAACACAGGGCACAAGGCAGGAACCAATCCCAGGCAGGGTGCCAACCCACCGCAGACAATACAATACAATACAATACAATACAATACAATACAATACAATACAATACAATACACAGAACAGAACAAACTGAACAATTGCTGAAGTGCGAGAGCAGGTCTGAGCTGTTCATAATGGCGTGGAGTGTAGCCAGCACTTCATAGAAAACATGCAAGTCACAATTAGTGAGGATGAACAGCATAATATCCAAAAAGAAATTGTGAGTCAAGCCCTGGCATGTCAGGGTGGACCAGTGGGTGCCAATGTGAGCTGTGACGCTGGAGACGAGGTCAGCCAGAGTTTATTAAAGGGGAGCTAAGATGAATTGGAGATGAACCCTTGGACAACGATGATTGCATCTTGTGAACCTAAGCATCTGAATCACGTTTTAAGCAAGTTTATTAAAGGGGAGCTAAGATAGGACATCCTGAGGGTTCGCCGGATCCCCTCGAGGTTGCTGGATATCATGGCCGGCCTGTACACTGGTACTGTGAGTGCTGTGCAGAGTGGAGGCAGACCCTCTGTGTTTTTCCCATTTGATTCTGGGGTCCGTCAGCGGGGTGTGTTCTGCTCCTACTCTGTTCAATGCTTATATGGACTGGGTGTTGGGCAGGGGCGTGGGGTCCATCATCTGAGGGGCATCTGTTGGTGATGAGAGGTTCACTGATCTTGACTTTGATCTTCACAGAGTGGGGCTCTCGAGAGACTGAGTGAGGAGTCGGAGTGTCTGGGCCTTGCGAGTGTCCTGATAAAAACCAAAGAGCCAGGCCTTTAATGACCTCTTGGGCACGGCCATCAGCAGTGTGTCTGTCTGCAGAGAGTGTCGACCTCGTCATTGAGAGGTTTACTTACCTCGGCAGTGACATTCATGTGACTCTGGTGACTCTTCCTATGAAGTCAGTAGACGGATTGTGAGAGCACAGGGGGTCATGAGGTCACTGGAAAGGGGTGTGTGGCGCTCCTGATATCTCAGCAATAGGACGAAGGTCCAAGTCTTTACAGTCCTAGTGCCCTCTGTTTGTGAGACATGGACACTATCCAGTGACCTGAGACGAAGTCTGGACTTCTTCATATGTGTCTCGCCAGAAAATCCTTGGGTACCGTTGGTTTGACTTTGTGTTGCTCGAATGAGGCGCATGACCTGCATTGTGATGGAGCGTCAGTTACGGTACTACGGCAATGTGACGTGTTTCCCCAAGGGTGATCCAGCTCACAGGACCCTCATTGTTGGAGACCCGAGTGGCTGGACCCCCAGGCCAAGGGGTCATCCATGTAACACTTGGCTACAGCAGATAGAGGGTGTGGCATGCGGCTGGGGATGGTGCCCAGCTGGGATGCCCAGGAGGATCCGGAGGAGGGCTTGTGCCTCCTCCAGACCACAAGGGGGCGACCGCCCTGGTTGTGTTGGGGACTTGTAAGCCCAACCCTGTAGGGGCCCGTGGTCACCGCCAGGGGGTGCCCCAATGCCTTGGGAGCCCTGGACCTCAGCACTTCCGCCACACCTGGAAGTGCTGGGGGTGAAGAGGATCGGGGACACCTGGAGTCCTTCTGGGTGCGCAGCCGGCACTTCCGCCACACAGGGGAGTGTCGGCGGAGGAGTGTCGGGAAGCACCTGGAGCCCATCTGGGTGTGCATAAAAGGGGCTGCTTCCCTTCACAGGATGGCTGGAGTCGGGTGGAAGAAGACAGAGCTCGGAGGAGAGGAGTGGAGGCGGACCAGAGACAGTGAAAGGCCAGGACTTAAGGGGTGATTGGTGCTGCGGCACTGGGTTTCTGCAATTTATCATTATTGTAAATAGTGTAAATAAGCATGTGTGTGGTGAAACATCATGTCTACCTGACTGTGTCCGGGCTGTACCCCACAAGGGTTATTCCCGCAGGGTGGGACTGGACCATGTGTGCCGGGATCCCGAGTTGTTTCGTCGTGTGGTGGGTGTAGCAACGCACTGTACCAGTTGTGGTGCCCGGCGGGCATTGATGCACGGCCGGGACACCCAGGAGGACCGGAGGAGGGCTTGTGGATCCTCTGGCACACGGGGGGGGGGCGTCCTCCCTGGTTGCTGTGGGGACCACGGGTACAGAGCTTGGAAGCTCATCCTTGTAGGCCAGGGGGCGCCCCAATGCCTTGGGAGTGTTAGACCTCAGTACTTTTGCCACACTGGGAAGTACTGGGGGAAGAGACTTGGAGACACCTGGTGGACTTCCGGTTTCACCGCTGGAGCTTCTGCCATACAGGGGTGTGGCTACGAGCCCCAGCATGCAGCTGGAGCCGTTCCGGGGTGAATTAAAGGGGCCGCCTCCCTCCAGTCGGGGGCAAGAGTCGGGTGGAAGTGGACGAAGCTTGGTAGAGAGGAGTGGAGGCGGACCAGAGACTGAGAGAAGGCATTGTGCGTGTGGCCAAGGACTTGAGGGGTGATTGGTGCTAAGGCACTAGGTTTGTGCTCATGATAAGTGTAAATAGTAGTTGTGAATAAACGTGTGTGGTTTAAACATCATGTCTACCTGTCTGTGTCCGGGCTGTTCCCCACACAGTGCACGCTCCCCAACTTGACTTAAGATAGGTCAGAGATTAACCTTGGGCAATGACCTTATGAACCCGGTACTGGCGAGAGTGAAGCTGAGGCCAGTTGTGAATGCAACTACAGCAGGATGGAGACCAGACGGAAGCCAGGAAGACAATCGGAACTAAAGAGCAATGACTAAGTCTGAGGTCACAAACAGAAATGGAGTCAAAAACAACACAAGAAAAATCGAAAACACTAGGGCTTACCTGGTAATGAAAGCCAACTACTTCTAAATTTTTCCACCAAAGGATACGAAAGCTGCAATTCGCCCCCATATTTATACAGAAAGTGCTGTTGACATCGCTAATCACAGTGAACAGGGACATGAAGACACCCAGCCAAGGATGTGCTCAAATCAAACAAACAAACTCTTGTGAACTTCGGAGGGTTTATGGTTCCTGAGCACAAAAACTCCCAATTCTGACTCAAAATGCCCAAAAGAGGAGGGAGGCCATCAAACTCCGGCAAATAACAAGAGGTGAAGCGCAGAATTTTTATAAAAAAGAATTTTGTTTATATAAATAATGCTCTGCAGCACCAGGACACTCGAAAAGACACAAAAGGCAAAAGTGCAATCCCGAAGCAAACAAAGTCCCAATGCACGATACTAAGAAGAGTCGACAAAACAGAACGACGGGGTCCAAACTCCAGAAATCGACAAAGGTGAAAAGTTAATGAGAAATCCAGCAAAACTCACCACTGCCAGCACATTCAATGAACCGCAAGGGACTGTGAGTTGTCCTCAGCCATTGTAAGGCTTAGCTTAGTCCCTTGATGGTGATGGACAGGTGGTCCCACCTCTTGGGGGACCCACCCATAAAACACCCTACTTGCTCTTCTCTGGACCTTTTCTTGTGCTGCTATGTCCTTTTTGTAGCCTGGAGGGCCAAACTGCACCCAGTACTCCAAGTGAGGCCTCACCAGTGTGTTATAAAGCTTGAGCAGAACCTCCGTGGACTTGTTCGCCATACCTCAAGGCGCTATATAACCTGACATTCTGTTATCCTTCTTAATGGCTTCTGAACACTGTCTGGAAGTCGATAGCTTAGAGTGCACTTTGACTCCTAAGTTCTTCTCATAAGGTGGACTTTCCATTTTCCGACCACCCATTGTGTATTCAGACCTCACATTTTTACTTCCTCTGTGAAATTCTTTACATTTACTGACATTAAGTATCATTAAATTTCCATAGACACTTGGAATAAGCTACCAAGTAGTGTGGTAGACAGTAAGACTTTAGGAACTTTCAAAACTCAGCTTTTTTTTTACAAGAATTAAGTGGATAGGACTAGTAAGCTTTTTGGGCTAAATGGCCTGTTCTCGTTCAAACTGTTCTAATGTTCATCTGGCATAAATCTGCCCAAGTCTGTCTGTTGTCCATGTCCCCCTGTTATAATTCCAGTGGATTCCCTGCCAATCCTCCTAGCTTGGTATCATCTGAAAACTTAACCTGCTTTTCCTATGCAAATCATTTATTTGTATTCTAAAACTAGCAGTGGCCTCAGCACTGCCCCCTGCTGAACACCTCTCTCAACTTCACCTGAGTTTCATAAGGTTCCTCATCCCATCACCATCCTGTGACTGAGCCAATTCTGCCCTCATCTACACTCCACACCCTGAACTGCCACTTCTTTCCTTTTGATGCCCACCCCCTCATGTGGCCCCTTATCAAATTCTTTCTGAAGGTCCTGATAAATAATCTCACATGCACCATTTTGATTGTACCTTTGTATTGGTTCCTCATTGAATTTCCAGCATGTCAGTAAAACCTGACCTCCGTCGTCGGAGCCTGTCCTTGCCATGTCCCCCTCAATCTTCTCCTTAATAATTCCTTCTGTGAATTTGCCTCTGACTCCGGTGCCCCTACATTTGTACCATCTGTCTTGACATGAAAAACACGGTTCAGAATTCTTTTGCTCACTCCCCAAAAACGTGGACACCTTCTTTGTGCCTGTGCAATCCTTTCTGATCTCTATTGGGGCCTAAAGAAAAACTCACATAACTGATACACCGGCTGGCCATTCATTAAATAAGAGTCACGGGGGGAGCAACATAATAGCCGAGCTCCAAAAGCCCACCAGAGATAATCCCCTGCCTGGTGGAATGTGAAGATATTATCACAAGTTCTCATTACGAAGTGGCAGCGGTCCACACCACCAGCTGAGAGAGAAATGAATTCCTCTGACCCGACCTTCTCATTCCTCCCTTGGTAGCCGGTTATCCTTCCGCCCCTAAAGAAGAATCCGAAGCGGAACTCCTGTCCAACCACGTAGAATTAATTTATCAGACTGACTTAAGAGCTCTTCCCCTGAGGACCCTGAACTGGTCAAAGCTGGCTTGATAATGGATAGTTGGACTTTGGGGTACTGACAGAGCAAAAGGTGACAGTGTATGCCAATGAAGTTTTACTTAATGTCATTGTCACGTGGGAAATTCTTACTTGTATGCCTGATCAACACGCATCATGTCACCTCACCTCCGATACACTAATCAGCGAGGTTAGCTCATCAAAAGTGAGCGGGGGGTTCTCAAGTATAAAACATGTTCACATCTAGAAATGTGTGTAAGCCACTTCTTACTCTAAAGAAGATTTTTATAATTTATTAGGATTTATAAAACACTAACTTGATGTGGAAAACGTCTTAAAGTTACGGCAAGTTTTGGCCATCTGCGAGTCCTATGCAGACTTTGCTGCTGACATTTTAGCGACTCCAGGACGATAGGACAACAAAGTCAATGGTAAATCTCACTTCATTTCACATTTCAATGATGCGTCAGCCCCACGATATCACAGGTAACTGACGTGATTTCTCAATACTGCCATCTTCAGTGTTGGTGATGCGCTTCATGTTAACTGCTTTTAGCGTGTAGTCTGTCAATGTCATCTATAAAACGGGTGTGCTGTACGACAATCTCAGTTTATAAAGGAACTCGTGTGGCACATGGCATGCATTGTTTTATAAATCCATTATTTTGTGCGTACACCGGTTTAGCCTTGCAAGCGTGAGCAAAAATTTAATATGGAATCCAAGCAAGGTTTTATACACGAGGCCTCTAGCCTGTAAACCTGTGGTTTTTTCCTCACCAACAAGTGATTTGTTCAATAAAGTAGCTTGAAAAATCTCAGAGATTCTGAGTTTCACCAACACTAAAAAACAAGCTTTAGATTATTTCAAAAAGTGGGCTAATACAGCAGACAATATAGCCAAAGTGCCGGAAGGCCTAAAAAAATGACCACAAAGCCGGCCAGAATCCTAACTAGCCTAGCCAGATAAGGAGCACTCTATGGCAGCCTGGGTTCATACTTTACGGGCTGGCTTTGGCCTATATTTTGGGTCTTAGCTTATCTATCTATCTATCTATCTATCTATCTATCTATCTATCTATCTATCTATCTATCTATCTATCTATCTATCTATCTATCTATCTATCTATCTTATATAGTGCCTTTCATGCCTATCTATCACTACATAATAATAGATAGATAGATAGATAGATAGATAGATAGATAGATAGATAGATAGATAGATAGATAGATAGATAGATAGATAGATAGATAGAAAGGCACTATATGATAGATAGATAGACATTGTCTCAGGTGCCTGAAGGTTAAGTAAATGAAGAAAAAAAAGGAAGCATGAATTACTAATTAAATTAGCACTCTTTAACAGGTCCAGGTATTATGAGCATTCCCACCGTGGGATGATTTCTGCACTGGGTCCGGTGTTTCCAGGGTAAATAATCAACAGCCAGCCTGCTAATGACTCAATGATCTCAGCAGACAAAGCACAAAAAGTTGAATATGACATGTCAAAGATTCTCCATGCTGACTTCCTAAGAGTCAACTTCTATCACATAATGGTCGCGACAGGCCGTGTTTGCTCCACATGGAAGTGCACTGCTCTGTAATTGCTGGGGTGGGCTGCATTAGTCATGTAGGTGTGATGAGGTGCGCCTCGGCAAGTCTTTCATTACACAAAGCCATAATTAGTCTTACTGGATCATCAGGTAACAGGGAAATGCAGGCACAGAATAATAGCATTGGATTGTCCCATGGAATTCGTTATTTTTAACAAGTGAAGAATCGTAAAATGGACTATATGTGTATCTGTTATATACTTCCTTCCATATCTATCTATCTATCTATCTATCTATCTATCTATCTATCTATCTATCTATCTATCTATCTATCTATCTATCTATCTATCTATCATATAGTGCCTTTCACTTCTATCTATCTATCTATCTATCTATCTATCTATCTATCTATCTATCTATCTATCTATCTATCTATCTATCTATCTATCATATAGTGCCTTTCACTTCTATCTATCTATCTATCTATCATATAGTGCCTTTCACTTCTATCTATCTATCTATCTATCTATCTATCTATCTATCTATCTATCTATCTATCTATCTATCTATCTATCATATAGTGCCTTTCACATCTATCTATCTATCTATCTATCTATCTATCTATCTATCTATCTATCTATCTATCTATCTATCTATCTATCTATCTATCTATCTATCATATAGTGCCTTTCACTTCTATCTATCTATCTATCTATCTATCTATCTATCTATCTATCTATCTATCTATCTATCTATCTATCTATCTATCTATCATATAGTGCCTTTCACTTCTATCTATCTATCTATCATATAGTGCCTTTCACTTCTATCTATCTATCTATCTATCTATCTATCTATCTATCTATCTATCTATCTATCTATCTATCTATCTATTGATTATATAGTGCCTTTCACATCTATCTATCTATCTATCTATCTATCTATCTATCTATCTATCTATCTATCTATCTATCTATCATATAGTGCCTTTCACATCTATCTATCTATCTATCTATCTATCTATCTATCTATCTATCTATCTATCTATCTATCTATCTATCTATCTATCTATCTATCTATCATATTGTGCCTTTCACTTCTATCTATCTATCTATCTATCTATCTATCTATCTATCTATCTATCTATCTATCTATGTATCTATCTATCTATCTATCTATCTATCTATCTATCTATCTATCATATAGTGCCTTTCACTTCTATCTATCTATCTATCTATCTATCTATCTATCTATCTATCTATCTATCTATCTATCTATCTATCTATCTATCATATAGTGCCTTTCATATCTATCTATCTATCTATCTATCTATCTATCTATCTATCTATCTATCTATCTATCTATCTATCTATCTATCATATAGTGCCTTTCACTTCTATCTATCTATCTATCTATCTATCTATCTATCTATCTATCTATCTATCTATCTATCTATCTATCTATCATATAGTGCCTTTCATATCTATCTATCTATCTATCTATCTATCTATCTATCTATCTATCTATCTATCTATCTATCTATCTATCATATAGTGCCTTTCACTTCTATCTATCTATCTATCTATCTATCTATCTATCTATCTATCTATCTATCTATCTATCTATCTATCTATCTATCTATCTATCTATCTTATATAGTGTCTTTCATTTCTAGAATATGAGAAACAATCTGGAGTATCTTTAGTAAACCCCCTTGTCGATCTGAGGACAACATGCAGCCTCCACCCAGATGCTAAGCCAGAATCAGTAGCCCAGCCACCAGGGTGCCACCATGTTGTCATTGTCATCATGAATTTGTTCACCCCCCCCCCCCCCCCCCAGAGGGTCTGCCCCGCCTCCTCAGCACACACCCCGGTTTGTAACGAGGGAGGGGTCCAGGGTACCTAGAATGGCATCCCTAATTGTAATCCAGTACTTATAATGATAACGCTGATGTTAATCACGGTGATCATTTTTCCTCAACAGGAACCTCTCCATCCTGTTCAACCTGAAGGCTTTTTCTGTGACCTTCCAAACTGGTTTCCCATTGTAGTGCTCTAAAGATCCTTCCCTCAGATTAGAAACAAAGATTGCTTTGTTAATGGATGTGCTCATGACACAATGGGCTGAAAAAGACAGGATTGAAAGGCAAAAAAACAAAACAAAAGAAGAAGAAGAAAAACACATGAGAAGACAACAAGCAGTTTGACCCCACACCCCCAATCCCCCGTCACATCCCGGTCAATGGAGCCTTCTATTAAAGCCCGGCTGCAATAAAGATACGACAGGCTGTAATTAGCCTCCATATTTAATTGTACGGTGGGTTAAGTGCCTCATTAGGAATGCCTTTGCGCCCCGCAGCATTTTCTCCTACCTGCTCTGCCTGCCAGGTTACTGCTATGATTAAAGCGAACAATGCAATGGAAAATTGACCTCTTTCCAAAATGCCGTTGGAAGGGTCTAAAGGTCAAAATCAATAGCAGCATCTTCTGAAGTTGACCACACTGCAATTATCAGTGCTTAGCAGACTATTGAAGCGGCATGAAGCTGATCAAATGAGAACGAGACGTCCTGCTGATCCTCTTCAAGGGAATACGGGAAAGCAGTTCAGGAATTCGAATCTTGCTTCATGGGTGAGGTGCTGCCCCCATCAAAGCTTTCTGAAGTCTTCATGCCCACCATTCGGGTCCTCGATGACCCACCTCAAGTCGAGTCTCTCTCTGTTCACTTTGTATGATGGAGCCGTTCCTCCCTGCCAGGTTTAGCTGGGGTGAGGTGGTCTACAGATCTCACCACACATGGGGAGTTAAAGTCTGGACTATGACTGGCAATTCAAGGACCCCCATTTCCTTCACGTGACACCCCCTAATTGTGTGATTGAGTTCCTTGTCCTGTCAAAAGACAAAGTTAGGGGATGGAGACCAGAAAGACAATCCATCTCGGTGAATATCAAGTTAAGTCGGTTAGGGAGAAGTGGAGGGAGAAATGTCAGTGTGCCCCCCCCCTCCCCTCATAACTGCACCCTGCACTTTTCTACTCCATTTTCCCAGAGTTCACCCACTTCCAAAGGCTTGTCTGGGTCTTCTGGAATTTTGTTTGCTGCCTCATCAGTGCCTGCCATTCCTCCAAGTTTTGTGTCATCTGCAAATTTCACAAGTTCACCAGCTACAGCAGACATTAATATAACAAGGGTCCAAAGAGAGACCCCCCATTGATGGCAGCAGTCACTCAAATCAGTGACTGTGATTGGTGAGAACATTAAAAATGAAAGGACAACTTTGAAAACCCATCAGATCTCAATCCTGCTGACTCTCTCTACTGCTATGGACTGATATGGTGATGTGTGAGGAACAAAAGGATGGAAATGAAAATAATCAACCGACAGAGGGATACCCCGAAAATCAAAGGGAAACAAATGATGGGGCAGGCAGGCAGGCAGGTGAGTCCATTTGGCCAAAATGTCAATGCACCATCTCCAAATCGCACTCAGTAGTTTGTATGCCTGACAACGTCCTAATGAGATGACGGATCTCCTCCCAGATCTGGACCAGGGCATCATTGAGCTCCTGGACAGTTTGAGGCGTCGGATGGACCGAAACATAATGTCCCACCCAGAGGTGTGCTATTGGATTGAGGTCAGGAGAGTGAGCGTGGGGTCCGGCCAGTCAATGGTATCAATTCCTTCATCCTCTCGCCACATGAGGCCGGGCATTGTCGTGCACCAGGAGGAACCAGCATAGGGTCTGACAATGGGTCCAAGGATTTCATCCTGATATCTAATGGCAGTCCTGTGGTGCCGTTGTCTAGCCTGTAGGGGTCTGTGCGTCCCTCCATGGATATGCCTTCCCAGACCATCACTGACCCACCACCAAACTGGTCATGCTGAACGATGTCGCAGGCAGCATAACGTTCTCCACTGCTTCTCCAGACCCTTTCACGTCTGCCACATGTGCTCAGGGTGAACCTGCTCTCATCTGTGAAAAGCACAGGGCGCCCGCCAGTGGTGGACTTGCCAATTCTGCTGTTCTATGGCAAATGCCAATCGAGCTCAATGGTGCCCACTAGAGGATGTCGGGCCCTCAGGCCACCCTCATGAAGTCTGTTTCTGATTGTTTGCTCAGAGACATTCACACCATTGGTCGGCCTGCCTGCTGGAGGTCATTTTGTAGGCTCTGCCACTGCTCATCCTGTTCCTCTTTGCCCAAAGGAGCAGATACCGGTGGGTCCTGCTGATGGGTTAAGGACCTTCTACGAGGGGCCCTGTCCAGTTCTCCTAGACGAACTCCTGGAATCTGCTCCATGCTGGGAGACACAGCAAACCTTCTGGCAATGCCATGTATTGATAGATAGATAGATAGATAGATAGATAGATAGATAGATAGATAGATAGATAGATAGATAGATAGATAGATAGATAGATAGATAGATAGATACTTTATTAATCCCAATGGGAAATTCACAATGTGCCATCCTGGAGAAGTTGGCCTACCTGTGCCACCTCTGTAGGGTCCAGGTATGGCCTCATGCTACCAGTAGTGACACTGACCGTAGCCAAATGCAAAGCGAGTGGCAAAACAGATGAGGAGGGAAAAATGTCAGTGGCATCCTCCAGCTGTTAACCCATTCACTCCTGTTTTGGGGGTCATCTCTTTGTTGCCCCTCTAGTGCACCAAAGCAGCTGAAACTGATGAACAAGCCCCTCTGCTACTTAACTGACCTGATCAATAGCCCACAAGTGTCACTGACTTGATGCTGTACTCGGATTAAAAAGGGGTCCTTTCATTTTTTCCTCCCTTCTTTCTTCCATATTTAATTCTGACCCTACATCTTTTTCTGCTACTGTCTGTAAAACCATCAAAATCTAAAGAGGTGCCTGGTCCGTTACCTCAGTCTGCCACTTGCCTTTGTCATCGAGAGCAGCACAAATAGGAAAGGACAGCAAAAATGACGGAGCACAACACAAAAAACAGTACAATAAATAAATAAATAAATAACTGATCTGCTGAGGAGTATTTTATGGAGCAGTGTAGCCCCCTGGTGGCTAACTGTAGAAAAGCAAAACACAAACTTGATGGTTCATCCTTTGCTCTGTGTGACCCTGGGTGGGTTCTTTTACCTCACAGTGCCCAATTATATCAAAATGGAAAGAATGGCAGTCTGACCTGCACCTGGCATTGGTGCACAGTAAAGAAAGGTGCCAGGAAAATGACAAGGCTGTCACTTTACAAGCCTTCACAAGCACTTACTGTACAACAAAACTGACCTTTATTACGAAATGAGTATCTTTTAAAGGAATAACCCACCCCAAATCAGATTTCTTTTTATGTTGCTTTCCTAGTTTGTTTAGTAATGATGACAGAGAAATGTTTTTAATTTTAGGTTTGAATGGAGAATGAAAATAAAAAAATCGGGAGTGCTCACCCTCAACTTTCTCGTATACTCAGATATGCGGATGGATATTTGAGGAATAAAACCCAAGACAATGATTAGATCTTTGTATTATGTACAATAAAGAACCATCAACAACAAATCAAATCAAATTAATAACATATTGAACTATTATTATACAAGTAAAGTTGAATAAATCTGAGTGTGCAGCTGCATCAATAAAAAAGTACCACCAAGATAGTGGAAATTGCCCAAAGGTTGATAGAAATCTACATTTTATACCAAATACTTGTATGCAAAATTTGATTATCCGAAATGAAAGCGAACTCAAGTTACAGTGTTTACACAGACACAGACATAATTACAAAAATGGTATTGTCAGACTCAGAGAGGTCAAAAATGTAGAGATTCATAAAAATCTCAAAACTGAATTTTAGGACGATTACAATACTTTACCTAAACTTAATATACGAGAAAGTGAAAAGGATACGATAGAATGGTGAGGTATGGGAGACAATGTGGAACGGCAGCAAATACAATCACAAACATTCATGAAAAGAGAAATCTAAGGTTATCTATCTATCTATCTATCTATCTATCTATCTATCTATCTATCTATCTATCTATCTAATCCTGCCTACTATACTAAAATTAAATTCTATCTATCTATCTATCTATCTATCTATCTATCTATCTAATCCTGCCTACTATACTAAAATTAAATTCTATCTATCTATCTATCTATCTATCTATCTATCTATCTATCTATCTATCTATCTATCTAATCCTGCCTACTATACTAAAATTAAATTCTATCTATCTATCTATCTATCTATCTATCTATCTATCTATCTATCTATCTATCTATCTATCTATCTATCTATCTAATCCTGCCTACTATACTAAAATTAAATTCTATCTATCTATCTATCTATCTATCTATCTATCTATCTATCTATCTATCTATCTATCTATCTAATCCTGCCTACTATACTAAAATTAAATTCTATCTATCTATCTATCTATCTATCTATCTATCTATCTATCTATCTATCTATCTATCTATCTATCTATCTATCTATCTATTTAATCCTGCCTACTATACTAAAATTAAATTCTATCTATCTATCTATCTATCTATCTATCTATCTATCTATCTATCTATCTAATCCTGCCTACTATACTAAAATTAAATTCTATCTATCTATCTATCTATCTATCTATCTATCTATCTATCTATCTATCTATCTATCTATCTATCTATCTCCCTCCTGTTTCGCTGTCGCTGTGCATGCTGGGTGGTTGTTTCGCGTGTTTGCGAGTGTGCCTCTTGGTGGACGCGGTGTGGTGAGTGTGGGTTTTCTTTTTTTCTTCTGATACTCTATTTTCTTTCTTTGGTGTAAACAGCTAAAACTTATTTTGTACTGAGTACGGCAGCCGTAATGGCTGCGAATCTTGAGCGTCTGAGCCGCCGCCATGGGATTAAACTTATTTCGGAGGAGTTTGTCCCTTTGGAGGCGGGGGTGTTGGCGATAGGCGAAGTGGTAGGCTGTGAGAATATCAAGTCGGCTTCACGAATGAGCGGGTCTATCGTTGCTTTCCTGAGCTCTGAGGATTTAGTTCCTATAATGGTTGAGAAAGGGGTTGTTATAAATGGCTCCTTTGTACAGGTTTCCCCTTTAGCCGTCCCGTCACGCAGAGTGACAATTTCGAATGCGCCGCCATTTCTCAAGAACGAAACTTTAGTAAAAGAGTTAGAGCGGCATGGACGTTTGGTGTCTAAAATTCGTTATATCCCTTTAGGTTGTAAATCGCCAGATTTAAAACATGTCTTGTCTTTTAGGAGACAAGTTTATATGGTTTTAAATAGAATGGAAGATGATTTAAACGTGGCAATGAAGTTCAGAGTGGACGGGTTTGATTATGTAATTTTTGTCACTTCGAATGAAATGAAATGTTTTGGGTGCGGGAGTGAAGCCCATTTAATCAAACAGTGTCCTGAGAGACAACACGGGCACAAGACAAACTGACCATGCAGTTATGGAAAAAGAAGGGCAGGAAGTGAAAGATCGTCCTGTAGTGGCTGATGGCGCAGAGACGCTTGTAGAGGCGCGGGGCGTTAAGAATAGAAATGCCTCAAGATCTGAGGGGCTAGAGGATCAGGTGCCTCCCAGGGATGAGCTGAATGAAGGCGGTAGTGAGACTGTAGGTCAGACAGCAGCAGCAGCAGAAAGTGTGTGGGGTGACATAGACATGGACGAGGGAAGTAGCAACGAGCCTGAAGAAAAAGGGGAATTTAAACGTCCTGCTCAGAAGAGGCAAGGTGAAAGAGAAGAGCGGGCACGTAAGAAACTTGTTTTAAGTCAGGGCTCGGGGGTCATTGGAGAGGATCCCGCCTATGGTCCCTGTCAGGAGGATTTTCCCGTCTTCGCGGAGACGGCCGATGACGGTTCAATTGCGGGGAATGTCGGGGAAGAGACCGATGACGGTAATATCTCTGATGTGTCTGCTGCCTCGGAGCCCCCAGAGTTAAAAGCCAGGGGGGGTTACAGCGCTCAGAGTGTGAAAGAGTTTTTGGTGAACACCGCCGGTAAAAAGGGGGTGGACGTGGCTGAGTTTTTCCCAGACATTGAGCTTTTTATATCGTCAGTCCGCGGGTTGCGGCGGGACAAAGCAGCCTCCGCGATGTTTGACGTTAAAGAGCTCGTGAGGCTCAAGAATTTAACAAGTAAACTGAGGAAACAGTCTAATTTAAACACCTCCTAATGGCTAAGCCCCCTGTTAAATCCACTCCACAGTATTTGTGGTGGTCCCTGTGTTTCATTGTGTGTTCATCTATATATTCAGATATCATGACAAGTGTACACATAGGAACCCTAAATATTAACGGGGGGAGAAGTCCAGATAAGAGGGTCGCACTTTTTGATTTTATAAGACAAAAAGGTTTGAATGTCACCTTTCTACAAGAAACTCACATTGATGAGCAAAATCAGTGGGAGTGGAGCAGGGATTGGAAAGGGGACATTTTCTTTAGCAATGGGACAAATGTTAGTGCTGGAGTGGCCATTTTATTTCTTGGTGGGCTGCAAGTAGAAGTCTGCAGGACTGATGAGTTGGTGAAAGGGAGA
Source organism: Erpetoichthys calabaricus (assembly GCF_900747795.2). NCBI lineage: Eukaryota > Metazoa > Chordata > Cladistia > Polypteriformes > Polypteridae > Erpetoichthys > Erpetoichthys calabaricus. The sequence continues at coordinate 91,154,625 of NC_041408.2, forward strand.
CTCTTGAAAGTGACAGTAAAACTTCAAGGCAGTGTCGTCACTTTTATTAACGTGTACGCCCCGAATGAGGGTGAGGAGAGGCTCCAGTTCTTTAACAAATTAAGAGAGCTTTTATCAAAGTGTGACCCTGAGGAAGTGGTGGTGTTAGGAGGGGATTTTAATTGTACACTTGACTCAAGGATGGATAGAAACAATGGACTGGAACCGCACCCTCGCTCAGCGCGAGCTCTGGGAAAAATAATTAAGGACTTTGGGCTGGAAGATGTGTGGAGGTCTAAAAATGGGGCCTGTCGGCAATACACTTGGGGGAGGATGAGTGGAAACACGATCTCAATGGCGAGACTCGATCATTTTTACAGTTTTAAGCACCTGTTAGGGTTATTTAAGGTGTGCTCTATTGTGCCTACTGGCTTCTCCGATCACAGTCTGGTGTGTTGTTCACTTCTTTTTAACGTGTACAGACCCCGTAGTCCATACTGGCATTTTAACACACTCCTCCTCAAAGATCAGAACTTTAAAGAGTTGTTTGTTCATTTCTGGGGAGGTTGGAAGGCTATGAAGGAGGAGTTCACCAGCTTACAACAGTGGTGGGAGGTTGGGAAGAGTCACATCCGGGCTTTGTGTCAGGAGTATACCAGAAATGTCACCCAAGTATTGCGGTCAGAAATGGCAGCTCTGGAAAATCAAATAGCTGAGTTTCAACAACAACTAGAGAAGGGTCCTAATGAGCAGCTGCAGGCGAGCCTGACTACTGCTAAACTGGGGTTGGCCCACCTGCTTGAGACCAGGGCTCAGGGGGCTTTAGTGAGGGCCCGCTTTCAGCGGTTGACTGAGATGGATGCACCAACGCAGTACTTTTTTGGTTTAGAGAAAAAAAACTCACAGAGTAAACTCTTACATTGCATAAGAACACCCGATGGCAGAGAGACACAAGAGCCCAGTGAGATACGGCAGGTGGTCCGCGAATTTTATGAACTTTTGTTTGCGGCAGATGGAGATGGTGGCAATGAAGATCAACAGGCCTTTTTGCAGGACTTACCGCAACTTCCCAACGCAAACGTGGCAGATTTAAATAGTGAGGTGACCTTCGCAGAACTCACCAAAGCCCTGGGACAGCTGAACACAGGGAAGGTCCCGGGAATCGATGGCATTCCAGTGGAATTTTACAAAGAGTTCTGGGATGTCATTGGTCTGGACTTGCTAGAAGTGTTTCGGTGGAGTTTCAAAACTGGTTTGTTACCTCAAAGCTGCCGTAGAGCTGTGATCACGCTGCTGCCGAAGAAGGGAGACCTGTGTCTCATTAAGAACTGGCGGCCAGTGTCTCTCTTATGCGCAGACTATAAAGTTCTCTCTAAAGCCTTAGCCAACAGGATGGTCCAAGTTTTAGGGAGACTGGTGCATCCTGATCAGAATTACTGCGTGGCTGGCAGGTCCATTTTTAATAACATTTTTTTAATTCAGGACATTTTATCTGCTGCAAAACTGTTTGACTTTTGGACTGCTCTTATATTTCTTGACCAGGAAAAAGCTTTTGATAGGGTCAGTCACTCTTTTTTATGGAATGCCATGAAGGCTTTTGGGTTTGGGGAGTCTTTTATTAATTATATTCGATTGCTTTATAGTGACATTTCTGGTATAATCAAGGTCAATGGTGGTTTGTGCGCACCCTTCAGTGTCAGAAGAGGAGTCAGACAGGGCTGCTCTTTGTCCGGTATGTTATATGCTCTGGCGTTGGAGCCTTTCCTGGTGCACCTGAGGAAGGTGCTGACTGGTCTCACCATCCCCAACTGCAACATGGACCCTGTGAAAGTCACTGCTTATGCAGATGATCTCGCAGTTGTCATCAATGACCAGAAGGATTTGAACGAACTAACGAACTGTCTGCGAAATTACAGTAAAGCGTCTTCGGCCAAAATTAACTGGAATAAAAGCAGTGCAGTGCTGGTTGGGAACTGGACAGGATGTAGTCCTCCTCGACTGGAAGGGGGTCTGCAGTGGACCACTGGGGGTTTCCTGTACTTGGGAGTCCATCTCGGAGATAACCACTACATCCAAAAGAATTGGGAGGGTCTGTTGGACAAGGTTACAGCTCGGCTCGCTAAGTGGAAGTGGATCCTCCCTCAGTTATCTTATAGAGGACGGATGCTGGTAATTAATAACCTGGTGACCTCCAGCCTGTGGCACAAATGTATTTGTCTGCAACCTCCACCTGTGCTTGTTCAGCAGATACAAGAAGCAGTCATGGATTTCTTTTGGAATGGTACCCATTGGATACGGAAGGGCGTTGTATTCTTGCCGTTGGATGAAGGCGGACAAGGACTTATTGACATTACCAGCAGGATTGCTGCTTTCCGCCTTCAGACCATTCAGAAACTGCTGTACCCTGTTGAGCAGAGCCAGTGGATGAACTTGGCCATACTTTTCTTTAAACAGGCCAGGCATATGGGACTTGGTAAAAGTTTACTGCTCTGCCATTTTGATAAGATCGGGACTTTACATGTGCCAGAGTTTTATAAAAGCCTTCTAGCAGCGTGGCAACTGCTGTCGATCAAAAAGGACTGTGATGACCTTTCCTCTTTTTGGGTCCTTGATGAACCGCTGCTCTACAATCCTGCTGTTGGCACTGCTACAGGACTTTCTGAAAACTTTATTCAGCATTTCATAATACATAGAATAACCACAATAAAGGACATAATTGACTGGGAAAATTACACTTGGAAAAGTGCACAGGTGGTAGCAGAGGAGACAGGAGTGCACTCAGTGCGCCTCATGGAGAAGTTTCTGTGCCGGATACAATCATCACTGGACAGGGAATCCATGACACTCCTGCACAGAATGTTCACCTCACGATTGAAACCAAATGATGAAACGCCTTTTCCAACACTTACTGTATCTCCAGCTGTTGAACTGAGGGACAGTGAGACCGATGTTTTAGCCTTACGTTCTCTTGAGGCGTTATCTCTGCCTACGGTGCCAGGGAAGCAGCTCTACAGGATCTGCGTGAAGGTGAACAACCTGGAACAACTGAGGACACGAAGACACGACACACCTTGGAGAGACAAAGTCGGAGCCCCTCAAGGACTGAACCCCGCCTGGAGGTCGTTGTACAAGCCACCATTGGCCAGTAGGGTGGGAGACCTGCAGTGGAGGTTGGTGCATGGAATACTAGCGGTGAACTCCTTCTTATCGATTATATGTCCGGGGGTTTCTGATTGCTGTCCTTTTTGTGGTCTGAGGGAAACTGTGTTTCATGCTTTTATGTACTGTGAGAGACTCAAGACCCTCTTTGGTGTAATTGAAAGAACAGTAGAAGGGCTGGGGGTCCCGTATAATAGCACAGTGTTTGTGTTTGGGGTGAGAATTACAAGACAAACCAGAGAAACTATGAATTTAATTAATTTTATTATCGGGCAGGCAAAACTGTCAATATGGAAGACCCGTAAAAACAAAATTACTGGGAGTGGGACTGAAGATGTTGTTGTCTTTTTTAGAAAAGTGTGTGAAAGTAGAATATTAGTGGATTTTAATTTTTATAAGTCTACAAATAATTTAGCACAGTTTAAAGAATTGTGGTGCGTGAATAATGTACTTTGTACATGTGATGATGATAATAATTTACAATTTGTGCTCTGAGTTTGGTGTTTGTTTGTACTTATTTATAGATTTGAAATAATAAAGAATACTAAGGATAAGTGGGATTGAAGGGTGGAAACAATGGGAGGGATTAGATAAATATATGTTTTATTCTAAGAACAATTCTGAGTATATAATATTTTTGAAACTGAATATTCATCAATAGGAATGTGTATATATGTTTTCTGTAAGACTTAAGATTGCGTTTTGGTTTACTGTTATGTTTAATTTTCTGTGTTTATTCAATAAAGTTTGGTTTTAAAAATAAAAAAAATATCTATCTATCTATCTATCTATCTATCTATCTATCTATCTATCTATCTATCTATCTATCTATCTATCTATCTATCTATCTATCTAATCCTGCCTACTATACTAAAATTAAATTCTATCTATCTATCTATCTATCTATCTATCTATCTATCTATCTATCTATCTATCTATCTATCTATCTATCTATCATATAGTGCCTTTCACATCTATCTATCTATCTATCTATCTATCTATCTATCTATCTATCTATCTATCTATCTATCTATCTATCTATCTATCTATCTATCTATCTATCTATCTATCTATCAATCTATCTATCTATCTATCCCCTTGTCTTCCTGCAGCATCCCACGGTGGACCCCAGGGTCCCCAACAGTGCTCTGAAACTGAACTCCATCTCCAATGGTGCCCTGCGGGAATCCTGGGCACTTCTATGCTGCAGGGAAGACACCATCTATCGGCCTGGATGTGTCGGCTGGGATAAGTTACCAGCCGTCCATCACAAGGACATAGCAGCACAAGAAAAGGTCCAGAGATGAGCAAATAGGCTGAGGACACAGCTACAGGGGATGAGTTATGAGGAGACCTGACACAAAGGCTCAGACACAAGTACTTCAGTAACCCAAAGTTTTATTATTGCGAGAAACTCCTCCTTCCAAGAGTTTCTCATGCCACAACCACAAGTATAAGGAAGTGCACAGCAAATCTTATATGAAAAATGAAAGGAGTTACGTGGAATAAGCTGACCAAGTTGTGTGGTGGGCAGCAGAACTTTAGGGACCTTCAAAACTTGACTTGACTTGATGTTATTTTAGGAGAATGGAATGGACAGGACTGGGAAGCTTTGTTGGGCTGAATGGCCTGTTCTCCTCCAGAATGTTCTAATGTTCTAAAAAAAAGCTTACTACCTATTGTACATTTTATGTCACATTTCTCTATTTACTGTACATACTGTACCTGCCTATTTAGGTTCAATTCAATATGCAAACAGACAAGCTTGGTTTGCAATAAGAAAGGCTGGAACTTTAAAACAAAATAGGAAAAGGGCAGAAGGTCTCTTCAGATATTTGAGGACATTTTTATGAAAACATCCTTACGGAAAGTATTGAGTTGCTTGGAGCTGCAATTGCCTGTCTGTCATCGTGACATTAGAACAGGACAGCTGACACTCTTTTCATTGTGCTCTCTTCCTTATGGCTATTTAGACACACAGTATTGTGTAGCAGTTCTTCATTAGTAAATGCCGAGCTGAGCAGCATTCATATTTGGTCCTGCTACCGATACTTTTATTAAGTGATTCAGTCAAAAACACACACACACGGACACCAGTAGATTTGAAAACCTGGAGATCCACTTCACAGGGAATGTCAAAGTGCCGACTGAATTTCTCACGTCTAAACACTCAGTAATTTGAAGAGTTTCCAAAGGTAGCACATCTAAACTGCTCAGGTGTGAGTTTTCAGTCCCCCTCTAGACATCCCATCTTCAAAAACAATGAAAAAAATAAGGAAATAAAAAAAAAAAGAAAACTGGCAGGGCAAACCTGAGCTCTGAGTTACAATCACTTCCTAAATTGGGATCAAAGCCAAAGTGTTTGTATAAATGTTTGGACAAGGACTCCCTCTGTATGGCCGAGATGAACCGTCTTCAAAGGTACCAAAGATATAGCGCTACCCCTGAGGGGCACACATGAAAGGCGGCACTGCGGTTAATAAACCCGCGGATGAAAGGCTCCTCCGAGCTCATCAGAGCGTGGCAATCACTTCATGCCAGCAACAATGAGCAACAGAACTCACGGAGAGGATCTGATTTAGAAATGGAGGGAGGACGAGGATGAGGGGGAAACTGGGTGAACGAGGGGGGCTCAAGCCAGGGTCAGTGCTGTCTTAATGAATTAGATATAGTGCCTTTCACATCTATCTATCTATCTATCTATCTATCTATCTATCTATCTATCTATTATATAGTGCCTTTCACATCTATCTATCTATCTATCTATCTATCTATCTATCTATCTATCTATCTATCTATCTATCTATCTATCTATCTATCTATCTATCTATCTATCTATCTATTATATAGTGCCTTTCACATCTATCTATCTATCTATCTATCTATCTATCTATCTATCTATCTATCTATCTATCTATCTATCTATCTATTATATAGTGCCTTTCACATCTATCTATCTATCTATCTATCTATCTATCTATCTATCTATCTATCTATCTATCTATCTATTATATAGTGCCTTTCACATCTATCTATCTATCTATCTATCTATCTATCTATCTATCTATCTATCTATCTATCTATCTATCTATCTGTCTATTATATAGTGCCTTTCACATCTATCTATCTATCTATCTATCTATCTATCTATCTATTATATAGTGCCTTTCACATCTATCTATCTATCTATCTATCTATCTATCTATCTATCTATCTATCTATCTATCTATCTATCTATCTATCTATCTATCTATCTATCTAATCCTGCCTACTATATTAAAATCAAATTCTATCTATCTATCTATCTATCTATCTATCTATCTATCTATCTATCTATCTATCTATCTATCTATCTATTATATAGTGCCTTTCACATCTATCTATCTATCTATCTATCTATCTATCTATCTATCTATCTATCTATCTATCTATCTATCTATCTATCTATCCTGCCGACTATACTAAAATATCTATCTATCTATCTATCTATCTATCTATCTATCTATCTATCTATCTATCTATCTATCTATCTATCTATCTATTATATAGTGCCTTTCATATCTATCTATCTATCGATCTATCTATCTATCGATCTATCTATCTATCTATCTATTATATAGTGCCTTTCACATCTATCTATCTATCTATCTATCTATCTATCTATCTATCTATCTATCTATCTATCTATCTATCTATCTATCTATCTATCTATCTATCTATCTATTATATAGTGCCTTTCACATCTTGTCCACACACAATGGACAATAATGACCCTACTACCTGCACTTGTGTTTCCTTAGATGGGGATTTCAGTGGTGGACTCCTCGGTTGCAGGACTTGGGGGTTGTCCCTACGCAGAAGGTGCCTCTGGGAATGTGGCCACTGAGGACGTGGTCTATATGCTCTCGGGATTGGGAATCACAACGGTAGGTGCCATTCTGATGCTGCTATGGGTGTGGATAGGGAAATAAGGTTAAAATGCAGATAAGTACGGTGCATTCAAAAATAATTCAGATGCCCCCACTTCCTGTACACGTTATCATGTGGTAGATTTAATCTTAAATTGATACATTTGTTAGTTTTACCCATCAGTCCACACGCAACAACCCATAATTACAAAGCAAAAGCATGTTTTCAGAAAATTTTTGCACATTGAATAAAGCTGAAAACCTGAAATCTTTCATTCTTGTAAGTCAGCGGTTCTCAACCTGTGGGGCGAAGTAACCAAAAAGGGGGGCGCGAAAATGTGAAAAAAAGAAAACACAAGAAAAATAACACAAAGGGTGCCTCTCCTCGCTGGCTACTTTTCGGTTCTCTTGAACCCAAAATTTAAATACTCTTCAGAATATTTTCTTGATTTAACCTCCGGAATGATGCTTCTTCTCCACGCTTGTTGATGCTTCACAATTGTCCGATGCTCGTTTGCGCCCAATTAAGAATTTATCCATGGTGGTGAGCTTAAAAATGTTTGGTTTTTACAACGTATATTCGAGTTGCTACGAACACTATCAAGTTCTTAAGTCAAACAACCAGACTGAAATATGGCCTCGGCGAGACGAAGTTCACATTTGTACTAGCAGGTGCATCTCTAGTAAATTCGGCGAAGATTGAAACTTTCCGTGAAAGCACGAGAAATAAGAAGAGGTGGGCAGTGTTGCCATATGTGGCATCATTTCGCTATTCGTAGGGAAATTTTAAACTTGCAGCGGTATATCAGCAGCAAAAAATATAGGAATAAATTTTATTAGGGTTACAAAAAAACATTAGGGGGGGCACGATTAAAACTGTTATGAAAACTCAGGCTGTGAAACGCTGTTGTAAGTATTCACACCCGTAATTCAGTACTCTGCAGAAGCCCCTTAGCAGAAATTCAAAATCTTCTTAGGGAAGTCCTTATAAGCTTTGCACTCCTGGAGTAGTTTCTCCCATTCTTCCTGGCACTTCCTCCTAAGCTGTGACCTGCCATCCCCATTTATCTCCACAGATGTTCTATGGGGCTTTGGTTGGGCCACCTCAAGGACACTCAGAGACTTGTCCTGAAGCCACTCTAGCATTGTCTTGGCTGTATGCTTCAGGTCATTGTCATCACCCCATCTGAGATATTGTGCACCCTGGAGCAGGTCTTCTTCAAGGTCCGCTACATTCATCCTTCCCTCAGTTCTCACCAGTCTCCCTGTCCCTACTGTGGAGCAGCACCCCCATTTCATGATCCTGCAATCACCATGTTTCACCGTAGGGATGGTATTGTGCTGATGATCAGCAGTGGCTGCTCTTCACCATGCATAGCACTTGGAGTTCTGTGCAGTGAGTTCCGTTTCTGTCTCATCACACCAGAGAGTCTTCTTCCTCATGCTCTCAGAGTCCTAGAAACCATCATATCTATTGGCTTCCTTCTAGGCACTCTACTATAGTCTCCTGCTTCGTGGAAGGCTGCTGAGATCTCCATCTCTCATCTCAGCAGTGGACTTGTGAAGCTCCTGGTCACCAGGACCAGACCAAGGCCCTGTGTGCCCAGTTACTCATGTTGGCCAACTGCAAGAACAGTCCTGGTGGTTCCAAACTTCATTCATTTCACAAACACTCAAAGCTTTAGAAAGGGTTTTATCCCCTATGCCTCACCACAATTAATTCCCAGATTTTCAGTGGGAACAGAACAAACGATGAAGCAAAGGGAAAAGAAAACAGGCAACAGTGAAAAGCAAAGGGTCACTGCATCAATACAACAAAGCCAAGAAAACAGCGATGGGAAATGACTCCTGTTTAAAGACTAATGGCAACCGTTTAATTTGAAAGTTTCTTTTGATGAGCACAGAGCTTTACAAGAAACTGACCCAGTCGACTGGAGAGAAAGTTCTTAAGAGTTGGCCGCCATAGTCAGGTGAATTTTTAAACTTCTTTTCTTGGTTTGGTCCCCAACCTTCATCGATCTTTCCCAATTCTCATTATTATGCTACATTAAATAAATTTGTAATCAGAAAACTAACCTCCAATTTCGAGTCTGGGTATTTCAAAACCCGGAATAATGAAGGAAAAAAAAATGGAAAAGCAAAGCATAAAAACATATAAATTGATCCACGTTACAATACCACGTAGCTCCAGGAACTTGATATCCCCATCCTGGTTCTTACCAGGGTCAACTATGACAGTGGTTCTCAATCTGGGGGGGGGGCGGGCCCCTCTAGGGGGGTGCGAAGTAACTAAAATGGGGGGTGCAAAGATGTGAAAATAAAGAAAACAAGAATTGAAAATATGAAAAATCCATCTATTGAAAACAAAACAAATTAACTTAAACTACAGAGCATCCACAAAATATTCACAGCGCATCACGTTTTCCACATTTTGTTATGTTACAGCCTTATTCCAAAATGGATTAATTTCATTTTTTTCCTCAGAATTCTACACACAACACCCCATTATGACAACATGAAAAAAGTTTACTTGAGATTTTTGCAAATTTATTAAAAATAAAACAACTGAGAAATCCCATGTACATAAGTATTCACAGCCTTTGCTCAACACTTTGTCGATGCACCTTTGGCAGCAATTCCAGCCTCAAGTCTTTTTGAATATGATGCCACAAGCTTGGCACACCTATCCTTGGCCAGTTTCGCCCATTCCTCTTTGCAGCACCTCTCAAGCTCCATCAGGTTGGATGGGAAGCGTCGGTGCACAGCCATTTTAAGATCTCTCCAGAGATGTTCAATCGGATTCAAGTCTGGGCTCTGGCTGGGCCACTCAAGGACATTCACAGAGTTGTCCTGAAGCCACTCCTTTGATATCTTGGCTGTGTGCTTAGGGTCGTTGTCCTGCTGAAAGATGAACCGTCACCCCAGTCTGAGGTCAAGAGCGCTCTGGAGCAGGTTTTCATCCAGGATGTCTCTGTACATTGCTGCAGTCATCTTTCCCTTTATCCTGACTAGTCTCCCAGTTCCTGACACTGAAAAACATCCCCACAGCATGATGCTGCCACCACCATGCTTCACTGTAGGGATGGTGCCAGGTTTCCCCCAAATGTGACGCCTGGCATTCACACCAAAGAGTTCAATCTTTGTCTCATCAGACCAGAGAATTTTCTTTCTCATGGTCTGAGAGTCCTTCAGGTGCCATTTGGCAAACTCCAGGTGGGCTGCCATGTGCCTTTTACTATGGAGTGGCTTCCGTCTGGCCACTCTACCATACAGGCCCGATTGGTGGATTGCTGTAGAGATGGTTGTCCTTCTGGAAGGTTCTCCTCTCTCCACAGAGGACCTCTGGAGCTCTGACAGTGTGACCATCGGGTTCTTGGTCACCTCCCTGACTAAGGCCCTTCTCTCCCGATTGCTCAGTTTAGATGGCCGGCCAGGTCTAGGAAGAGTCCTGGTGGTTTCAAACTTCTTCCACTTACGGATGATGGAGGCCACTGTGCTCATTGGGACCTTCAAAGCAGCAGACATTTTTCTGTAATCTTCCCCAGATTTGTGCCTCGAGACAATCCTGTCTCGGAGGTCTACAGACAATTCCTTTGACTTCATGCTTGGTTTGTGCTCTGACATGAACTGTCAACTGTGGGACCTTCTATAGTCAGGTGTGTGCCTTTCCAAATCATGTCCAGTCAACTGAATTTACCACAGGTGGACTCCAATGAAGCTGCAGAAACATCTCAAGGATGATCAGGGGAAACAGGATGCACCTGAACTCAATTTGGAGCTTCATGGCAAAGGCTGTTAATACTTATGGACATGTGCTTTCTCAATTTTTTTAATTTTAATAAATTTGAAAAAACCTCAAGTAAACTTTTTTCATGTTGTCATTATGGGATGTTGTGTGTAGAATTCTGAGGGAAAAAATGAATTGAATCCATTTTGGAATAAGGCTGTAACATAACAAAATGTGGAAAAAGTGATGAGCTGTGAATACTTTCCGGATGCACTGTACATTCTGATACTAGAAAAATAAATATAAAGTTAGATAAATGTCAATGAAAGTTAAGTAGGTATAATAAAATATGCATGTATGATATATCATTAATTTAAAAAGAACAAATTGGTATTAGTGGGCTCCTTTCAAAAAAACGTTAGGGAGGGGCGCAATTAAAACTGTTATGAAAACTCAGGTTGCAAATACTTAAAGGTTGAGAAACGCTGATCTACAAGATTTCAATAACAGACACATCTATGGATAATGATGAGTGTTTTATCACGCTACTAAATCAAAAATTCTGCTCGCTGCGCCAAATGTTTAATCATAGGAAAGGCTTTTGGGACATGAAGAGTAATCTCTTTGTTAAATGCACAGATTATTTTCCTGTAGACGCACTTTTATATTTTATTTCCATTTACCTGTAGTTACACTTCCTTACACAGTTTATAGTTGTAGAATTGTAGCCCACTATTTTAAAGGAACACTCCAACTAAAAAATTTTTACATGTTGCTTATCCCGTATAGTGTGTAGTGATGGCTGAGACAAGTTTTTAATGTCATGTTTTCATACTGAACGGAAATAATAATCTTTCTAAAAGAATAGGCGTCTATGGTGACCCACTCTGGACAACAACAAGCAATATAAAAAAAATATCCATAACAAGATCTCATGTTGCATGTGTCGTATGATCCACAGGTCAAGTCACCAACCCTGTCTGATTTGATGCCTCATACCATCTACCTACACATCATTGTATTCCCCAAAGGAAGTGGCCAGTTTTAACAGGATGATACATCCTGTCACACTGTACAGACCACTCAGGAATGGTTTGAGGAACTCGATGAAGAGTTTAGACGTGCTGATTTCCTGCTTTACCTGCACAGGCTTTGATTTTTTGAGCATCTGTTCAGAATCCTTTCTTGTGAAATCAACATTCAAACTAATTAGAATTTCTTTGTTTGTCTGCAGGGTGTTGACCTTAACAAAGTAATGGAAGCTGGAAACTTCATCTCCACGGCCTTAAATCGAAAGACCAACTCCAAAGTTGCTCAGGCCTGCTACAAGCCATAATAAAAGATATGCATACATGTACACCATCCACACTGCAGAGAAGGGATGCAAAACATCCTGTGTCATTTTTTATGCATTCAGATGCTGTAGCTTAGATTATCTATTCCTTTGGCACAGTACACCAAAGTGATGCCTTCAAACCAGCCCTGAAAGGGAGCCAGAAATCCAGAAAAAAGTAAAAACAAAAAAATGCAACTTGTGTGGCTCAGGAGAATGTCTCACTTGGGCTGCAGGGGTGTTCTGGAAGCAATAAAAATGGGAAAGTAGGAGCCATCTGAGGACCAAGCCATAAGGATAATCCTGGTACAAGGAAGGATGGCACCTCTCTGTGAGCAAAGGGTATTGGAGTGAAACATGGAAAAGGAAGAATTTAAAAAGAAAAGGAGCGCAAGAAGGAGCCACAAAGAAAACAAAAAGAAACTGTCAAAAACAGAAGTGACAGAGTTGGCAAAACGTGAAAGGATGAAACTAAATAAGAGGAGTGGCATAATGGGCAAATGTAAACAGACAAAACTAAAAAAAGAGGAGTGTCAGGATGGGTAAAATGTGAAAGGATGAAACTGAACAAGAGGAACGTCAGAATGGGTCAAATGCGAAAGGATGAAAGTAAACAAGAGGAGCGCCAGAATGGGTAAAATGCGAAAGGATGAAACTAAACAAGAGGAACGCCAGAATGGGCAAATGTAAACAGACAAAACTAAAAAAAGAGGAGTGTCAGAATGGGAAAAATGTGGAAGGATGAAACTGAACAAGAGGAATGTCAGAATGGGTCAAATGTGAAAGGATGAAAGTAAACAAGAGGAACATCAGAATGGGCAAATGTAAACAGACAAAACTAAAAAAAGAGGAGTGTCAGAATGGGAAAAATGTGAAAGGATGAAACTGAACATGAGGAACGTCAGAATGGGTCAAATGTGAAAGGATGAAAGTAAACAAGAGGAGCACCAGAATGGGTCAAATGTGAAAGGATGAAACTAAATAAGAGTACCATCAAAATGCACAAATTGATAAAAAAAATGAAACTAAAAAAGAGGAATATGAGAATGGACATAGTGGTGGAAAAAACAGAAAAATCAAAGTGTTAATGGATATAGTGGAAAACAAGGAAATTTACAAAATGCAAGAAATACTGCCCACCTGTTTATATATTAAGAAAAAATAATACATTTAAAAAGATTGTTCATGAAAAACAAAATGGAAAATGGATAAACAAACAATGGGAGTGACAGAAGGTGAAAAAAGGAACATCAGAATGAACAAAGCAGGAAACGAGGAAAGTAGCAAGAACTGAAATGACAGAATGGCAAAAATTGAAGAATGATAGATGAACCAAAGATGAGTCAGAATGGGCACAGTGGAAAATGAGGGAGTGGGCAGGACCTTTATAGCCTATATGGCATCTCCATGAACATGAAAGAATGCGCCCTGAGACAGACTGGCATCTCATCCAGGGTTGGTTCCAGCCTTGCATCTGGAGCTCTCCCCATAGTCTCTGGTACCCCTTCATTTTAAAATTATAGAAAATGGATTCAGTGAAGGGGAAAGTGGTGCAGCTCCTTAAACCAGAAGACTCCCAGTTCAATGGCTGCCTCACTGTGTGACCCTGATCAAGTCACTTAACCTACAGGGGCTCCAACGGTAAACAGTGGCAATGCACCCTGAGCTTGTAAATTGCCTCGGATTAATGTTTCAGCCTAAGGCAATTTGTTGTTCTAGAAAATGCAGGATCCAGCCGCTGTTTATTAATTCTTATTTTTCATTGTGGCTAACGCCTTTCATAATGAACAAGCTCACTAAAGCTCACAAAAAAGAAAAAAAAAGTGCAATTCCAACTGTAAAAGGTTAAAAGAATGCCAACTGGAAATTGTTCTGTTTTACCAAATTTAATATTAATTTGCACATTTATGTATATACATCACGTAATTTATATTATAGCTTTGCACCTGAACTCAGTGAAAGGTGCCGTACAAAAATAAAGTGAATTCCAATCCACTTCTTTGACTTCTCAATTCTTTTCTTAACTCCTGAAACGCGTGAAGAAATTTGACATACGATATTTTGGATCTTGAGCTCCCAGCTGATATCCCGGGATCTCAACAGGTCGATACTCTTAGAGGAGAAGCACAGGATTTTTCAAGTCAACATTCTTTCTTCACAGCCATGGCACATAACAATTTGTCTCATGAAATCGCATGACAAAGAGAAAATTTTAAAATTTAGTAAATAACTAGCACGCTCTTGCATTTTATAATGGAGCTAATGGGGTTGTAACTTAAAAAAAATACATATATATGTTTTAAATGTACCAAATGTTCCCATTTTTCAAGTCAAAAATATTGATGTGAGACTTAAAATTGTTCACATATTGCAAAACGGCACCTCCATGATTTCTGAGCATCACATATTGTGGCAGCCATGTTGTAGAAGCTCTCTCTCTCTGCCTCTTTTTTTTCTTTTGTTTTAGATAGATAGATAGATAGATAGATACTTTATTAATCCCAAGGGGAAATTCACAAAATTTTTATTAATTAGTAAGTTATTAATTAATAATTATTAAGACTTGGTCTCTGGCCTTTAACTTATTACTGTAATTCTTGAAATGGTTGCTTAAACTGAATTAAAAAAATGTTGCAGACCCAAACTTTGGCCCATTTCAACTGCCTTTTCAGATGAGCAGATCTGAAGGCCATCTTACATCTACAACATGTGATATGTGAGAGACTGTGAGGAAAATAAGCTGAAATAAAATAATCTATACTAATAAAAGGCAAAGCCCTCACTGACTCACTCACTCACTCACTCACTGACTGACTCACTTATCACTAATTCTCCAACTTCCCGTGTAGGTGGAAGGCTGAAATTTGGCAGGCTCATTCCTTACAACTTACTTACAAAAGTTAGGCAGGTTTCATTTCAAAATTCTACGCGTAACGGTCATAACTGGAACCTACTTTCGTATACTGTATACGGCCATAGCGGGCAGCTCGATCGCCGTGTGAGGCGGTTGCGTCTTGCATCTTGCATCATCACGGCTCCCACGTCATTGAGTGCCTGCCCATATAAGGTAAATATTCGCGGGTGAAGGACTGTGCTTAGCATATTCATAAGTGTGGCTGCTGGGGAAATCAGCATGCCTCCCACGTAATTGACTGCCTGCCCATATAAGGCCATTCTTCGCTGCGGTGTGTTCATTCCTTTCCTTGCTTCGCCAAGGAAGCAGCCTTTTCACAGCTTCTCCACTGTTTTATAAACGAGTGACATATAAGGCTGTCCTTTTTCCTTGATTTGCCAAGGAAGTAGCCTTTTTATTTAATCCACAGGTTCTCCGCTGTTTTATTGTTTGTTTATTACGATTGTTATAGTTAATGTGTGGGTTTTATTTAATCCACGAGTTCTCTGCTGTTTTATTGTTCATTTGTTAAGATTGTTATAGTTATTGTGTAGGTATTTTACACTTAGTTTACTGTTCAGGTACCCATTTCCTTTATTTAATCCGCGGCTTCTCTGCTGTTGTTTTGTTCGTTTATTACGATTATAGTTATTTGAATCCCTTTCTTTGCCTGACTGCCTGCCCATATAAGGCGCTCCGCAGTTTTTTTGTGAAGCGGCCTTTACACAGCATCTTCGCTGTGTTATAAACGAACGCCATATAAGGCCGTCCTTTCTCCTTGCTTCGCGGTTCTCTACTGTTTTATTGTTCATTTCAGGTCACATCTCTACAAAACAACCTCATTGAAGCAACTATTTTTACTGGCAGTGCCTCAGGTGACACAGTTTTTATTCCTCGCATCCCCGTTATACCATCTATTCTCCCATTTCAATTCAAACATGTTCAATTTCCAGTAAGGCTCTGCTTCGCAATGACAATTAATAAGTCTCAAGGACAAACACTACAAAAGGATGGCATTGATTTGAGGCAGGAGTGCTTTTCACATGGCCAACTGTATGTTGCATGCTCAAGGGAAAGCTCAGCGCACAGCTTGGTCATATTACAACCGGAGGGCTGAACTGACAACGTGGTATATAAAGAGATCCTTAACAAATAATTTTTTGTATATTTTCCCTCAGTTTAAAAATGTTTACTTTTTTCTTAATAAAAATATTCAGGCAGTGTTTCGCCGCTGCAAAGCGTGGGTATTTTGCTAGTATATAATATAAGCACTCCCAGGGGATTAGATAAAAGGAGATTCCTGCCTCACATCAATACAATACAATACCATTTATTTTTGTATAGCTCAAAATCACACAACGAGTGCTGCAATGGGCTTTTACAGACCCTGCCTTTTGACAGCCCCCCCAGCCTTGACTCTCTAAGAAGATGAGGAAAAACTCCCAAAAAAAAATCTTGCAGGGAAAAAATGGAAGAAACCTCAGGAAAGGCAATGCAAAGAGAGACCCCCTTTCCAGGTAGTTTGAGCGTGCAGTGGGTGTCAAAAAAATAGGAGTAAGTACAACACAATACACAGAACAGGACACAAGTAATCATTAATACAATGCAATAGTAATATTACAAGTACAGAGCAGTAGATGATATCACATAAGAGGATTCCGATTGGTTCAGAGTCCTGGAGACCTTGACCATCAAGCCGCCCCCCTTCTACTGGCCATTCTACAGCTGAGTCAGTGCTGGGCCGACTAATCAAATGACAGGACCCCTCTACCCGAAGATTCTAGTGTTCATCCATCAGAGATGACTTTACCTTAGGCAGGCAAAACAACTTGGCAGGTAGACAGTGGGCACCAAGTGCCACTTTTGAGTACCGAGAAGAGAAACAGAATAGTTGAGGGTTAGTAACAAATCATAACTATCATATTACATCTGTGTTAGTGCTAATGACTAACAACAGAGATGCAGTCTGCACAGTTAATCAGCAGCTCTAGTCAGGGTGTGCTAAACTGAAGTTGTGAGTCTTCAGCGGGCTTCTTTTATGCTGCACCCAGGAGCACTTCTGGTGTCCCATAAGTGTGGTCTGATAGCACTTCCAGGTGAGGTGGGAGCCTGACCAAGTAGGGCTCCCCAGTCATTGCAGCACCCCCCTGGTGGCACCCCTGGAACCCAACAGAGCTGAGTCCAAGGGGGCTGCCCAAGTGCAGCATTTGGGAGTGGCAAGTGGGTGACCGCCCCAGGCACAGTGCCTAAAGATGCTCGCTTTTGAGGTCCATGTGTCCCGTTTGAATAAATTTGTCAAGTTATATTTTCTGGTGTATGTTACCATTATTTTTATTGAATTAATGCACAAGTTTATACAGTCCACACATTTCGGTAACAGTCCCATAACTACAACCATTGATAGATGAATGGCACTATAAGATAGATAGATAGATAGATAGATAGATAGATAGATAGATAGATAGATAGATAGATAGATAGATAGATAGATAGATAGATAGATAGATAGATAGATAGATAAAAGGCACTTTATAATAGATAAATAGATAGATAGGAAAGGCACTATATGATTGATAGATAGATAGATAGATAGATAGATAGATAGATAGATAGATAGATAGATAGATAGATAGATAGATAGATAAAAGGCACTTTATAATAGATAAATAGATAGATAGGAAAGGCACTATATGATTGATAGATAGATAGATAGATAGATAGATAGATAGATAGATAGATAGATAGATAGATAGATAGATAGATAGATAAAAGGCACTTTATAATAGATAAATAGATAGGAAAGGCACTATATGATTCATAGATAGATATGAAAAGCACTATATGATAGATAGATAGATAGATAGATAGATAGATAGATAGATAGATAGATAGATAGATAGATAGATAGATAGATAGCTGAAAGGCATCAGGCTGAGATTGGATTTTTTCCCCCATTCTGGTGTTTGATGTGAAGTGAAGCTCATGACGGGCTGATGAGATGACTTCATGGATAAGCAGGTCTACTGGCGTCCCTAATAATTCGCTCAGTGAAAGGTTCAAAGAGCAAAATTAAGCTAATGAAGCTAACGGCTTTAATTTTCTAATTGTGTGATTCCAGGGTCCAAAATGCTCCTAAAAAAATATGAGCGACTTCTTCACGAATGGCAAAGTCAAAGGACCACAAACATTTGTGCCTGAAGAGTCAACATGAGGAGCTCCTGATGGCGCATGCCGGCTGCTCCCGTGTGTTTACTTTCGAGTATTGGCGGCCGCTGTTTGTGATTAAACTTCACAAGAGTTTACCGAAGAGCTTTATTTATTCAAGACGAGAACAGACAAACAAGCGGCCATTCCAGATATCTTTGTATAATGTTAGATTTCAAACCATATGATATTTAGATCAAAGAAAAGCTGACAATTTTTATAACATTGTCTTAATATAAACAGAAGGGGGAAAAACTATAAGCAAACATTGACATCCAGCCTGAAGTGACCACGTAAATACGTTTGTGATTACAGGCCATCTGCGTAGAATTAAAGCAGGCGTAAAAAAGGGAAAATCTACAATTTGGAAACAGGAGGAGGAGACCGAACCGCTGAAGTCACGCCCACCCGCCGGCAGTGTCAAGGTCAACTGATCTGAGAACAGAACACAACACCGCCATGTCGTCTTTGTTGACCTTTTCGCGTAAAACATTCGACGCTAAGTGCGCTTGTGGACAAGTCTTATCAGGCGTAAGGTTAATGCTTAACATCAAAGTATCAAAGAGTCGTTAATGGGGACTTGGAAACGCAGCACTCAAGAGCACTCGAGCGGCCATAATAGAAGCGGGGAGAGCACAGCAAATGGTGGGATATCGAGCAGTGTGTAGATAGATAGATAGATAGATAGATAGATACTCTATAACAGATAGATCAAGGATTGGTGAGAATGGCAGTTTTATGTATTGTATGGGAAGTGAACGGACCTTCCAAAAAGCCAAGTGTTCGGTCCCTGTTTTAAAGTATGGACGGACATGTCGCTGTCTCTTGCAGATCACTGTTCATCTTTCTGAAAGTCCCTCCGTAAGAGACTGACGTGTCCTTGGTGATTAATAAAGTATCTATCTATCTATCTATCTATCTATCTATCTATCTATCTATCTATCTATCTATCTATCTATCTATCTATCTATCTATCTATCTATCTATCTGCAGATGGGCTGGTCGGAGTGTTTCTGTAACTCCTGGTCTCCAGGTATTTTCACACACAGCAGTCTCTGAAGTTGGTGCAGAATGGTGGGACGAAGGTCCAGGGTGTGTCAATTTTGCAGACTTGTTGATTAGAGCGGTAACTGGAGAATGGCCCGACTGGGTCGAACTATTATACAGTGCCCTTCATATCAACCTGTTATATAGTGCCTCTCGTGTCTGTCTATCTAACAGTGCTTTCTACATCTGTCTGTCCAATATAGCATAATATGCCTTTAATGACCTCTTAGGCACGGCCATCAGCAGTGTGTCTGTCTGCAGAGAGAGTGTTGACCTTGTCAAGAGGTTTACTTACCTTGGCAGTGACATTCATGTGACTCTGGTGACTCTTCCTATGAAGTCAGTAGACGGATTGGGAGAGCATGGAGGGGTCATGAGGTCACTGGTCCAGGTAGTGGATAGCTTAACTGTGAATTTGTCTCATCACGTGGACTGTGGACTTGCACTTTCACCATGGATTCCCCAAACTTTCCTATGACTCCCGGACCCCTGATATGTCCTGAATATAGCATATTTCATATTTAGCTATTGTGGCGGACGGCCGGGGCCCTTGCCCAGCCGGGATGCCTATATGATGGCAGGACCAGAGGACAGAGTGAGCTCAAGACATGAACTCCCCTGAGACGCTAGAGGGCAGCCCCCCCAGGAGGCTGTGGTGTCATGGGATCCCGCAGGGCATGCTGGGAATTGGAGTTCGCTGCAGTCCTGTTGGGTTCCGTGGGCACTGTGTAGACTGCAACTGGCAGTACTTCCGAAACATGCTCATGGCACTTTGAGCTACATTCTTTGTATGAAAATGTGCTATATAAATAAATGTTGTTGTTGTTGATGGGCCACCTGGGGACGGCTTAAAAGGAGCCAGCTGTCCCTACTCCAGGAGCCAGAGTCGGGAGGAGGTGGATGAAGCTTGCCGGAGGAGAAGTGCAGGTGAAAAGGAACGAAAGACAGAGAAAGAAGAAGAAGAAGACAAGTACTGTGCTCGATGGTTCTGTATTGGTGCTTTGTACCATGCTGCCATAGGGAATGAAAGAAGAGCCATGAGAAATAAACGCAAAATGAATGCAAAATCTGTGCTTGGTGTCTGTCTGTGTCGTGTTTGGGCAGCTGGTGCACCCCCTGCAGGTCACACTATGTACTGCAGTGTCTTTCATATCCTTCTGTCAATTGTGGAAGTTCAGCCCCCTAACACAGACAGACAGACACCAAATGTTCAAAACACACACCTTTTAATATCCCTCTCCTTCTTTACAGCACCACACAATGCATAAATCAGCCACAAATTACTTTTGTTGCTTCTACTCCTCCTCCTCCTCCTCCTCTCACAAGCTCTGTCTTCTTCTTCTTCTTCTTCTTCTTCTTCTTCTTCTTCTTCTTCTTCTTCTTCTTCTTCTTCTTCTCCGGCTCATCATCTGGAGTGAGGCGGCCCCTTTTTATAACATCCCGGATGTGCTCCAGGTGGTTCATGATGATCTGGAGGCTCTGAGGATAGGGATCTGCCCATGGCAATCGGAAGGTTGCCGGTTTGAATCCCGTAAATGCCAATAGGGACTCTGCTCTGTTAGGCACTTAACCTGCAATTGCTGAGCGCTTTGAGTAGTGAGAAAAGCGTTATATAAATGCAAAGAATTATTATTATTATCTTCCGGAGTGGCGAAAGTGCTACAATCCAGGGCTCTATGATTCTCCCGGCGCACCCTGGCGGTGGCCATGTGCCCCAACACGGTTGAGCTTCTAAGCTCTGATCCCGTTAGCCCCCGATGCAGACCAAGGCGGCTGCCCTCTCGTGAACCATTGTCCCTCTCCGGGTCCTTCCAGGGGTCCCAGCTGGGCAGATTCCCCAGACGTTCGCCACACAATCCAGAATCTTTAATATCTGTCTGTTGTGCAGCTCCTCCTTTTATTTGTAGCCATCTCATTTGTTTTTCAAGGATATTGAACTCGGGTGCAGTTCATTTCGTATTTCTATCAGATCAACTCATTTTACTTACATAACCCCCCCCCCCCCAATACCCTCATTAAACACAACTGAATCAAAGTGAAGGACGCGCTCGTTCGTTATCTGCTCAGCCGCTCTGCCCGTGTCCAGCGCACGCAGTCCTCTAATGTGCCAGTCAGCTGTGGTCCTCCGTCGCCGTTTGAGATGGAAACTGTTTGAAGTTCGGGGTTTCTGATGTCATGGCTCAATGATTTGTAATCGCCTCACGTCAAGTTCATTGAACTTTTATTTCCCGTGAGTCAGCGCCTTTTCTCCTGACGTCATTCTCGGGGGTGGTCGGGTTAAGTTTTTTTTTTCTTTTTCTGGTGCACCTGGAAGGCTCCGTTTCCAAAGACGTAAACTGAAATCCGGTGTTATATCTGTTAGCTTCTTAACATGGCGTTAACTAAGAGTGGGCACACATACAGTAGAGTGGATTCAGACTCTTGGACTCTCGTATTGTAGATTTGATTTTGAAGGTATACATTTACCCGTCTTCTGCACTCAGTAACCCAGAGCGACAAAGTGACAGCAAGTTTTCAGAAAGTTTTGCAAATAAATGAAAAACGGAAATCTCTCCTTCCTAAAGGTATTCAGAGCCTTTGGTGGGGTCTGCTTTCATTCTCCTCGAGATGTTTCTAGAACTTGATTGGAGTTAATACTGAAGAAGCCCACGACGTCCCACAATTCACACAGCAAATCAGGACAAAAATAACTAAGCCATTACGTGCGAGGAACTCTCTGTAGACCTCGGCGATCAAATTGTGGTGAGGTTAGGGCTGCCAACCGTCCTTATCTTTTAATGCGCCACGGACTGTCCAGGAGGAATTTAAAGAAATGTTGAAAATGTCAGGAATTTTGGCTCCTAAAATTAAAAAAAAAAAATCCTTTTTATTGGTAAAAATTGAAATCCATAAGCCAATCAGCATTTGCGGAAGTAGTGCGCACACTTTTTTACCCTTCATGTCACTATCAAAAATGACAGTAAATTTAACGGTAAAAATACTGCAAATAGTGAAAGTAAAATACGTTTTCTGAAAATATAAGGAAAGTGACTTTATGTTCTACTGAAAATTACCTGTATATCTTAAACAATACATTTCATTATTTTTTACAGCCAGGTTCAGTAAAATCAATATTGTGACGTCCCATCGAATAAAACACACCGAGGAGCAGAATGTCAGGGGGTGTCATCCAGTTGCCAACTGGCTTTTAATTGGATATGCTGTGATATAAGCGGTGCTCTACCGCCGCCCGTTGTCTGCATGGGTCAGGGGGACACCCCCAAAATAACAAAAATAATTTGCCTTCGCCTTATCTATCCCTTGCCTGCACTTTAATTATTCACTCCCCACTCAAACCTGATAATAATAATAATTCTTAATAATAATTCTTTGCATTTATATAGCGCTTTTCTCACTACTCATAGCGCTTAGCGATTGCAGGTTAAGGGCCTTGCTTAAGGGCCCAACAGAGCAGAGTCCCTATTGGCATTTATGGGATTCGAACCAGCAACCTTCCGATTACCAGTGCAGATCCCTAGCCTCAGAGCCACCACATCACTCTGATGCCATCTTCCTCTCGCTCCAGCAACAACAACCACTTCTGACCACCCCCTGTTGTTTATCTCCAAGCACCGTTAATTAACCCTGAGCCCTTTCACTCAAGTCCTTCTCTCTCTCGGGATGGGTGGGTGTCCCAAGCCCTTACAAAGTGTGTTCCCCCAAGACTCTTTCCTATTGTCAAAATCTGCTAAATACAGTCATATGAAAAAGTCTGGGAACCCCTCTTAATTCTTTGGATTTCTGTTTCTCATTGGCTGAGCTTTCAAAGTAGCAACTTTCTTTTAATATCTGACATGCCTTATGGACACAGTAGTATTTCAGCAGTGACATTAAGTTTATTGGATTAACAGAAAAAGTTAAATATGCATCATAACAAAATTAGACAGGTGCATAAATGTGGGCCCCCCAACAGAGATATGACATCAATACTTAGCTGAGCCTCCTTTTGTCCTCTAGACGCTGTCCTCCTATAGCCTCTGATGAGTGTCTGATTCTGGATGGAGGTATTGTTCACCATTCTTCATACAAAATCTCTCCAGTTCAGTTCAATTTGATGGACAGCCTGCTTCAAATCTTCCCATAGATTTTCTCTGATATTCAAGTCAGGGGACTGTGACGGCCATTCCAGAACATTGTACTTCTCCCTCTGCATGAATGCCTTTGTAGATTTCCAACTTTGTTTTGGGTCATTGTCTTGTTGGAATATCCAACCCCTGTGTAACTTCAACTTTGTGACTGATGCTTGAACTTTATCCTGAAGAATTTGTTGATATTGAGTTGAATTCACGTGACCTTCGACTTTAACAAGGGCCCCAGTCCCTGAACTGGCCACACAGCCCCACAGCATGATGGAACCTCCACCAAATTTGACAGTAAGTAGCAGGTGTTTTTCTTGGAATGTGGTGTTCTTCTTCCACCATGCAAAGCACTTTTTGTTCTGATCAAATAACTCAATTTGTGTCTCATCAGTTCAAAGCACTTTGTTCCCAAATGAATCTGTCTTGTCTAAATGAGCATTGGCATACAACAAGCGACTCTGTTTGTAGTGTGAGTGCAGAAAGGGCTTCTTTCTCATCACCCTGCCATACAGATGTTCTGAATTGTAGAACGATGTCCAGATACACCATCTGCAGCAAGATGTTCTTGCAGGTCTTTGGAGGTGATCTGTGGTTGTCTGTCACCATTTTCACAATCCTGCTCATATGCCACTCCTGTATTTTTCTTGGGCTGCCAGACCTGCTGGGTTTAACAGCAACTGTGCCTGTGGCCTTCCATTTCCTGATTCCATTCCTTACAGTTACAGAAACTGACAGTTTAAACCTCTGAGATGGCTTTTTGTAGCCTTCCCCTAAAACAGGAGACTCAACAATCTTTGTTTTCAGATCTTTGGAGAGTTGCTTTGAGGATCCCATGCTGTCACTCTTCAGAGGAGAGTCAAAGGGAAGGAAGCACAACTTGTAATTCACCACCTTAAATACCTTTATATCTCATGATGGGACACACCTGTCTATGAAGTTCAAGGCTTAACGAGCTCATCAACCAATCAGCATTGAGCAGTGACAGGCATTCAAATCAGCACAATGACAAGGGGACCCACATTTGTGCACAGCCAGTTTTTCACATTTGATTTAATTTCATACAACTAAATACTGCGTCACTAAAGATCTTTGTTCGGAAAACAGCGCAGTACTCAGATGTTCCTAGGAAATGAAAGACAGACCACTGTTATCTTTATTGTTGAAAGGAGAGTCAATTATCATGCAGGCTGAGAGGGGGGTCCCAAACTTTTTCATATGACTGTATATATATATATATATATATATATATATATATATATATATATATATATATATATATATATAAAATCCTACTTCACGGATCGAGATCGGGGTTTTTTTTCTATAATTTCCTAGAACATTCCGGTTGATTTTGCAACTTCTCTCATCACGCTAATAATCATAGTGATATATTTGCACTAATCTGAGAGACAGAGGCTGGGGGCCGAGGGGAGGAGGAAGTGTAACGTCATGAGTGGGGTGCCAGGGAGAGTCTTCCTCGCTGTCCTATTCCACTTCTACGTGGGTGGAGCCACATGTGACGGTTAGTATCTCTATATATTTCAAATCCAATGTCTCTCTCTCTCTGTCTGTATGTCTGTCTGCTTTCACGAGAGAACTACTTCACGGATTTAGATCAGGATTTTTGCTATAATTTGCTTGAACATTCCAGTTGATTTTGCAACTTCTCTCATTGCGCTGTCTATCATAGTTCACTTGTGGTACCGATTTATTTGCATGAATCTGACAGAGATGCAACAGGCCAAGGGAAGATGGGCAGGGCCCTCTTTACTCATGTGCCAGCCTCGGAGCATTTACCTTAACTTACCTTTAATCAGCAGCTCTAGTCAGGGTGTGCTAAACTGAAGTAGTGAGTCTTCAGCCGGGATTTAAAAGCTGAGACCGAAGGGGCATCTCTTATAGTAGCAGGCAGACCAGTCCACAGTTTAGGGGCCCTGTAACTAAAAGCTTGACCTCCCATTGTTATTTTATTAATCCTTGGAATCATAAGCAGACCGGCATCTTGAGATCTTAATGTGTGCTCAGGTTTGTAAGTCATGATAAGTTCAGACAAGTAACCCGGACCGCAGCCATTTAATGCTTTATATGTTAAAAGAAGGATTTTGAAATCTGCCCTAAACTTAACCGGGAGCCAGTGTAAGGATTTAAGAACTGGAGTTATGTGCCACATGCCATACAGCCTGAGAAACAATTCAATTACTGCATGAGTCATCTCCTGGTCGTGTAATTTCCTGTTTTGGTGATCAGAATTGGCCACCCAGATCATGCGATTTAACGCCGTTGGACTTTTTTCTTTGGGGTTTTTTGAAGTCTAAGGTTTATGCCATTAAGCCCACAACCACCCACGCCTTGAAGGAGGAAATCGAGCGCTGTATCAAAGAAATTCAGAAACATTTATGCAAAACAGTCATGGAAAATTTTGACAAAAGAGTGCGTATGTACTAGCAAAGCCGTGGAGGCCATTTACCCGATATGTTATTCCATACATAACCCTATACTGTATACTTTATGAATCAATTAAAAATTTACAATTTTTAATTAAAAACCTGTGTTCTCTATCAAAATTACTTCTTGTGTGAATTGAATTTTGGGACACTCGAGCACATTTAATTTGTGTTGCTATCAGGGAAAAGTAGTGTTTCATCCCAATGAAGAGGCCTATCCACAAGAATTAAAAGATTTGTTGTTTGGTGAAAGTGAAATCTACAAATATGAGCGGCAGAGATGTGACATTTTAAAAAAATAACATAAGACGGTATAAAGGTATTTTACAGGGAAGGGCGTCCTCAAAAGTCCTCATTTATCGACCCAAATGTCCTCATTTCCAGAGAAAGAGAGTTGGCAGCTCTAGGTGAGGTGTAGATCAGGACAGGGGGGATCAAACCATTTCTAAAGCTTGGAGTCTTCCCAGCAGCCTCAAGATTTATGAAATGAGAATGGGAAAGGCGTTATATAAATGAAATGTCTTTTTATTGTTATTAATGGTAGAAGTTTGAATCCACCAGAATTCTTCTTAGAGATGGTTGTCTGGCCAAACTGAGTAACTGGGCAGAAAGGGCTTTGGTCAGGGAGGTGATCAAGAACTCAATGGTCACTCTGACAGAACTTCAGAAGTCCTCTGGTGAGATGGGAGAACCTGTCAGAAGGTTGGCCATCTCAGCAGCACTCCATCAGTCAGTCATCTCTTTGTAGAGTAGCTAGAAAGAAGCCACTCTTGAGGAAAAGGCAAAATACTCTGAGAGCAGAAGGAGAGAGAGATCCTCTGGTCTGATGGAAGACAAACTGAACTCTTTGGCTCGAATTCCAAGCACCATGTCTAGGGAAGACAAGGCCCTGTCATCACCTGCCTAGTACCATCCCTACAGTGAGGCATGGAGGTGACGGTGGCATTACACTACAGCTGGGACAGGCAGGAATTGAGGTAAGGATGAATGGAGCCACATAAAGAGAGATCCTTGAGGACAACTTGCTCCAGAGGGCACACAATGGTTCACCTTTGAGCAAGACAATGACCCAAAGCATACGACCAAGGTAACAATGGAGTGGCTCTCAGTGTCCTTGAGTAGCCAAGCCACATGGATAGAGAAACCTGAAGATAGCAGTTCACAGGCGCTTCCTATCCAATGTAAAGGAGCATGAGAGGATCAGCCAGGAAGAATGGGATCAACTGCCCAAATCCTGGTGCACCAAGCTTGTAGAGATGCACCAAAAACACAACCCCATTTCCAAAAAAGTTGTGACGCTGTGAAAATCTAAAGACAAACAGAATGCAATGATCTGCAGATCTCATAAACCCTTATATTGTATTCACAATAGAACACAGAAAATGTATCAAAAGTGAGACATTGGAGTGGTGAGGAAAGTGCTTAATAATTGAAATATAGAATACTAGGGCACTTTTGGCTCCCAACCCCCAGTTGCAGCCAGAATATTAGTAAAATCTGTAAAAGTACAAAAGAAAAAATATATAATTTAAAAAAGGAATAACAATATGAAAATCTAACAACATCACATTTAAGTTTGATAATTTCTGAAAAGAATGATACCAAACATAAACTGTATATGTAGGGTTTAAAATAAGCCCAATTCAAAGCGTGACAAAAAACGTCACATAAAATCGTTGCACTTTTAGCTTAGGATTTTATATATATATATATATATATATATATATATATATATATATATATATATATATATATATATATATATATATATATATATATATAAAGAGAGAGATAGAGAGAGAGTAGATAATATAATAAAATATATCAAAAAGCAAGGTCTCTCCTCATTAGGCCGCCCAGCCCCAAACTCTAGTCACAGGCTTACGGCCTACACAAGTCCTAACGTGAGGCAAAGGCATTAAAATGAAAAGAGATTCACCACAAAAATAAGAAATGGGATCAACCAATGAGCCTCAGAGCCACAAGACAAAGCAAATTCTTTTAATATTTAAAGATTTATTGAGAATTCAAAACAATAGAATTGAGACATCAACGGCAGGGTTAACCCTAAAGGGGTAACAGAAGATGTTTTTGTCCTGAATGTGGATAGATCTGACCTGAATGTCTAAAATGGTTGCTTACAGCTGTTAGGCTCTCCAACTTTTATAAATATTTGGGGTATATTAGAGCATAATTCTTATCAATCTGTATATGGATTAGATAGATAGATAGATAGATAGATAGATAGATAGATAGATAGATAGATAGATAGATAGATAGATAGATAGATAGATAGATAGATAGATAGATAGATAGATAGATAGATAGATAGATAGATAGATACTTTATTAATCCCAAGGGGAAATTCACATACTCCAGCAGCAGCATACTGATAAAGAAAATATTAAAGAGTGATAACAATGCAGGTATAACAGACAGACAATAACTTTGTATAATGTTAACGTTTACCCCCCGGGTGGAATTGAAGAGTCGCATAGTGTGGGGGACGAACGATCTCCTCAGTCTGTTAGTGCAGCAGGACGGTGACAGCAGTCTGTCGCTGAAGCTGTTCCTCTGTCTGGAGATGATCCTGTTCAGTGGATTCTCCATGACTGACAGGAGTCTGCTCAGCGCCCGTCGCTCTGCCACGGATGTCAAACTATCCGGTTCCGTGCCTACAATAGAGCCTGCCTTCCTCGCCAGTTTATCCAGGCGTGAGGCGTCCTTCTTCTTTATGCTGCCTCCCCAGCACACCACTGCATAGAAGAGGGCGCTCGCCACAACTGTCTGATAGAACAGATTATGTGGTTTTGAGGCCCAAGAAATTTAAATTTGTGGTTTCATTTTGTTTAGAATCGATTCGATAAAATCGATTATCCTTTAATCTTGTTTTTATCACGACGCCATTTTGTTTCCCATTTACGGAGGTACTGCTGTGTTGTGTTTCTGCCATGGAGATCTTTCCCAGAATTCCTCGGTGTGCACTCATTTATGACATCACCCCTGGAGTTTCTGGGGTATGTGAGGTTGCACTGCCTACATCAACACGAGCCTCCGAAAGCAAGCCGCAGCACAAGAATCAGGCAATGAGACATCACTTCCATAGTACTTGCTGAAAGCTCCCTGTCAAGCAACACCCCCAAAGTTGTATTTATTTTAAATGTTTTATTGATTTTATTGAAATCACACAACATTCCATACAAAAAGATCAATTTTACAAGAATAGGATTGAAACAAATCAACCCCCACCCTGAGAAAGAGAGCATGGGCAGCAGGATAAAACTTAAACCTAGTAAAAATAAGCAGATAGATAAACTAATAAATAAATGGAGAAGTAAAAGAAATAAAAAAGAGAATAGGGAGAGAATCAGCTTCCTCAGTGCTTTAAAAGCTTATTCTAACATGTTATTGATTAGATCCTGCCAGGTTTGGACAAATTTCTGCACTGATCCTCTAAGTGAGAATTTTATTTTTTCCAATTTCAAATAATATAAAACATCAGTTACCCACTGACTTAAAAGAGGAGAGTTCATATTCTTCCAGTTGAGCAAAGATAAGTCTACGTGCCAATAGTGTAGTAAAGGCCATCACAGTTTGTTTGTCCTTCTCCACTTTAAGCCCCTCTGTGAGCCCACCACACACAGCTGTTAATGGGTTAGGAAGAATTGTGACCCCAAGGCTGTCTGAAAGGCATATAAAGATTATGGTAATGTGGTGAAAGCCCAAAACATGTGACCCATTGAGGCTGGAGCTCGACTGCAATGTTCGCGGGTTGGATTTTTGCCCTGGAAACATTTTGGACAATTTTAAGCGAGACAGATGTGCTCGATAAATAATTTTGAGTTGAATAATTGTATGCTTTGCACATATGGAGCTCGAGTGAATTCTCTGCATTGCTACCTTCCACTCTTTTTATGATTATGTTGAGGGAGAGAATTCTTTTCCCATTGTCCTCTTGGATCTTTGAAAGGGAGGGACTGTAAAATAATTTTATATATTGCAGAAATCCTCGAAAGAGTCCTCGAAACTGAGCAATATTTTTTCCAGCATAGAGGGAGGTGGGAGATGAGGAAAATTGGGCAGGTTCAGTTTAACACCCCCAAAGTTATTCAATTACACTTAAGTTTGGACTTCATTTCACTCTTACTAGCATGACAAGATAATGAGATATCAAAAGAGTCAGCAATAAGTTAGAGATCTGCCTTTCTGCAATTATCAAGCTTACCAACAGGGGGAGCACTAAGAAACGCATACAAATCAAAATCCATAGTAAAAAACACTAAAAGCAGAAAATATACAAAAATGGACCATTCAGAATTTAAGGAAACACTTTCTAATTATCTAAATGAATTAAGTGCAAAATACTTTATTACCAAACAATTACTGATGTACAAATCTACTACCACTTCAAAGACCCTCAAAAATTCCATTTGAATACACTAAAGAAAAAAATAAAAACTCCAAAGTCAACACAGGACCACCAAGATTCATTCTAGCCAAAAACAAAGCCAATTACACCTCACAAAGTGCATAAAAATATTCAAAAACATGCCAGATGAGCCCCTACTATGTTACAGCCCACCATAGGCCTAGGAGAATATAAATAGGCCGCACACAAATGAGAGAGAGAGTGAGGGAAAAGAACTAAACTAACTAAATAAAAACAGACTCCGTTTATTGTCAAAAAGAAAACCTCACAAGATATGGAGGCAGTTACACACAAAACAGAAGCGAAGCAGGAGGACAACACTAAACTTCGTTATCTAGCTCAACCAAGTTAATGAAGCTTAGATACTCAATGAACATTTATCACCTGAATGGTGGGCTTACAACAGTTACATTCATTTTAACAAGCAAAAGGGAAACAACAAAAAAACAATTCAACCCTAACTCTCCATACCTTGCTCTGTTAAACCCAAATCAATCAATCAATCAATTAATCAATCAAATTCAATCACTCAATCAATCAATTAATCAATCAAATTCAATCTCTCAATCAATTAATCAATCAAATTCAATCTCTCAATCAATCAATTAATCAATCAAATTCAATCACTCAATCAATCAATTAATCCCCCCCCCAGGCAGATACGTAGTCCAGTCCCACCCTCTGGAAATGACCTTCTATCTGCCGCATCCAGGTGTTACATGGGCGACCCCATGGCCTGGTCCAGCCACTCGGGTCCTCAACCTGGTTGACACTTCTAATGTTATTGGCTACCTCACGTCACGATAGTACGGTGTTATGAATTTTTATTGCAATTTGACGGTTTTCATTTGACTCGCCGTCACCTCGGATCAGGTCAGGTCAGGTTGGGGAGCAGGCAATGCTACAGCACGTTGAAACACCCACCACACAACGAAACAGCTCAGGATCCCTATTGGCAACCCCCTAGGCAAACCCCCTAGGTCCAGTCCCACCCCCTGGAAATAACCATCTATCAACTGCAACCAGGTGTTACATGGGAGACCCCTTGACCCCAACAATGAGGGTCCTGCGAGTCGGATCACCCTCAGGGAAATGCGCCACATGGCCATAGTGCCGTAACTGACGCTCCCTTACAATGCAGGTCATGTGCCTCATTTGGAACTCTATGAGCAACACAAAGTCAAACAAGTGGTAGCCAAGAATTTTCCGGAGAGACACACATGAAGGAGTCCAGTCTTTGTCTCAGGTCACTGGATAGCGTCCATGTCTCGCAACCATATAGCAAGAGAGGAAGCACCAGGACTCTAAAGACTTGGACCTTCGTCCTTTTGTTGAGATATAGGGAGCGCCACACACCCCTTCCCAGTGACCTCATGACCCCCGTGATCTCCCAATCCATCTACTGACTTCATAGTAAGAGTCATCAGAGACATGAATGAAAGGAGTCCAGTCTTCATCTCAGGTCACTAGATAGCGTCCATGTCTCACAAACAGGGAGCAGCAGGACTGTAAAGACTTTGACCTTCGTTCTTTTGCATAGATATTGGGAGTGCCACACGAATAACAGTGGGCAGCTCAATAGGTGGGTAATTAGGGCAGGACTCAATTAAGTCATCTGCACCAAATTAAAGAAAACAAGTTGAGTTTAACAAAAAGATCGAGAGTAGATCGTAACAGATGGGTACCCCCTCTTTCGCTGTATTACAAATTCTTCATTTACTCCTTCCTGAGATTTTTGACCAAAGATCCCATCATTGTCTCCTGCTTTTGAACTTTGGCCCGTTCTTTCACTTTCCACTCTCCTGGTCATTTTTGTTTCCTTTCTCACCGTCTCCTGCGAGTCAGTGTAGTGACAAAGCCAAACGTTGGAAAACTCGACAATCCAAACGCAAATGTGAAAAACAATTAAAAACCAGCTCAAAATACGTAATGGCCACTTCTACTGAAATAGTTCAGGGGGCTCCGGTGCTGTTCAGTTCATCAAGTGACATATTCAGCTGCCTAGGATGCCGTCACCCGAGGGGCGCCATTTATAAAAGATAAGGGGCATGTGCTCTGGATATCGAGGGGCACCATTTATATGTAACTCAAGTGGCACACACTCTGGAATCCCACCACTGCAATACGGATACTTAGGGGCACCGATTTTATAAGTCTAAGAGGTGTATGCTCTGGACACTTAGGGGGGGTCCCCCAATCCTTGAGTCTAGTAATACTGAATGTGCACTATGGAAACTTCAGTATTTGTAACTGAAGTGGTGCACCTTCCGGACCCTTCTGATCCCCCTCCCCATCATGGTCTGAGCTATGGAGACTGAGGGGCACCATTCTGGTAACTCTAGGGGCTATGTGTTCCTGACAATGAAGGGGACCTCCTCCAGTCCTGGAAGTCTAATAATAATAAATGTATACTATAGACACCAAGGGGTGCCATTTATGTAACTCATGTGGCGCATACTCCAGACCCTTCTGACTCCCCCTATTTGTAGTCTGCACTATGGAGGGCGAGTGGCACTGTTTTTATAACTCAAATGGTGGATGGTGTGGATGCCAAGGGGGACCTCCACATTTCTTAAAGTTTAATAACACTGAATGCGTGCTATGGACTCTGAGGCTAACTATTTATGTAACTGAAGTGCCGCACGTCCTGGACCTTTCTGATTCCCCCAACGGTCTGTGCCATGGAGACAAAGTGGCATTGTTTTGGTAACTCAAGGGGCGCATGATCTGGACACTGATAGGGACCTCCCAATTTCTCAAAATTTAATAAAACAGAATGCACTATGGACACTGTGGGTCACTATTGATGTAACTGAAGTGCCACAAGTCCTGGACGTTTCTGATTCCCCCAACGAACTGTGCCATGGAAGACCAAGTGGCATCGTTTTTGGTAACTCAAGGGGCAATATCTGGACATTGAGGGGGACCTCCCCAGTTCTCAAAGTTTAATAAAACTGAATGCACTATGGACACTGAGAGTCACTATTGATGTAACTGATGTGACGCACATATTAAACCTTTCTGTCCCCCCAACAGTCTGCACTGTGAAGACTAAGTGGCATTGTATTGGTAACTCAAGGTCTGGACAGCTAGGGGGACCTCCCTAGCTCTCAAAGTCTAATAATGCTGAATGCATGCTATGGAAACCGAGGGGCACCATTCATGCAACTCTAGTGTCGTGTACTCCAGACCCTTCTGACTCCTTCCCTCCGAAATCTGTGCTTTGGAGACCGAGTGACGCCATTTTGGTAACTCACACTGTGGGGGACCTCCCTAGTTCTCAAAGTTTAATAACACTGAATGCACTATGGACACTGAGGGTCTCTATTGATGTAACTGATGTGACGCACATATTAAACCTTTCTGTCCCCGCAACAGTCTGCACAGTGGAGACTAAGTGGCATTGTATTGGTAATTCAAGGTCTGGACAACTAGGGGGACCTCCCTAGCTCTCAAAGTCTAATAATGCTGAATGCATGCTATGGAAACCGAGGGGCACCATTCATGCAACTCTAGTGTCGTGTACTCCAGACCCTTCTGACTCCTTCCCTCCGAAATCTGTGCTTTGGAGACCGAGTGACGCCATTTTGGTAACTCACACTGTGGGGGACCTCCCTAGTTCTCAAAGGTTAATAACACTGAATGCACTATGGACACTGAGGGTCTCTATTGATGTAACTGATGTGACGCACATACTAAACCTTTCTGTCCCCGCAACAGTCTGCACAGTGGAGACTAAGTGGCATTGTATTGGTAATTCAAGGTCTGGACAACTAGGGGGACCTCCCTAGCTCTCAAAGTCTAATAATGCTGAATGCATGCTATGGAAACTGAGGGGCACTATTCATGCAACTCTAGTGTCGTGTACTCCAGACCCTTCTGACTCCTTCCCTCTGACATCTGTGCTATGGAGACCGAGTGACGCCATTTTTGTAACTCACACTGTGGGGGACCTCCCTAGTTCTCAAAGTCTAATAATAATGAATGCATGCTATGGACACTGAAGGGCATCATTTATGTAACTTAAGTGGCACATGCACTGGACCTATCTGATTCCCCCCATGGTCCACGCTATGGAGATTTTGGTAACTCAAGGGGCACGTAGTACAGTCATCTAGGGCTCAACTGGCACTGCAGGGGTGTGGTTCCCCCATCTGCTACATCAGTTGGCCCCACCCCCTGAAACTCAATCTGAAGGGGACAGGGTAGAAGCCACATAACACACAAATGTTCTTAATGCAGTACAAAATCCAATTGAAATGATTAACACGTAACACATTAATAAAATTATAATATAGCAAAAATACAAAGACAAAACAAAACCAAAAACAGAATTAATAACCAAATTTGAAAATATATATTCAAACAACTAAAACGGAAATAATCCTGGCTCTATTATATCACAAAAAAGTGAAATGCAACAACAGCACAGGGCCAGCCACACCAATTTACAACAGCGACTGATAATGGACTGCGGTCAGCCACTCGAAGTCACAAGAAGAAATGCCGTCATCGTTACTTTACACAGCCACGTCCAGAAACCGAGGAAAAATGACAGGTCACACTTGAAACGCTGGTCCCACCATAAAATATGACACAACAACTTCGAGGTTTTCAGTACATTTCAAGACGTTCGTTTGGATCAAGAGGGGGGCTGTAGATCCTTCTTCGGGATTCTCTGCAGATTCTGCAAAAGAGAAGACACGTCACTTGAATATTTTGAAGAACTTCTGTGATCATCTGAAACCCGGGCGTATGATGATGAAGTGAGGCGTGTGCCCTCCAGCCATCCCTTAACTCCTCCATATACCCATCTTGCCCAATTACACTTCGATTTCAGTTTTTGATCTTCAATCCTTTCTGCTATGTGCTTTCACTTTGTCGTTAGGGGCTATTGAGTGTAGACCAGGTGGGCGAAAATGGCAGGGGCATCCATATACAGTGGTGTGAAAAACTATTTGCCCCCTTCCTGATTTCTTATTCTTTTGCATGTTTGTCACACAAAATGTTTCTGATCATCAAACACATTTAACCATTAGTCAAATATAACACAAGTAAACACAAAATGCAGTTTTTAAATGATGGTTTTTATTATTTAGGGAGAAAAAAAATCCAAACCTACATGGCCCTGTGTGAAAAAGTATTTGCCCCCTTGTTAAAAAATAACCTAACTGTGGTGTATCACACCTGAGTTCAATTTCCGTAGCCACCCCCAGGCCTGATTACTGCCACACCTGTTTCAATCAAGAAATCACTTAAATAGGAGATGCCTGACACAGAGAAGTAGACCAAAAGCACCTCAAAAGCTAGACATCATGCCAAGATCCAAAGAAATTCAGGAACAAATGAGAACAGAAGTAATTGAGATCTATCAGTCTGGTAAAGGTTATAAAGCCATTTCTAAAGCTTTGGGACTCCAGCGAACCACAGTGAGAGCCATTATCCACAAATGGCAAAAACATGGAACAGTGGTGAACCTTCCCAGGAGTGGCCGGCCGACCAAAATTACCCCAAGAGCGCAGAGACGACTCATCCGAGAGGTCACAAAAGACCCCAGGACAACGTCTAAAGAACTGCAGGCCTCACTTGCCTCAATTAAGGTCAGTGTTCACGACTCCACCATAAGAAAGAGACTGGGCAAAAACGGCCTGCATGGCAGATTTCCAAGATGCAAACCACTGTTAAGCAAAAAGAACATTAGGGCTCGTCTCAATTTTGCTAAGAAACATCTCAATGATTGCCAAGACTTTTGGGAAAATACCTTGTGGACTGATGAGTCAAAAGTCGAACTTTTTGGAAGGCAAATGTCCCGTTACATCTGGCGTAAAAGGAACACAGCATTTCAGAAAAAGAACATCATACCAAAAGTAAAATATGGTGGTGGTAGTGTGATGGTCTGGGGTTGTTTTGCTGCTTCAGGACCTGGAAGGCTTGCTGTGATAGATGGAACCATGAATTCTACTGTCTACCAAAAAATCCTGAAGGAGAATGTCCGGCCATCTGTTCGTCAACTCAAGCTGAAGCGATCTTGGGTGCTGCAACAGGACAATGACCCAAAACACACCAGCAAATCCACCTCTGAATGGCTGAAGAAAAACAAAATGAAGACTTTGGAGTGGCCTAGTCAAAGTCCTGAACTGAATCCAATTGAGATGCTATGGCATGACCTTAAAAAGGCGGTTCATGCTAGAAAACCCTCAAATAAAGCTGAATTACAACAATTTTGCAAAGATGAGTGGGCCAAAATTCCTCCAGAGCGCTGTAAAAGACTCATTACAAGTTATCGCAAACGCTTGATTGCAGTTATTGCTGCTAAGGGTGGCCCAACCAGTTATTAGGTTCAGGGGGCAATTACTTTTTCACACAGGGCCATGTAGGTTTGGATTTTTTTTTCTCCCTAAATAATAAAAACCACCATTTACAAACTGCATTTTGTGTTTACTTGTGTTATATTTGACTAATGGTTAAATGTGTTTGATGATCAGAAACATTTTGTGTGACAAACATGCAAAAGAATAAGAAATCAGGAAGGGGGCAAATAGTTTTTCACACCACTGTATGTTCTACCCTTTTCTGAGCCTGAGGGATTTGGAACATACCATAGGGGGCAAGATGGTGACACCACAGAGCAGAGTGACGACTTCTCTCCATTTAAATGTTATGAATGACTGACCCTGTGTGATACGAATTCAAGTGAAGAAAATCACTCCAGTCCAGTGATTTGGGGTCTTTTCTAATGGTCCCAACAAATGTGTCCAGGCCATTTTGGAAGATATTGGTAGAATAAGCAATACATGATCTCTTGTCCCACTTGCTTTGCTTGACTCGATGACATGTCAAAGGCATGTAGGGACACAGGGGACAATTGTTTTTTTTCATGTCATCATTTTTCAGGGGGCATGCAGCACTTTTTCAATGTGCTGTACAAATCTGTCCACGTCTTTATATTAATTTGTGTCTGTCAAAAATGAAAGGATGTGCTATGAGAGCAGTGGTCAGTGCTGCTGCTTCAGGTCTTCTTTCCTGAGTGTTGGTCCCTGAGGTGGTCCGTGGGCAGTTTGCATGCTCACCCTGTGTTCGTGTGGGTTGTCCTCCGACGTCTGCAAGGACGTGCAGGTTGGATTGTCTGGCAATTCCAAACCGGCCTCATTATGAGTGCCAGTATGAGGGGGCACCCATCCGGGGGACATTTTTTGTACAATGGGTGTTTTGTTTTTCTTATAGGCAAATAAACATGTAAATATTAAATTTAAAAGTCAGTAGATGAAGGGGCATTAGGTACCCATTGTTGGGACTGGGGTGATAAGCTGAAAGGCGCATTTCCGGAATGATCCTGTTAGTGATTATTGTGATGGCTGTCTACAGGACATACAGAAGAGATTTGCTGTCTTTGCCAAAGAGACACCTGCTTTGAGGTTTGAACTGCTTAAACATAGAAGAGGATGAAGAACGGAAAGACCACCGGTCCAGATGACATACCTGTGGAAGCATGGAGGTGTTTAGGAGAGATGGCAGTGGAGTTTTTAACCATATTGTTTAATGGAATCTTGAAAGTGAGAGGATGCCTGAGGAGTGGAGAAGCAGTGTACTGATACCGCTTTATAAGAATAAAGGAGATGTGTGCAGAGATGTAGCAGCTACAGGGGGATACAACTGATGAGCCACAGCATGAAGTTATGGGAAAGAGTAGTGGAAGCTCAGTTAAGAAGTGAGGTTAGGGTTAGAGTTAGGGTTAGGGTGAGCAGCAGTAGGGTTTCATGCCAGGAAAGAGCACCACAGATGTGATGTTTGCTCTGAGGGTGTTGATGGAGAAGTAGAGAGAAGGCCAGAAGGAGCCGCATTGTGTCTTTGTGGACCTGGAGAAAGCATATGACAGGGTGAGGAGAGGAGCTGTGGTATTGTATGAGGAAGTCGGGAGTGGCAGAGAAGTACGTAAGAGTTGTACAGGATATGTACGAGGGAAGTGTGACAGTGGTGAGGTCTGTGGTAGGACTGACGGAGGTGGGATTACATCAGGGATCGGCTCTGAGCCCTTTCTTATTTGCAATGGTGATGGACAGGCTGACAGACGAGATTAGACAGGAGTCTCCGTGGACTGTGATGAGACTGTGATCTGTAGTGAGAGTATGGAGCAGGTTGAGGAGACCCTGGAGAGGTGGAGATATTTTCTAGAGAGGAGGTCAGTAGGACCACCAAGACAGAATACATGTGTGTGAATGAGAGGGAGGTCAGTGGAATGGTGAGGATGCAGGGAGTAGAGTTGGCGAAGGTGGATGAGTTTAAATATTTGGGATCAACAGTACAGAGTAATGGAGAGTGTGTAAGAGAAGTGAAGAAGAGAGTGCAGGCAGGGTGGAATGGGTGGAGAAGAGTGTCAGGAGTGATTTGTGACAGATGGGTATCAGCAAGAGTGAAAGGGAAGGTCTACAGGATGGTAGAGAGACCAGCAATGTTATATGGGCTGGAGACGGTGGCACTGACCAGAAAGCAGGAGACAGAGCTGGAGGTGGCAGAGTTAAAGATTTGCATTGGGTGTGATGAGGGTGGACAGGATTAAAAACGAGGACATTAGAGGGTCAGCTCAAGTTGGACGGTTGGGAGACAAAGTCAGAGAGGCGAGATTGCGTTGGTTTGGACGTGTGCAGAGGAGAGATGAGGGGTATATTGGAAGAAGGGTGGTAAGGATTGAGCTGCCAGGCAAGAGGAGAAGAGGAAGGCCTAAGAGAAGGTTTATGGATGTGGTGAGAGAGGACATGCAGGTGATGGGGGTGACAGAGCAAGATGATGAGGATAGGAAGATATGGAAGAAGATGATCCGCTGTGGCAACCCCTAACGGGAGTAGCCGAAAGAAGAAGAAGAAGAAACATACAAACAATTCAAGACTGTGATAACAGAATGTTCTCCTTCCTTGGAAAATGTTTGTATTTACCTGGCTTGAAAGTGAACATGTCTGGGGGAAATCAGCAGTTGTGTACTCCTTGATTGTTGGCAGCAATACTTTTTTGTTTTAACCTGTGTTTACATTAATTGTCAAGCCCAGGAATTTGGTATGTACAGTTGTTTAATCCGTCGTCATGTTGATCTAGGGCAGGGACTGAAGCAGATTTATACTTGTGGGCAGTAGATGGCACTGAGAGCACTGCCAAGGCCACTCGCACAGAGCACAGGGGCTCACTGGCAGATGAGGCTACATGGCTGGCAAGACTCGAGGCACACGGATTGGGAGGGTGGAAGAGACAGTCCCACCGGAGAGCGAAAATGGGAAGACTCACAACAGGACCAAGCGGAGACTGGAGAACGTGAAGCGAAGCATGCCAAGGTCGTCATACCAACCCAAGCAGAACGCTCACTCCACTAGGAAGAGACATCGACAGGAATTCAACAATTTGACAAAACTTCTGCTGGGAAACGAGTGTCTACTGAGCAGAACACATCCGTGGACAGTTGGACGATTAATTGTTGGGGTAACACCACTGAAGGTTGTATCCTTCATTTTATGTTTTTAACAGGGGTTTAGCTTGTGGACTGTGTGCTTTTCTTTTTTTCCATTCCTGATATTGTTAGATTCAAATTCTCGGTGTACTTTATATTGTCTTGGGTAATACGAGTTACTGTTGCTTTCCCTGAAATTGTTGCCATGTC
This sequence comes from Erpetoichthys calabaricus, assembly GCF_900747795.2. Classification (NCBI taxonomy): domain Eukaryota; kingdom Metazoa; phylum Chordata; class Cladistia; order Polypteriformes; family Polypteridae; genus Erpetoichthys; species Erpetoichthys calabaricus. Next base: position 91,194,509 of record NC_041408.2, read on the forward strand.
TTGCATTGTGTGTTTACTCCCCGCCCAATTGAAAGAAACCTGTGTGCTGTTATCTGTAAATATCGAGAGTTCCTACTGGGTGGCGTGGTCAGATATTTTAACATTGTCCCGGTTAGATTACCCGTAATTGTGACCAGACACCTGACATCTGACTTGCACCCAGTGCTACCCAGCATAAGCGCTGGCTTCCTATACAACCCCTGAACCAAACACACAACAGAAATGTGACTCTTAATTGAACTGGTCCCCGACTGATGAGATTTTGATTCATTCTGTCGTAATAACAGCGGGTCAAGGTGAAGCTTTAAACCCGCAAATGGCTTACCAGGGTCTCTCCAAGGATCAGCTCACCTCTTATTTAAGAATGAATCGCACAGACCATTTTGGAAGACCCAAAAATGATGAACTTTCAGTGAATTTTGGAGAACGCGTGACACGACAAGATAATCTGCCAGCCTACCTTGTTCGGTAGAAAACCAGCGTGATAAACATAGTCGCCAGCATTATGACCAAGATGTAGGTGACGACGCAGAAGAATGTGCCTGGAGAGGAAAAAATAAAAACATAGCATGGGTTGAGCATCCGTAATCCAGAAATTCAAAATGCTCTAAAATCTAAACGTTTTTGAGCATCGACTTGACGTCACAAGTGTAAAATTCCACACGTGATCTAACTTACCCATAAGGGGCTGTGACCATTGTTCCCCAATCCCCAATGATCTGTTTGAGATATCTCAACAAAAATGTTAAGTGGTGACATATCTCAGTAAAATCTGGCAAACCGAGGGGACATGTGGCTTCAGATGAAAAGCCAGACAGAGAGGCAGACAGACATGGACTACCACAATAGGTGCCCCACACATTCTATGTGAATGCACCTAAAAACCTGCAATGACTGGCTTTTTAATCTCTCCCTTCATCTTCTCACCTCCTCTCACCTTTTTGCCTTTCATCTGCCCGGCTTTGTTGCCTCTTTGCCATCCTACACACGTTACCCAGCTGCCCACCTGATGAAATGTTGCGTCTTTAACCTTCTTTCCTTTTTTAGTGTGGAAATAACCTTTAACCATTTTGGTTTAAGTGTCCTCTATGTTACAAGGAGCCTTTCCACTTATAAGACCAGTAATTAGAAAAGCAGCCATGGAGACCACCAGCCTGGTCTGACATTCCAGGGACACGTCCCGCAACATTGAAACAAAATGTATTTAGAAAAGTGTTTTCCATTTAAAAAGCTCATCTTAAGAGAGGTTGATACTCACCATTAAAGATGGAGGCAAACTGTGATGATTTGATTTCTTGTTCAACCGTACTCTTCAAGTAGGCATTTGACGGGGCTAAACAAACAAAATTGTCAAACAATGGTTAGTGTTTATGATTCTGAGATCTCACAAATACAGATAAATGATTCAAATAATAACTTAAAGCAGCGGTTCTCAAACTGTGGGGTGCGCCCCCCTAGCGGGGTGGTGAAGCTGTACAAGGGGGGCGTCGAATAAATGAACAAGACATCAAAATTAGTTTTTTACCTTTTTATTTCAAATGTAAATTTGTAAGCATATAATCACAATGAATGCATTATAACTAAAATTAAAATAAAACATTTCTAAGGCATAGATCTAACAACTAATATGTGCCTGCTTTAAAGTGCGAGATGTATCGGTGTCTGTCACGAACATTCGGGTAACAGTAGATCAGGTGATAATGTGGCGCGACTGCACCACATTGGCTGCGTCGCCAATATTACCAAATTGAGTTAAATAATTTACTGCGTATTGGGTTATTTTCATGATACAACTAACAGCGGTACAATATTTGTCGGACGAAAATACGTTCGTCTCTCGTGGATTGAGTTCATCGGTGTCCTCGTTTACGAGATTTTTAAAAATTAAAACATATTTAATCATTTCATTACATAAAAAAAATCATTAAATAAGAATAAACTAATTTATTCCTTGTTTTTGGGATTAGAATCACTACCAAAAACCACACAAAGCATTTTAACAGTTATTAAAGCAATTTAAAAAAAATAAATTGCAAATATTTCATCGAAGTTAGCCGAACACATGCAAATCTTATGGAAGTAAAAATGATAGGATACCATCATTTTACCTTTGTTAGTTGTATCATAAGTTATTCTCATCTATCGTATATTATGCAGGGGGAGCAGAATTATTCCACGTAGAAAAGGGGGAGCGCGAAATATGAACGTTTGAGAACCCGCTGACTTAAAGAGAGTGTCATGTACAGTGCATCCGGAAAGTATTCACAACGCATCACTTTTTCCACATTTTGTTATGTTACAGCCTTATTCCAAAATGGATTAAATTCATTTTTTTCCTCAGAATTCTACACACAACACCCCATAATGACAACGTGAAAAAAGTTTACTTGTGGTTTTTGCAAATTTATTAAAAATTAAGAAACTGAGAAAGCACATGTACATAAGTATTCACAGCCTTTGCCGTGAAGCTCCAAATTGAGCTCAGGTGCCTCCTGTTTCCCCTGATCATCCTTGAGATGTTTCTGCAGCTTCATTGGAGTCCACCTCTGGTATATTCAGTTGACTGGACAGGATTTGGAAAGGCACACACCTGTCTATAGAAGGTCCCACAGTTGACAGTTCATGTCAGAGCACAAACCAAGCATGAAGTCAAAGGAATTGTCTGTAGACCTCCGAGACAGGATTGTCCCAAGGCACAAATCTGGAGAAGGTTACAGAAAAATTTCTGCTACTTTGAAGGTCCCAATGAGCACAGTGGCCTCCATCATCCGTAAGTGGAAGAATTTCGAAACCACCAGGACTCTTCCTAGAGCTGGCCGGCCATCTAAACTGAGCGATCAGGGGAGAAGGGCCTTAGTCAGGGAGGTGACCAAGAATCAGATGGTCACTCTGTCAGAGCTCCAGAGGTCCTCTGTGGAGAGAGGAGAACCTTCCAGAAGGACAACCATCTCTGCAGCAATCCACCAATCAGGCCTGTATGGTAGAGTGGCCAGACGGAAGCCGCTCCTGAGAAAAAAAATTCTCTGGTCTGATGAGACAAAGATTGAACTCTTTGGTGTGAATGCCAGGCGTCACGTTTGGAGGAAACCTGGCACAATCCCTACAGTGAAGCATGGTGGTGGCAGCATCATGCTGTGGGGATGTTTTTCAGCGGCAGGAACTGGGAGACTAGTCAAGATAAAGGGAAAAATGACTTCAGCAATGTACAGAGACATCCTGGATGAAAACCTGCTCCAGAGCGCTCTTGACCTCAGACTGGGGCGACGGTTCATCTCTCAGCAGGACAACGACCCTAAGCACACAGCCAAGATATCAAAGGAGTGGCTTCAGGACAACTCTGTGAATGTCCTTGAGTGGCCCAGCCAGAGCCCAGACTTGAATCTGATTGAACATCTCTGGAGAGATCTTAAAATGGCTGTGCACCGACGCTTCCCATCCAACCTGATGGAGCTTGAGAGGTGCTGCAAAGAGGAATGGGCCAAACTGGCCAAGGATAGGTGTGCCAAGCTTGTGGCATCATATTCAACAAGACTTGAGGCTGGAATTGCTGCCAAAGGTGCATCGACAAAGTATTGAGCAAAGGCTGTGAATACTTATGTACATGGGATTTCTCAGTTGTTTTATTTTTAATAAATTTGCAAAAACCTCAAGTAAACTTTTTTCACGTTGTCATTATGGGGTGTTGTGTGTAGAATTCTGAGGAAAAAAATGAATTTAATCCATTTTGGAATAAGGCTGTAACATAACAAAATGTGGAAAAAGTGATGCTGCGCTGTGAATACTTTCCGGATGCACTGTATGTAGGCCTTTGGATCACCTTTAGGGCTTAACTAAGGTAAACGATTCCACCTCGGACCAGGAGGAGGCGCTGTCACTAACCATCCTCTCTCTTCCATCTGCAGCACTGAGTAAACCACAGGGCCTGACCCCCCACCCCCTGGGCCCAGAGAAGGCTCCGCCCATTCTGTCAGGGATACAATAAAAAGGGGCGTGCCTGAAGCACCTAGTCCCATATGGACCTTGACCTTAGATGTGGGCGGAGCTCTTCAGCTTCCTGAAGCCAAGCCATTTTGTTGCTTGTAAAGTAGAAAACTACTGTGGCCGTTTTTTTGTTAGAAAGGCTGGATAAGCCAAATGTTTTTTCTTTTCCTACTGTGGAAATGCTTTTGTGTTCCTTGCATTAATCGGAGTTGCCCAGCTGGCACCCCACCATTTACTTATGGGCTCCTGGAGATTTCCTGGCCATGACAACAGTTTATCCAGTTGTCAGTTTAATTTCATTTTTATACAGTGCTCTTCCCACCTAGAGGTCCCAGACTGTTGCACAACATGTCAGTATCCATCCATCCATTTTTTTAACTCAGATTTTCAGTTTATAGTCACAGGGAGGCCAAGTACAGTTACAGTCAAACACAAAATGGCAGTGCCTTCAGGAAGTCTTCATACCCCCTTCACTTGTTTCACATTTTGTTCTGTTGCAACCTTTTCTTTTACGTTCATTTTTACCCTCATCGAGCAACACTGAATACCCCAGAGTGAGAAAGAGACAACGGGATTTTTAGGAATTCTTGAAAACTTATTAAAAACAGTGTCTTCCTGGGGGGTTACCAACTGGGACCCCGAGTTGTTTCGTCGTGTAGTAGTTGTGGCAACACACTGTACCAATCCATGCTTCCCAACGTGAACTTGACTTAACTGTCTGTCAGAGGAGTTGCCATCTTCCCTGTTTGGATTATATGTGGTTATTCTGGATTACTGTCTTGATTGGACATAAATTCTGCAACATCCCATTGACACGAGTATTTAGACCCTTTGCTATGACACTTACCATTCTGTTGATCATCATTGAGATGTTTCTACACACCTAAATGCCACTAAGTGTTCATCTTTGGTTGAATTAAATAGGAGGAGCCAGTATGTAGCGGTGCTATGGACTTGTGAACTGCATATCCCAGCTGTCCCTTGGGCGTTGCGCTATTGGACAATTTTGAAGGGCGCAGGGGTGGCTGGGAAGAAGGAGGCGGACCCTTTAAATGCAGGAATCGGCAAGACGTAGGAGAAAGAATAACCATTGTTTGTCTGTCTGTTGTCTGTTTCTCATGGAGTGTAAACACGAATATCAGCAGAGTTTCTTTGCAACCTTTATCGATTTTCGCAAATCGTTCGACTCAGTTGATCGAGCTGCCCTGTGGGACATTCTGAGGGTTCGCGGGACCCCCTCGAGGTTGCTGGATATCATGGCCGGCCTGTGCACTGGTACTGTGAGTGCTGTGCAGAGTGAAGGCAGGACATCTGTGTTTTCCCAGTTGATTCTGGGGTTCGTCAGCAGGGGGTGTTCTGGTCCTACTCTGTTCAATGCTTGTATGGACTGGGTGGTGGGCAAGGTCATGGGGTCCAGTGGCTGTGGGGCATCTGTTGGTGGAGAAAGATTCACGGATCTTGACTTTGCTGATGATGCTGTGATCTTTGCGGAGTCGCTCTGATCAGGGCGCTCTAGAGATTGAGTGAGGCGTCTGAGTGCCTGGGCTTGCGAGGGTCCTGATAAAAATCAACATCCAGGCCTTTAATGACCTCTTGGGCACGGCCATCAGCAGGGTGTCGACCTCGTCGAGAGGTTTACTTACCTGGGAAGTGACATTCATGTCTCTGGTGACTCTTCCTATGAAGTCATCAGGTTGATTGGGAGAGCATGGGGGGTCATGAGGTCACTAGGAAAAGGGTGTGTGGCGCTCCCGATATCTCTGCAAACTCTGCAAAAGGATGAAGGTCCAGGTCTTTAGAGTCCTGGTGCCTCCTGTCTTGCTATATGATTGTGAGACATGGATGCTATCCAGTGACCTGAGACGAAGACTGGACTCTGTGTCTCTTTGGAGAATCCTTGAGTAGCGTTGGTTAGACTTTGTGTCGAATGAGCAGTTGCTCATGGTGTCCCAAATGAGGCACATTACCTGCATTGTGAGGGAGCGTCAGTTACGGCCATGTGGCGCGATTCCCCGAGGGTGATCCAGCTCGTAAGATCCTCATTGTTGGGGACCCGAGTGGCTGGACCAGGCAAAGGGGTCGCTCACGTAACACCTGGCTGTGGCAGATAGAGGGTCATTTCCAGAGGGTGGGACTGGACCGTGTGTCTGCCTCTGCCAACCGAGATCCCGAGTTGTTTCGTCGTGTAGTAGGTGTGGCAATGCACTGTACCAATCCATGCTCCCCAACATGAACTTGACTTGACTCTCTGTCAGAGGAGTCGCCATCTTTCCCGTTTGGATTATACGTGGTTATTCTGGATTACTGTCTTGATTGGATATAAATTCTATCTCATGCCCGTCTGCATTGTGCTTCATCAGAGAGAAGCACTCCCACACAGTTCATCCCGAACCACTTCAGAATTGGTAGGACAAACTTTATATTCACCTCTGTGAACGGTTTACAGGATCTGCCACAGGGAATGCCTGCGACGTGACAGTGAGTTTTGTCGCCATTAACAGCTGATTGTCACCCTCTATCCCTGGATTTCGACTTTTGTCGACATTCACCCTCAGCCCCTCCTGTCGACAAAAGTCAACATCCGCCCTAAAAGAGTTAATCACGTCCCCTAACGTTTTTTTGAAACCCTAATAAAATTTATTCCTATATTTTTTGCTGCCGATACACTGCTACAAGTTTAACATTTCCCTACGAATAGCGAAATTACAGCTTTTTGTTGTTGTTGTAGATGAAATTTAATGTCAGTAAAGGTAAAGAATTACACATAGGAAGTAAAAATGTGAGGTTTGAATACACAATGGGAGGTCTGAAAATCAAGAGTCCACCTTATGAGAAGGATTTAGGAGTCGTAGTGGACTCTAAGCTATCGACTACCAGACAGTGTTCAGAAACCATTAAGAAGGCTAACAGAATGTCAGGTTATATAGCACCTTGATGTGTGGAGTACAAGTCACAGGAGGTTCTGCTCAAGCTTTATAACACACTGGTGAGGCCTCAACTGGAGTACTGGGTGCAGTTTGGGTCTCCATAAAGACATAGCAGCACAAGAAAAGGTCCAGAGAAGAGCGACTAGGCTGATTCAGCGCTACAAGGGATGAGTGATGAGGAAAGATTAAAAGAGCTGAGTCTTAAGGAGATGAAGAAGAGACCTGACTGAAGTGTGCAAAATGATGAAGGGAGTTAGTGCAGTGGACTCGACACCATCAACTACCAGACAATATGTAGAGAAGCCATAAAGAAGGCTAACAGAATGTCATGTTATATAGCGCCTTGATGTGTGGAGTACAAGTCACAGGAGGTTCTACTCAAGCTTTATAACACACTGGTGAGGCCTCATCTGGAGTTCTGTGTGCAGTTTTGGTCTCCAGGCTACAAAAAGGACATAACAGGACAAGAAAAGGTCCAGAGAAGAGTGACTAGGCAGATTCAGGGCTACAGAAGATGAGTTATGAGGAAAGATTAAAAGAGCTGAGCCTTAAGGAGATGAAGAGGAGACCTGACTGACTGAAGTGTTTAAAATGATGACGGGCATTAGTCCAGTGGATCGAGACGGTGACTTTATAATTAGTTCATCAAGAACATGGGGACACCGCTGGAAACTTATTAAGGGAAAATTTGGCACAAACGTTAGGAAGGTTTTCTTTACACAAAGATTGATAGATATCTTAGAATAAGCGACCAAGTAGTGTGGTGGACAGCAGGATATTAGGGACCCTCAAAAGTCACCTTGATGTTATTTTAGAAGAATGAAATGGACAGGACTGGCTAGCTTTATTGGGCTGAATGGCCTCTTCTCCTCCATTTTGTTCTCATGTTGTAAAGATTCAAAGCTAGAAGTGCTGCCAAAGAGGCTTCAGCAGAGCATTGAATTAAAGGCTCTGAACACTTCGAGGATGGAGAGATTTCAGTTTTTTAAATATTTTTAGAGTTCCCAACCTAACCAAAAACGTTTTCTCATTTGTCATTATGGGTTATTGAGTGTAGGTATATGGGCAAGAATGGAAAGAACATTCATTTAGAATTAAATCAATGACATATTAAAGTGTGCAGAAAGTGAAGGAGTTGGAAAAATTCTCCTAATCCACCATAATGTAAAGGGTCACACGTAGGTAGTCAACATATGAGGTCTGAATACACAACGGGAGGTATGAAAATCGAGAGTCCACCCTATGAGAAGGATTTAAGAGTCGTAGTGGACTCTAAGCTATCGACTTTCCGACAGTGTTCAGAAGCCATTAAGAAGGATCACAGAATGTCAGGTTATATAGCGCCTTGATGTGTGGAGTACAAGTCACAGGAGGTTCTGCTCAACAGGTTCTGCTCACAGGAGGTTTGCTTAGGCCTCATCTGGAGTCCTGTGTGCAGTTTGGATCTCCAGGCTGCAGAAAAGACATAGCAGCAGAAGAAAAGGTCCAGAGAATAGCAACTAGGGTGAGTCCAGGGCTACAGGGGATGAGTGATGAGGAAAGATTAAAAGAGCTGAGCCTTAAGGAGATGAAGAGGAGACCTGACTGAAGTGTTTAATATCATGAAGGGAATTAGTCCAGTGGATCGAGACTGTTATTTTAAAATGAGGTCATCAAGAACACGGAGACACAGTTGGAAACTTGTGAAAGGGAAATTTCACACAAACATTAGGAAGATTTTCTTTACACTAAGAACGAATAAGAGACCAAGTAGTGTGGTAGACAATAAGACTTTAGGGGCTTTCAAAACTTGACTTGATGTTTGTTTGTAAGAAATAAATGGATAGGACTGGCGAGCTTTGTTGGGCTGAATGGCCTGTTCTTGTCTAGAGTGTTCTAATGTTCTAAGCAAAATTTGTTGAAATTACATAATTTAAAAAATATAATCAAAGAAAAACATCATTTCACCTAAGTCAAGAAATAAACAAATAGAATATTATGACTAGAATCAATAATGTTTGAAAAATAAGCAAACCAATCAAAGAACAGTCTTAATGCAGAACTACAACCGTGTACATTCCATAATAAAGTTCAACGTACCAAAGCAGGATTTCCCATGAAACAGGCTCTGGAAATGCTTGCACTTGGACCAATGGGACCTTTCCAAGCCTTTACACGTACAGGGGATCTGCAAGACCGTCCCCCTGGTGGCGATGAAGGCGGCTCGGCAGTCTTTGCTTCCATTACACACCTCCTGTCCTTCACTCCAGCACTTTGAATGGAATGCGTCAAACCTGTGCCTGAAGGAATGGAAAAGAGATGAACACCTGGACTCTATCCAGTACGTAGCGCCATCAGACGCCATGCAGACCCTTCACTTTTTAACACTTTCTTATGTTGCAGCCTTGTGCTTCAATCATTTTTTTTTTCTCCCATCAAGCAACGCTCAAAAACTCAGAATGATAAAGAGAAAACGGGATTTTAGAAATGTTGGCACATTTATTCAAAATAAACAACTGAACTATCACATTGAGCAAAGTATTCAGTTTTTCATTGAAGTTCCTTTGGCAGCCATTCCAACTGGGAGTGTTCTTAGGGGTCCAACGTGACAAGCTTCACACACCTGAATTTTAGGATTTTCCGCCGTTCTTCTCTGCGGATCTTCTCAGGCTCCGTCAGATTGGATGGAGAACACCAACGGACAGCTTATTGTTCTTTTAATAAATTTGCAAACCTTTCTCAAAACTTGTTTTCACTCTCATGATGGGTTATTGATATTATATTTACCCTTTTAAAATGAAATCTACAATACAATGGAGTATGCTGAAAGTGAAGGGGTGCGAGTCTTTTCTGAATTCACTGTATATTAATATATTTGGGTTTTATTTTTGGAATAGAGAATCACTTTTACAAGTTCCCCTTCCTAATCCCTGCATAAGAAATTGTCAACGGTGAGCTTTTTCCACTTACCTACAAGCTGCGTCCGCCATACATCTGTCCAGTACATTGATGCACGTCGAGGATGGCGTGATGTCTCCTGAGCACATTCTGTCGTGAAAGGACCTCTTCAGGTGCAGGCAGTCGTCATCCACTGCACTGCAGTCACAGAAGGCCAGCATTTCGGCCATATTGAAGGGCAACTTCTCATAAAAGTGCTGGACCGCCATCTGGCAGCGGGATGCGTTGCACTGTGCCGGATCTTCAGGACACGCGCTGAGGCGAGGCACCAGCAGCCTGTTGCAGGTTTCATTCTGAATGCAGAGCTTCTTAATTTCAGTGCAGGATCTGACGCTCACAGGGCCTGAAAGGAGACGAAGACATAGCAGAATAATAAGGACCCTATCAGCTGATACATACCAGAACCAAAGCCTTATACTTTGAATAGACTGTTACGATTAAATGACATAACACTCTGAAACCTAAACTGCTCAAAAAAATGAAAGGACCCTTTTGTAATCAGAGTATAACATCAAGTCACTGAAACTTGTGGGCTATTGATCTGGTCAGTTAAGTGGCAGAGGGGCTTGTTCATCAGTTTCAGCTGCTTTGGTACACTAGAGGGGCAACAATGAGACGACCCCCAAAACAGGAATGAATGGGTTAACAGCTGGAGGAGGCCACTGACATTTTTCCCTCCTCATCTGTTTTGTCACTCGTTTTGTATTTGGCTACGGTCATTGTCACTACTGGTAGCATGAGGCCATAGCTGGACCCTACAGAGCTGGCACAGGTAGGCCAACTTCTCCAGGATGGCAGGCACATCAATACGTGGCATTGCCAGAAGGTTTGCTGTGCCTCCCAGCACAGTCTCAAGGGCATGGAGGAGATTCCAGGAGTTCATCTAGGAGAGCTCGACACGGACCCTCGTAGAAGGTCCTTAAGCCATCAGCAGGACCCACCGGTATCTGCTCCTTTGGGCAAAGAGGAACAGGATGAGCACCGCCAGAGTGCCTACAAAATGACCTCCAGCAGGCAGGCAGGCCACTGGTGTGAATGTCTCTGACCAAACAATTAGAAACAGACTTCATGAGGGTGGCCTGAGGGCCCGACTTTGTCCTCTAGTAGGCACCGTGGAGCTCGATTAGCATTTGCCATAGAATACCAGAATTGGCAGGTCCACCACTGGCCCCCTTGTGTTTCTCACAGTTGAGAGAAGGTTCACCCTGAGCACATGTGACAGACAAGAAAGGGTCTGGAGAAGCCATGGAGAACATTATGCTGCCTGTCACATCGTTCAGCATGAGCGGCTTGGTTGGGGGGTCAGTGATGGTCTTTGGGGGGAGGCATATCAATGGAGGGACACACAGACCTCTACAGGCTAGACAACGGCACCTTGACTGCCATTAGGTATCTGGATGAAATCCTTGCACCCATTGTCAGACTATATGCTGGTTCTTCCTGGTGCACGACAATGCCCGGCCTCTTGTGGCGAGAGGATGAAGGAATTGATACCGTTGACTGGCCAGACAATACGCTCACTCACCTGACCTCAATACAATAGCACACCTCTGGGTGGAACATTATGTTTCAGTCTACCCAACGCCTCAGCCTGTCCAGGAGCTCAGTGATGCCCTGGCCCAGATCAGGGAGGAGATCCCCCAGGACACCATCTGTCGTCTCATTAAGACGTTGGCAGGCATACAAACTACTGAGTACGATTTGGAGTTGCTGCAATGACATTTCGGCCAAATGGACTTGCCTGCCTGTCTGCCCCATCATTTTTTCCCTTTGATTTTCGGGGTGTCCCTCTGTCAGTTGATCATTTTCACTTCCATCTTTTCGTTCTTCACACATCACCATATCAGTCCATAGCAGTAGAGAGAGCCAGCAGGATTTTTTTTTCCATTGATTACAGATGATGTGTTTTCAAAGTGTTCCTTTAATGTTTATGAGCAGTTTATTTAATCTAAATTAGGGTCTCAGGTGGGTTATGCCTATCACTGCCACATTGAGCACAAGGCAAGAGTCAACTCTAAGCATGATGCCAGGCTTCATTCTGAATGATACTGTATGATGCAGCTCAGCAAACAAGGACATACAAAAAAAATACAAATTAGGGTCTATGGCCTTCATGCACATCTCCCCCCAAAAATCTACCTTTTCCATAGAACCCTTATCTCTAATTTGGATGTACTGTTTTTGAATGCATACCTAATTGTTCAAGAGACCCCAAATCCTTTTCATGTCTCCAGTTCTCAGATGTGTCTGTGAAAAGAAATGAAACGTCTAAACATAAAAGACACAAAGGGGGTTAAAGATGGGAAAGTATTGTGGTTTGAAACTAAAAAGGAGATTTAACCCTTTGTGAAGGGGATTTAAGGAATGAACATAAAAATTCAGATGCAGGACACTCAGTCAGAAACACACACACCTACAGGGATCATTGAGAGTCACCGATTTGAACCAAATTTTATGAACAAATTAAGAACTCGCTAACAGAGAAAGACAGAATTAAGTGCAAAGGCGAGGGTGCATCCCCATAAATCCACAAGGGCACCAACAATATCACATGATGTGGTAGAGCTGATCGCTGAGCCACCAGAAAGAAGTAGGAATGCTGTTATCTGCTTGCTACACTGACTCATTCTAGATAGATAGATAGATAGATAGATAGATAGATAGATAGATAGATAGATAGATAGATAGATAGATAGATAGATAGATAGATAGATAGAAAATATTAATTTTAGTGTAGTTGGCAGGATCACAAAATTAAATAGATAGATAGATGAAAGGCACTAAATAATATCTGTTTTTAATATATTTCATTAAATAAGAAATGTGTTTGTGATATGGTAATTTTGATAATGATGATGATGACAATGACAATAATAATGATGATATCTATAATGAAAATTATGGCAAAGCTGACAATGATGAAGAAGGCAAAGACAAAGATATTGGTGACATTGATGATTATGTTGGTTTCCCATGCCCTTTAGATTTGGCTTTAAAATAATGCTAATGGTATCTAAATATTTAAATAAATTTGCTCCTTATTAAATTTTGCAGTGCCTGTCCCCCTACATTCCAAGTCATAATCTTAAAATGTGTTGATTGGTGGTCTGCTTTCAATTCCAAGAGCTATGCATAAATTAAGTAGCAAGATGACCTTTTGCTGTTTTGCACTGAAAATCTGTTGTACTTTCCCAATAGACATACGCCAGGCTAACATTGTGGAGCATTTAAAATTAAAAGCCCACTTTTTTGTTTGTCTTTTATTTTTGCTACATTTCAGCTGTACTTTATTTTTCTCTCTTTGCCATGGTGGTGTTTGCCTGATCAAAGTCCTGTGCAGCTGCCTGTGATGTTTGAACGACAGTACATATATCCAGTATCAAGAAAAAGTTTTTATGTTTTATTATTGCTTTTGCAATTTCTGAGTTATTATTTTCCATGTCTTTGTTATTTTTATTGGTTTGGTCTTTGATTAAGTATGTCTGTCTCTTTAAATGTGACTATGTTCCATGTTGTTTGTGTGTGGAACCAACCCCCCCCCCCCCCCCCCCCCCCCCAAGAGGCAGGGCCAGCTACCAATCACCATCAAGGAGCAATCACCCCCCACCTTATAAAGGCTGTGGAGACAGGCAGTTCAGTTGGAATCATTCATCATTGTGAAGTTTATTGTTTATTTTTGCATTTTCTGTTTTTTTATAAGTATTATTATTAATTTGCTCTTTCATGGGATTCTGATTACTGGATTGTATTCTTTGGGAATTGTTTACTGTGTATTGTCTGTAAGGCTTTTCCGTTATTGCTTTGATTTGCTCTGTGAAGCTTTTGTATCAGTCTTGGATTTTTTTCAAATAGATCTCATTTTTATAAAGATTATTTTGTTAGCTCCCCTTTTGCAGCAGCTGAGGTTTATGGGTATCCTCTTCTGTAGGGCAATGATGATGATAATTAAAAATGATAATGGTGAGGATGGCAATTATGATGATGATGATGATGACGATGATGATGGAGAAAGTAACCATGACAAGATGATGATGATGTAGACCAAAGACTAATGTAGTATTGATCATAATAATAACTATGAGTTACACAAGACACATGTCATATATATATATATATTTTTTACCTTTGACTACACAGGATTCATCAAGCAAAAGATGACACAAACTTGTTTTTGTATTCACACAACTTCTGAACTCTAGGTAGCGGTCAGTGAGGTACTGGATTGTTATGTTGCAATCACTGGAGTCCACTATCCTGAGACTTGGACCTGGAAAATAAGAGAAAAGTACTTAACACACAATGGAGCATTCTGAAACCCTCTTACTTTTGGGTTGTAAGGGGTCTGGACCAATTTGGGTTTCTCTAATTAACCTCCACAGACTTGGAGAGAAGATGCAAACTCTACTGAGCAACTGAGCATGGGATTCAAATGGTGTATCTAGATGACAACTGCATAATATTTAGACACAGATAGATAGACAGATGGATATGAAGGGCACTATATAATAGATAGATAGATAGATAGATAGATAGATAGATAGATAGATAGATAGATAGATAGATAGATAGATAGATAGATAGATAGATAGATAGATAGATAGATAGATAGATAGATAGATAGATAGATAGATGACCATCTCCATCAAACAGATGCTTATGATACACTGTCTAGATGGAAGCCTCTGGAAGGAACTCTGAGAGCCTCTGAGATCCTGAGGTCTGATGAGATAAAAACTGAACTCTCTGAGCAGAACTCCAAGTGCTGTGTCTGGTGCAGACCGGCCACTGCTTATCTCCTGCTTAATGCCATCTCAATAGTGGAGCCTGGTGGTGGTGGTGGCAGCATCATGCTATGGCATTGATAGAGAAACTGTCCAGGGAAGACCAAATGAAGTCAGATTCAGAGAGGTCCTTGAAGAAAAGCTGTGCTCCAGAGTGAACGCCACCTCAGACTGGGGTGACTGTTGCATGACCCAAAGTAAGAAAGCAGCCGAGATGACGCTGGAGTCGCTTTGAGACAAGACTCTGATTGTCCTTCAGCAGACTTAAACCCCTTTGAACATTTCTGAAGAGACCTGAACATAGAAGTTTACCGAAGTTTCAGAGTCATCCCTCACCTGGAGCTGACCATGAGATCACGAGAAAATTAAACCTGATGATGTGCTGACCACAGTGATCACTTATAGAAGGAATGGGACATCCTGACTGGTTCAGTGATGACAGAGTAACAGAGAACATCAGATTTAAAAAGCTTGGCAATGCAAGGATGGGATCCTCACTCACCACAACCCTTCTTCTTCTGTTTGTTAATCTCTCCCTACACACACACACATACACTCTTTTTATTGTACATTTCAAGGTAACAGTGAAACACTTCATGTCATGGCAGCACCACCTACAAGACCAAAACCAGTCCTGGATAGGGCGCCATCCTCTCACATGCCCACATTGTATATCTGTATGCTACGGATTGTATAAATTTCATTAAAAAGACTCTTATCTACAATTTCCTCTCATATTTTTACCACATTTCTAAATAGTTGCTATGCCCGCAGGGACATTACTTCTATGATTGTTTTAATATTTTAGGTGCTGATATTGTTGCTTCCTTTTCTTTCCATTTCTTAGCCCCAGATGATCAGGCTCAGCTGTAATGGATATCCATCATTTTGACACCTTCTGCAAATCAAGAAGATGATAATTGATTTTCCCACCTTTTCCAGCCATTGTGTAGCGGTTGGTTGCCCGTGGCGTGTTCTGTCTTATTCAATTGTTATATTTGAAAATTGAATTTTTCCTTGTCATACTGTCGCAAGAGTCGTTGAATTTTATGGAAACAGTTACATCAGCCAGACAGCTCCACATTATTATTACCTACAAAATGCAATTGAACCTTTACCTTGTATGACGCAGACTTCTTTGAAAAAGTTCCAGGCCATCCCACAGCCATCCATATCTGAAAGGCAGCTGTCCTTCATTTTATTACAGTTGATGATTTGGATTGAGATCCCCTTAATTATATGGGAAAGCATGACTACTGGAGAAAGAAAAAGAGGAAGAGGATATGTTAATAGATAGACAGATGGACATATTGCTAGATAAGGCACTACATAAAGTACAAATGGATAGAGAGATACATCAGAAAGGCGCTATATGATAGACTAGTCACTATGAAAAAAGATAAATAGACCAGAAAGGCACTATATGACAAACTAGGCACTATAAAGAGATAAATAGATCCAGAAAGCACTATATAATAGACTGGGCACTATAAACAGATAAATAGATTCGAAAGGCACTATATAATAGACTACACACTATAAAGAGATAAATAGATCAGAAAGACACTATATAACAAACTAGGCACTATAAAGAGATAAATAGATTCAAAAAGCATTATATAATAGACTGGGCACTATAAACAGATAAATAGATTAGAAAGGTGCTATATAATAAACTAGGCACTATAAAAAGATAAATCAGAAAATTACTATATAACAGACTAGACACTATAAAAATGGTAAATTGAGCAGAAAGATGTTATATAATAAATTGGGCAGGCATTATATAATAGACTAGGCACTATAAAAAGATAAATAGACCAGAAAGGTTCTAAATAATAAACTAGACACTATAAAAAGATAAATCAGAAAGGCACTATATAATAGACTAGACACAATAAAAAAGATAAATAGATTAGAAAGACACTACAGTATATAAAAGACCAGAAAGGCACTATAAGATAGATAGATAGATAGATAGATAGATAGATAGATAGATAGATAGATAGATAGATAGATAGATAGATAGATAGATAGATAGATAGATAGATAGATAGATAGATAGATCAGACAAACACTCTGTAATAGACTAGGAACTATAAAAAATAAATAGATCAGAAAGGCACTATATAATTGACTAGGCACTATTAAAAAGATAAATCAGGAAGGCATAAGACAGAAAAATATTTCACAACATCCAAACTGTCAGTAAATCAGCTATTGACCAGATGTTGAAACGTCACAATGTCAATATGAAATAAAGCTGCAAAGTGCCCTTACTGCATAAAATACAGTAAAATGACATGCCCTACCATGAAGGTGTGTGTTCGTCGCTCTTGCATTTCAATCTGTTGGACCATCTGCGTCCACATTGATACTTTTATTTTTTTCTCATCATTTTCTAAGGTGGATTATATAGCATTGCACAATAGTAAGACACGAGCACTGCCCCTGTGTAACTGACCACTGCTTAATGTTTTGCCTGCGATCATCCGACGATTGCTTGGACGTGTGACCGCTGTGATGCCTTTGTGTTATTTGAGTGGGTTATGCACTGTGCAGTTTGTGTTTACTTATTATGATTGGAGGAAAGCTTATTGTCATGTTAATGAAGCTGTTCTTTGGAAATTGAGCGGGTAAATGTTCAAGTGTAATTTGTACTCTAATTTACTCACGCGCAGCTGCGTGTGTAATGATTAAACTTGCTATCCCACGCCACTGAATCCTATTTGATTTCCAGCCTGCTCGCTGACTGCCTGGTATCCGCACGGTCTCCCCACGTCCACGTGCACTTTGCGCAGCTGCTCTAAGCTCCTCCCGCTTTCTAAAGACGCGCACCTTAGAGTGATGGATGACCTTAAGTGGCCACACTTGAGTTAGTGAGTGAGTGAGTAAAGTGAGTGCTCTGCAGGACAGGTTTCCGCTTCGGGATTGTTTTTCGCCTTTTTTCCGCCTTATATAGTATATAGTATAGTTGCAAAGTTAACCTCACGCGATACAGAATACATACTTCTGAAAAGTGTAGTATCTCTCTCACGAGGGTGTAGCTATCAAGCACACAGAGAAATGAAAAGGCAATCATCACCGGATCAAGAATTATTGAAAGTCTAAATGTTTATTCATGGTTCCGACACCTCAGCGTGTTTAACCACTAAGAAACGCGATGTAAATATTGTACTAAATTCCAAAAGTAAGCCGTGATGATTTTATCATTTCAATATAGAAACACAAGCGGGGAAGAAAATCTTAAAAGATCATACCTATTAACAAACGCGATGTCATTGCTGCGGTTGCTTCTTGCTGTGCTCGATAGACGAGTGTTAACGCCGTGGCTCTCACCGTTCTGCTGCTGATCAGCACCACCGCACGCGGACAGCTCCCCTCGGGCATTGACGCAGGTGCCGTCGGAGTCCGCAGCCGCTTGCTCTCCTACACACTTGCGTAAATGCGCTCGTCAACTATTAAGTTTAGGCAGACACTTTATTCGTTTAAACCTTCGTTTTTTTAAATTCTGTAAATCATGTTTTTCTTTCGGATACCACTGTGAATACGCAGAAACCAAAAGTTTCAAATACGTCTGGTACTGAAGGTGTACTGCAGCACAGTGGCAGTAAAGAGAGGGAAACGTCAACGAAGACGCTGAAAGTTTAATGCAACTTAAATAGATATACGTATGAAAGGATTTAGATAGATAGATAGATAGATAGATAGATAGATAGATAGATAGATAGATAGATAGATAGATAGATAGATAGATAGATAGATAGATAGATAGATAGATAGATAGATATGAAAGGCACCGTTCGATAGATAGATAGATAGATAGATAGATAGATAGATAGATAGATAGATAGATAGATAGATAGATAGATAGATAGATAGATAGATAGATAGATAGATAGATAGAAAAGACACTGTTGTATTATTTTTATTGGTTGCATGGTGTCTGCTTCACAGAACCAGCATTATTATTTGGAATCCTTTTCCTTGTTGCTCATTGGTTGCTCAGCTGTTTCTCCCAGATCCAAAAGACAAGCAGGCCAAGTCATTTTAAACTGGTCAGTGGTCGACAATCAGCATGTCCCGGGTTGACTCAGGCCTTGTGCCCAGGACTGCTGAAACCTGCGGTACAGAACTGGATGAGGTATGTCTATTTAGTCCATGTCTACACCCAAGGGTCTCTTAATTTCAGGATACCTTAACTTTCATGTTGATAATTACAGTGCAGTATATATTTATATATGCATATTCAAAATTAAGGCATGCAAAGCTGCTATAAAGGCTCTGGCCCCAGCAATATGGAACTCAACAATCATGTCAGAACAGAGTTTTGTGGATATTTGGCAGATGTCTATATCCATGGTGACTCATGAATGTATATCCCACAATAGATATAATATTAAAAGACGATATCTCTCCCATAGTAATACAGCGGTAAAAATCACATAAGAGAAAATAACTTAGCTTTCTTTAATGACGATTTACGTGGCATAACAGACGAGGAAGCCATGACAACACTTTGTGTATAGTTTGTCATTTTCGTCACTGCGCTGAAAGGATTTTCAGGACGGATGACGTTATCACCCATCCGTCCATCGACTTCAAATAGCTGCTGTCCAAGTCTTTATATATTGTCTTCTCCACATGTAGGCCCTTACTTAGGTTCCAAACAAGGAAATATACAGAAATAATACAATGCCCATTTTCGTAGTTGTACCTTCTCTCTTCAAATGCTTACCTAAGCAGTCCTAAATACTGAGAGCCCCTGTGTGCTAACTTTGGCCTGGCCTGTACATGTGAGTGGATTTATAAAATATTTTTTTGTACAGAGCACAGTGACATTAAACTTAATATTATAACAAATTTATTATAACAATGACAAAGTAGAATGACGTAAAGAATTTAAAAATGTTGGCGAGATACACATGCAGAGCAGGTGAGAGATAATGGAAGTACAAAAGTTCAAAAGTCTCAAAAAACTGATAGTAAAGATCGCATTAGCGCAAACAAATGGAAATTATTACTCGGTGAAATAACGGAGCACTGAAAAGAGATCGAATATATTGTTCGGATTTAAACTTTAAGTCGGAGACTTGTAGATCTTCTAATTCATGTTGCCATCAGGGAAAAGTCGTGTTTCTTCACAATGAAGAGGTGTATCGGCGAGAATTAAAAGATTTGTTGTTTGGTGAAAGTGAAATCCACAAAGTGAGCGGCAGAGACGTGAAGCGCAGGCCTGGGGATGGGCGACTGAAGTGAGTAGGGGTCAAAGCCCCCTAGTACAGGTGCTGGTCATAAAATTAGAATATCATGACAAAGTTGATTTATTTCAGTAATTCCATTCAAAAAGTGAAACTTGTATATTAGATTCATTCATTACACACAGACTGATGTATTTCAAATGTTTATTTCTTTTAATGTTGATGATTATAACTGACAACTAATGAAAGTCCCAAATTCAGTATCTCGGAAAATTAGAATATTGTGAAAAGGTTCATTATTGAAGACACCTGGTGCCACACTCTAATCAGCTAATTAACTCAAAAGTCTTTAAATGGTCTCTCAGTCGAGTTCTGTAGGCTACACAATCATGGGGAAGACTGCTGACTTGACAGTTGTCCAAAAGACGACCATTGACACCTCGCACAAGGAGGGCAAGACACCAAAGGTCCTCGCTAAAGAGGCTGGCTGTTCACAGAGCTCTGTGTCCAAGCACATTAATAGAGAGGCGAAGGGAAGGACAAGATGTGGTAGAAAAAAGTGGACAAGCAATAGGGATAACCGCACCCTGGAGAGGATTGTGAAACAAAAATGTGGGGGAGATTCACAAAGAGTGGACTGCAGCTGGAGTCAGTGCTTCAAGGACCACCACACACAGATGTATGCAAGACATGGGTTTCAGCTGTCGCATTCCTTGTGTCAAGCCACTCTTGAACAAGAGACAGCGTCAGAACCGTCTCGCCTTTGGACTGCTGCTGAGTGGTCCAAAGTTATGTTCTCTGATGAAAGTAAATTTTGCATTTCCTTTGGAAATCAAGGTCCCAGAGTCTGGAGGATGAGAGGAGAGGCACAGAATCCATGTTGCGTGAGGTCCAGTGTAAAGTTTCCACAGTCAGTGATGGTTTGGGGTGCCTTGTCATCTGCTGGTGTTGGTCCATTGTGTTTTCTGAGGTCCAAGGTCAACGCAGCTGTCTACCAGGAAGTTTTAGAGCACTTCATGATTCCTGCTGCTGACGAACTTTATGGAGATGCAGATTTCATTTTCCAACAGGACCTGGCACCTGCACACAGTGCCAAAGCTACCAGTACCTAGTTTAAGGACCATGGTATCCCTGTTCTTGATTGGCCAGCAAACTCGCCTGACCTTAACCCCATAGAAAATCTATGGGGTATTGTGAAGAGGAAGATGCAATACACCAGACCCAACAATTCAGAAGAGCTGAAGGCCACTATCAGAGACAACATGGGCTCTCCTAACACCTGAGCAGTGCCACAGACTGATCGACTCCATGCCACGCCGCATTGCTGCAGTAATCCAGGCCAAAGGAGCCCCAACTAAATATTGAGTGCTGTACATGCTCATACTTTTCATGTTCATACCTTTCAGTTGGCCAACATTTCTGAGAGTTTTAGGCAGGTGTGACAAAATGCTGTAAACAAAGAATGCTTTCAGAAATATAAATAATGATTGTTTATTGTTATCAATTTACAAAATGCAAAGTGAGCAAAAAAAAGAGAAATCTAAATCAAATCAATATTTGGTGTTCCTACCTTTTGCCTTCAAACCAGCATCAATTCTTATAGGTCCACTTGCACAAAGTCAGGGATTTTGTAGGATTCTAGTCAGGTGTCTGATCAACCAATTCTACCAAACAGGTGCTAATGATCATCAATGTCACATGGAGGTTGAAACACAGTCATTAACTGAAACAGAAACAGCTTACAACTGGGTGAGGAACAGCCAAACTCTGCTACCAAGGTGAGGCTGTGGAAGACAGTTTCATATCATGGCAAGATGGAGCACAGCAACAAGACACAAGGTAGTTCTACTGCATCAGTAATGTCTCTCCCAGACAAAAATTTCAAAGCAGACTGGGGTTTCAAGATGTGCTGTTCAAGCTCTTTGGAAGAAGCACAAAGAAACGGGCAACGTTGAGGATCATAGACGCAGTGGTTGGCCAAGGAAACTTAGTGCAGCAGATGAAAGACACATGAAGCTTATTACCCTTCGAAATCGGAAGATGTCCAGCAGTGCCATCAGCTCAGAACTGGCAGAAGCCAGTGGGACCCAGGTACACCCATCTACTGTCTGGAGAAGTCTGGCCAGAAGTGGTCTTCATGGAAGAGTTGCAGCCAAAAAGCCATACCTCCGACGTGGAAACAAGGCCAAGCGACTCAAGTATGCACAAAAACATAGGAACTGGGGTGCAGAAAAATGGCAGCAGGTGCTCTGGACTGATGAGTCAAAATTTGAAATATTTGGCTGTAGCAGAAGGCAGTTTGTTCGTCGAAGAGCTGGAGAGCGGTACAATAATGAGTGTCTGCAGGCAACAGTGAAGCATGGTGGAGGTTCCTTGAACGTTTGGGGCTGCATTTCTAGAAATGGAGTTGGAGATTTGGTCAGGATTAATGGTGTTCTCAATGCTGAGAAATACAGGCAGATACTTCTCCATCATGCAGTACCATCAGGGAGGCGTATGATTGGCCCCAAATTTATTCTGCAGCAGGACAACGACCCCAAACATACAGCCAAAGTCATTAAGAACAAGAAGAACAAGAAGTCCTGGTATGAAGTGATGGTATGGCCCCCACAGAGCCCTGATCTCAACATCATCAAGTGTGTCTGGGATTACATGAAGAGACAGAAGGATGTGAGGAAGCCGACATCCACAGAAGATCTGGGGTTAGTTCTCCAAGATGTTTGGAACAACCTACCAGCCGAGTTCCTTCAAAAACTGTGGGCAAGTGTACCTAGAAGAACTGATGCTGTTTTGAAGGCAAAGGGTGGTCACACCAAATATTGATTTGATTTCGATTTCTCTTTTGTTCATTCACTGCATTTTGTTGATTGATGAAAATAAATGATTAACACGTCCATTTTGGAAAGCATTCTTTGTTTACAGCACTTTTTCACACCTGCCTAAAACTTTTGCACAGTACTGTATATATTCAAATATACACAAAAATTACCTACAAGACACCTTAAAAAAATGTCAATTTTATTATTTGAAAACCTATGCATTGCATACAAATTCATCCCCACATTAAATATTCAAATCGAGTCAAGTAGACAAATTACAGAAAGCACACAGTCAGAGTGTAGAAGACTTCAGCCATGATATGAATGTCACAGTCTACCAGATCTGCGAAAGGCTGAATCCGGGAGTCTGTAGGCACCAGAAATGAACTTCTGACTCCACACAATCCAAATGGCGGGCTGGGTCAGGATCTCGAGGCGGACTTCGTTACCTTAAAAACACGTAGGAGAACTTCGGCAGAACAAAGCAGCAGGTCAAAGTCACTGATGCATTGGAATTCCTCGACGTTCACCATTGCTATTCGGTGTAGCGAATGGAGGAAATTAGATACACAAAGCAAAAAGTGCAAGTCGCATGAAATCAGTTTCTTGAAATTCGTTACTTTTTAAATTACAAAACAGGGCAACTTAATGTGTTATTTCTGTCTAAAACAAGACAAAAGTGTCAGAGGAGCCACCATCTTTGTTCTTTGTGCCTTCAAGTCCAGCTGGGCTGCTCTCTGTATACGCTCGACCTCAGTGGGGTGGCACTCGTCAGAATGACCTGCTCAGACGTTTTGGACATGTGGTCAAAATTGCAGACTTGTGTGGTGAGCGATTTGCGGCTTTCGGTGCTCACTCGTCCTCTGCTCTGATGCTCTGTGCTCCTGTGCTTCATGGTGAAGCAGCAAGAAGAAAAGGCCGTTTTAAATTCTTCTCTAAACTTGCCTGAAAACAAAGAGAATAAAGAAGGAGGAATTCAATTAGACATAAACCGAGCATTTGATTGGGTTCTTGTTGATGGCGTTGAAGATAATCAAGAGATGATTAACTGTGATAATGATGGTGGTGGTCCTGAGACTAATGATGATGATGATAATGCGATGATGAAGAGCTGGTAGGATATGGATGAAAATAATGATGATGTAATAATGATAATGGTAGTTGTGGTGACAATGACGATGATGATGAGCTGGTATGATATGGATGATAACAATGATGATGTAATAATGATATTGGTAGTCATGGTGATAATGATGATGATGATGATGGGTTGGTATGATATGGATGATAATAATGATGTAATAATGATAATAGTAGCCATGTTGATGATGATGATGGTGATGATAATAATGATACTGTGACAATGATAGCACTGATGGTGGTGTTGATGATGTTGAAGATAACCATGAGGTGCTAATGAAAACTATGGTAATGATGGTAGTGATGGTATTCAGATTAATGATGATGATGATGATGATGAAGAACTGATGATGATGAGTTGGCATGATATGGATGATAATAATGATGATGTAATAATGATAATGGTAGTCATGGTAACGATGATGATGATGATGATGATGGTGATGATAATAGTAATACTGTGACAATGATAGCACTGGTGGTGGTGTTGATGATGTTGAAGATAATCATAAGGTGCTAATGATAACTAAGGTAATGATGGTAGTGGTGGTATTGAGATTAATGATGATGATGATGAAGAAGTGATGATAAGTTGCCATGATATGGATGATAATAATGATGTATAATAATGATAATAGTAGCCATGTTGACGATGATGATGGTGATGATAATAATGATACTGTGACAATGATAGCACTGATGGTGGTGTTGATGATGTTGAAGATAACCATGAGGTGCTAACGATAACTATGGTAATGATGGTAGTGATGGTATTCAGATTAATGATGATGATGATGATGATGATGAAGAACTGATGATGATGAGTTGGCATGATATGGATGATAATAATGATGATGTAATAATGATAATGGTAGTCATGGTAATGATGATGATGATGATGGTGATGATAATAGTAATACTGTGACAATGATAGCACTGGTGGTGGTGTTGATGATGTTGAAGATAATCATAAGGTGCTAATGATAACTAAGGTAATGATGGTAGTGGTGGTATTGAGATTAATGATGATGATGATGAAGAAGTGATGATAAGTTGCCATGATATGGATGATAATAATGATGTAATAATGATAATAGTAGCCAAGTTGACGATGATGATGGTGATGATAATAATGATACTGTGACAATGACAGTACTGGTGGTGGTGGTGATGATGTTGAAGACATTGATAATGATAACTATGGTAATGATGGTAGTGGTGGTATTGAGATTAATGATGATGATGATGATGAAGAACTGATGATGATGAGTTGCTATGATATGGATGATAAAAATGATGATGTAATAACGATAATGGTAGTCATGGTGACGATGATGATGATGATGGTGATGATAATAATGATACTGTGACCATGATAGCACTGGTGGTGGTTGTGATGAAGTTGAAGATAATCATGAGGTGCTAATGAAAACTAAGGTAATGATGGTAGTGGTGGTATTAAAATTAATGATGATGATGATGAGTTGGCATGATATGGATGATAATAATGATGTAATCACAATAATGTTAGTCATAGTGATGATGATGATGAGGTGGTGATGATAGTGAAAATAGCGATGCTAATGATAAAGATGTGATTAAGATAGCACTAGTGCTGGTGTTGATGTTGATGTTGATGTTGAAGATGGTGATTGTGATGAGATGATAATAAGCACAAAGACTTGATGACAATTAGGGTGTTTGGTGGTGATTCTGGTTATGATGATGTTGTTGAGTATAAATATACACATATATAAAGAGCAGATAATGATAACAGTGGTGGTAATGATGAAGCTGATGGTGCCTGTGGTTAAGATGAAGTGATAATGACAAGTTCATAGTGCTGGTAACAATGGTGGTGTTGCTGATACTGAAAATGATGGGGTTGGTGATGAAGATGATGATGATGATGATGATGATGATGATTATGATCAAGTGAAAATGCTAAGGTGTTGGTAGTGGTGATGATGAAGACATAACGGTGTCCTAATGATATTAATGATAATAAAGATGATGTGATAACAATAACAGTGGTAATGTTGAAGATAATGTTAATTATTGAGAAGGTGATTATGATAATGGTAGTGGTGATGATGATGGTGATGATGCTGGTGATACTAAGTCTAAGGATGGTGGGTATCATAATGATATTAATGATAATATGACATTAATGATAACTTGAAGATAATGAGGATTATTGATAAGGTGGTAATGATAATGGTGGAGGAAGTGATGACGACAATGATATTGAAGATCATAATTAAATTGGGTGATAATGGTAACAGTTTGATGATGATGATGAGGAGGAGGATGTGTTGATAATTAGAAAACTGACAGTAATGAGTGGATAATGACAGCATCAGTGTGAGGACATTGAATTTAATGATGATTATGATCATTTGGGGGTGGTGATGATGATGGCAAGTGCATTAGTGATGATGATGATGATGATGATAATGATGATGTTAAAATAAATGTTTTCAGGAAAAGAAGCACCCATCATAAACAGCAAGTTACATGACTTTTTGGTCCCCGGCTCCCCCTCATTCATTGGTCAAGATTCCTCTCTTCAGTTCAAAATGCCATCCCCATGTGACTTGTGCTTCCTGTTTACGATGGGCGCAGATTTTTCCGGAAGCACTCAAGTCAGCACATTAAGTCGAGTAAAAGCACCATGTCCGCATTAACGTGTGTCACCACCAGATGGCACTTGACCACATTAAAAGGGCAGGTGTAAACACACTGGTGAAGAATCACACTGGCCAGATTCAGAGTCGGTCAGAAACAGGCAGTGATCTTGTCTAACATGAGTGGTCGTGCAAATGGGTTTTCTGCCCACATACAACAGTGGGAAAGAAAAAAAAAATTGGCAGCAGTAAGGTAGGTCGTAGAAAAGGGGGCCATCCCAGGCGCCAGTGTGGCTTTAAAAAGTGAGCTTTGTGGTGGCAGCAGCAGCATGTGTGAAGTTGAGTTACCATTTCCTCCATAAGGTATAACAAATCTTAGCCCTAGGGTGGCACAGTGGTGAGTGATACCACCTTATAGCACCCAAGACATGGGTTCAAAATCTGTTATCGTCTTTAATGGCATCTGCTTCTTCTCCATCTGTGCCTGTGTGGACATTCCAAAAATGTGTGTGTCAGGTTGACCAGCACCTCTAAAATGACCAAATACAGATGAGTGCGCCCTTTGATGGACTGGGACACAACACTTTCTTTCCACTTATTTTTGGTGAGGCATCATGAGCAGCCCGTTTCCATTCTGATGGCTGCTTCACTGACGCAGCCCACTGTGCCGCATAGATAGACAGGAGCAGACACTGGAGACGCAACTTATTGGCAGGTGTAAATGTGAAGTACATACAAATAGATGTGTGTGTGTGTGTGTATTCACCCTGAGATGCACAGGTGGCCTGTCCAGGTGCTGGTCCTGCCTCGTGCCAGATGCCTCCTGTTTTGGGCGCCTGCTTCCCTGTTAACCCCACTCAGGGATAAGCAGGTTTAGAAGATGGAAGGATGGATGGACAGAAATAAGGCACAAATACCACAAACAATGTAGGCAGGACCCCGATCGTTCGAGCCATGCTGTAGCCTGACTGACCCCTGACCACCGCAGTGAACAGCATTTGGATGATCAAAAAAGAAATGATACTTACCACTGAGAAAATTATAGATAATTGGGTTTGCGGCGCTGTTGGCGTACACGAGCCAGTGTGAAAATGTAAACCAGGCGTAAACACTCTCTCGGTCATCTGTGTTGTCAAAGGCGCCAAAGACCCTAAAAAAAACAAAAAAACAAAATGGGTCACTAATTACAAAAAAAGATGACCGTCTCAAAACTCTTGTGTAGATTTTACTGCAGTTACTATAAATTATAAATCATTTACAACAACAACACCCACCCACACATCGAATGATTTTTGTTGGGATCCTGAGCTCATTGTTTTACTTGGCACCCTGTCAGTTACTCAATATTTTGAACTTTGAGATGAAAGAGCAGTGTAGATAGATAGATAGATAGATAGATAGATAGATAGATAGATAGATAGATAGATAGATAGATAGATAGATAGATAGATAGATAGATAGATAGATAGATATGTGAAAGGCACTATATGATAGATAGATAAACATGAAAGGCACTACATAATAGATAGATAGATAGATAGATAGATAGATAGATAGATAGATAGATAGATAGATAGATAGATAGATAGATAGATAGATAGATAGATAGATAGATAGATAGATAGATATGTGAAAGGCACTATATGATAGATAGATAAACATGAAAGGCACTACATAATAGATAGATAGATAGATAGATAGATAGATAGATAGATAGATAGATAGATAGATAGATAGATAGATAGATAGATAGATAGATAGATAGATAGATAGATAGATAGATAGATAGATATGTGAAAGGCACTATATGATAGATAGATAAACATGAAAGGCACTACATAATAGATAGATAGATAGATAGATAGATAGATAGATAGATAGATAGATAGATAGATAGATAGATAGATAGATAGATAGATAGATAGATATCCACCTTAATAAAATTGTATGTGTGTCTGTCATTCCAAAAGATGGCACATCACATATATTAGCATTGAATTTATTTTGCACCTTAATAAAAGGATGAGGGTCTTTGTGTATGTCATTCCAACATATGGTGCATCACAAACAGATGCAGTAGTAAAATCCATTGCACTTGTCACTCCAACAGATGGCACATTACTAACATTAACATTGTTTTTACGACACATTTAAATCATTGACAGAGCAAGGAATTTAAAGGTGCATCAAGACATTTTACAGGTAAATGCAAGGGCAGCTGTCCATGACTACAAGCTTAAGAGAGGTTGGGTGATGTGACTAGATGAGGACCAATGCAGACTAATTCGACTAAAGAATGATTGAAAAAGACCATGACATGAGCGGAGTTGGGAAACATGGTATTTGAAAGTCTTTAGAAGAGGTGGATGGAAACTATATATATATATATATATATATATATATATATATATATATATATATATATATATATATATATTGTGGCAGGTGGCCGGGTGTGGTCATCAGCTGCCTGCCTATTTAGATAGATAGATAGATAGATCTTTATTAAGGGGCCGCCTCCCTTCAATCAAGGCTGGAGTCGGGTGAGGAGTT
The DNA here is from genome assembly GCF_900747795.2 of Erpetoichthys calabaricus. NCBI lineage: Eukaryota > Metazoa > Chordata > Cladistia > Polypteriformes > Polypteridae > Erpetoichthys > Erpetoichthys calabaricus. The sequence continues at coordinate 91,223,475 of NC_041408.2, forward strand.
GGACGAGGTCGGAGAGGAGGTGGCAAGGAGAGGCCTGGAGTGTGTGAGAAAAGAGAGAGAGAGAGAGAGAGAGACGGCTGGGGAAGAAGCCGGGACGAAGAGAGGTGGCTAAGTGAAGCCTGGACTTTGGGAGACTGTGGGGGTTTGGTGGAGGTGCACTTAGAGACTGTAAATAATATAGTGTAAATAAATGTGTGGTGATGGCTGTAAACGTGTCTGCCTGTCTGTGTCCGGGCCGTACTATTTCACAATATATATATATATATATATATATATATATATATATATATATATATATATATATATATATATATATCCATCCATCCATTTTCCATCCCGTTGAATCCGAACACAGGGTCACGGGGGTCTGCTGAAGCCAATCCCAGGCAACACAGGGCGCAAGGCAGGTACCAGTCCCGGGCAGGGCGGCAACCACTGCAGAATTAATGATATATCATAGATGCATATTTGGAAAATGGATGGATGTTTGGATATATCATTAATTTAAAAAGAACAAATTGGTATTAGTGGGCTCCTAAAACTGTTATGAAAACTCGGGTCGCAAATACTTAAAGGTTGAGAAACGCTGAGGTAACGCTTGTGGTTGGTCCGCCAGTTGGCAAACATCTGCCACACCTTCTTAGTTGCAACTGACGTTTGACAAGAAAATGCTAACTTTAGAGAAGAAACTTTTTTTGTGACGCAACAGTGGGGGGGTCAACTCCATGATGACAGTGAGGAGCGCACCGGACCAGTGCAGCCCCGGTTAATCTACGAACGCATGGCCGACCCTTTCGAACCAAGTGTCGATCTTCAGTCGGAAGCAGACGAACAATATGGACAGTTACTCAGCTTGACGGAGTACGTAATGACTTTAAAGAGAAATGAAACTAACTGTGAATAAATAAGCACAATTATTGAAACAGAGTTATATGCCTCGACAACGGAATATAAAAGGTTAAATGACGACTTACTCTGCATGCAAAGCGACGAAGACGAACGTGAAAGGCTACGTAAAGGTTTGGATGTTAAACTGAAGACTTTACGTGCGTTTCTTGGACAGACGGCGGAATGGGTTACGGAAACGTGTCAAAATAAAAGTCTCCTCGAGCCGCCTCCCGATTCTGAAAACCAGTACAAGGTGTACAGATTTATTGACGGTGTCGCTCAGGTCTCAGTTGCAAGAAGCAGATCACACATTATATATATATATATATATATATATATATATATATATATATGTATATATATATATATATATATATATATATATATATATATATACAGACTGTGTAGCCTATGTACTGTACATATAGTAGTATTTATATTGTGGATGAACCCCGGCCGGGATGCCTATGTAGTGGAGGGACCGAGGGAGAGAGCATATTCATGGCATTACCTCCCCGGAATGCTAGATGGCAGCCCCCCTGGGTTGCAGAAGTGCTTCGGACTCTCACAGCGCTCCTTGGTAGGTGAAATTTGGGGTAGCCCCGCTGGGTTCCGTGGGCACTGTTAGGGGGTACAGCAGGTACTGTTGAGCCCTGTGTGGCAGCACTTCCGGGTGCCCTATAAAAGGAGCCAGCTGCCATTACTCTAGGGGCCAGAGTCGGGAGGAACGGAGATGAAGCTTGGCAGGAGGAGTTGTGTTGGATTAAGAGGAAGAGAAAGAGAAGAAGAAGAAGAAAAGAAAGCGCTGTGTGCTGTGTGTGTGCTTTGGAACTGTTCTGTGTAGGTGGGAAACGGGGGAAGGCTTTCCCACAGGGAAAAAGAAAAAAAAAGCGTGTGTGCAGAACTTGGGTCAGGTTTAGGCGGCAGGGGCGCCCTCTGCAGGCCACAATATATAAATGCACTGTATACTCACTTATTCTTGAGACGCTGCGGTGGAAGACCGAGCTTAAACAATCGAAGGAAAGGAAAGGGCTTTAAGTTTGTTTTGTAGTGAGAAACTAAGATCAGCAGAGGGCGCTAAAGACACATTCATTAAAGGCTCTCTACTTCTGAAGTCTCCAGCTAATATAAGAACATATCAATGTGATGAGCAGGAAGATAACCCAGCAGAAACACTGAATGTGACAATTTAGTTCATAACTGTGGATTCCCAATCCGAAAATTAAAAAGTGTAATCATCTAGGTTTGTAAACTCATTCTGCAATGGAACGTACATATTTCATATTATGTACAGTATGCTTGTATAGTCATGGTTTGTAACGTTTCTACTAGAAAAGCTGAAGTTTGAAATTCCATGCAGTGCAGTTATGAAAACGGGCAGCTTGATGGCACAGTGGTTAGTATTACTGCCTTACATATTAAGGGTCCTGGATTTGAATCTCACACCCAGTTGTTGTCTGTGTGGAGGTTACACGTTCCTCCATGTCTTTTTTTTTGTTGTTGTTGTTCTTTATTTCGCCTTATACAATTTCTTGTATTAGGACTTTGTTAGTTTTCGCATACCCTTTGGGATCAGAGCACAGGGTCAGCCATTGTACAGCACCCCTGAAGTAATTACAGGTTAAGGGTCTTGCTCAAAGGCCCAACAGAGTAGGATCTCTTTAGGCAGTGATGGGGATTCGAACCGGCAACCTTCTGGATACCAGCACATGAGTTTTTCTTTGGTTACATTGGTTCTTCTCAAAGACCTGAGTTATTAGATTGATTGCTAAGCCTAAATTATCTTCTCTTCAGTCTGTGTGAAAGTGAGCCGAACAATGAAGTGGCCCCCCCACTCAGGATCGACTAATGTCTTACATGTGATGTTGTCAGGCTGGCTTCTGTCACCCATTAACCTGAAATGAATAGAAGGGTTTGAAAATGCTATGCTGTGTTATGCACTTGTGCCAATTTACAGGGGGCTACTAACCCCAAGTTAATTGTCCGGCAGTATTAGATTCCAACCACTAGGTGGTAGCAGTCAGCTATTTTATTTGGATGCATGATTGGCTATTTAACAGGTAAGTCATCCATATACTTATGTGATAAAATTAGATTATTATTTATCGACTATACAGTGCCAGACATTTTATTATATTGTGCCTTGTATTCTGTCTCTCTGTCAAACTATCTGTAACAAAGAATCTATCTATCTATCTATCTATCTATCTATCTATCTATCTATCTATCTATCTATCTATCTATCTATCTATCTATCTATCTAATCCTGCCTACTATACTAAAATTAAATACTATCAGTTTATTATATAGTGCCTTTAATATCTATCTATCTATGTATCTATTATATAGCGCCTTTCCTATATATCTATCAATTATATAGTGCCTTTCACTCTATCTATTATATACTGTAGCACCTTTCATATCTATCTATCTTTTATATAGTGTTTTTCACATCTATTATATAGTGTCTTTCATATCTTTTATATAATGCCTTTCACATCTATCTATCTATATTGTAATTATATAGTGCCTTTCATGTATCTATCTATCTATCTATATTGTAATTATATAGTGCCTTTCATGTATCTATCTATCTATATTGTAATTATATAGTGCCTTTCATGTATCTATCTATCTATATTGTAATTATATAGTGCCTTTCATGTATCTATCTATCTATCTATCTATCTATATTGTAATTATATAGTGCCTTTCATGTATCTATCTATCTATCTATCTATCTATCTATCTATCTATCTATCTATCTATCTATCTATCTATCAAATAGAACTTATCACACTATGTCTTTATCTGTTAATCATACAGTGCATTAATTTCTGTCTATATTCTTTACATACAATATACATTCTTTAACTCTATAGTAGTATAGTATGGTATAGAGTCTATACCATAAAGTACTGTTCGTATTGATTTTCAATCAAGCATTTCAATTCAGTGCAAATGTGTATACATTTTTCACTTTTGTCATTATGGGTTACTGAGTGTAGACTAATAGGCAAAATGGCAAATTTTTCCAATAAAATTAAAAATACAACACTGCACAATAAAGTGTGCAGAATGTGAAGGGGTCTGAAGACTTTGTAAATCCACTGAGTGTAAATACAGGGGTGGACAAAAGTAGGTTTACAGTTGTGAGTACGCAAAACACAGAGTTTATTCTTGTATTATTTACTAATTATTATATTATTTATCTTCTTATTCTTCTTCTTCTTAATGCTATTGAGATAATAAAAACAATTGCAATTATCATAACCTGCATGTCTTTTTCCATACGAACAACTGTAAACCTACCTTTGCCCACCCCTGTATATGGTCGACCAGATCGAGTCTCTTCGGTTCCACTTCTTCTTCCCACTTTAAATCTTCGTACCCATTAATAAACCTGTGGTTGAATCCTGCTGTTTCCACTTCTAGCGCTGAGTCGACATCCTTCGATGAATTTCAGCAGGTCTCACTCTCTCTGCCCAAAGAAATCTCGCTGCGGCGTGTTGCTCAGCAATGGTGCAATCCCGTAGTGGAGAGTCCGAGTTCACTTGACTTTTACACTAACGGCGGAGCGGGGTGGTGTGCGCGCTCGAACTACCCATAAGCCATTGCGAAGGCGTTACATTGCGACAGCTTCTACCTGTTGCGGTTATCGCGTAACTTTCAAATTGACTTCACTTGTTGATTTATCAACTCCCATGTATTTAGTAATTGTAGTAGTATGTTGTAGTAATTGATTTCTGTCTTTATCATAAACAATTAGGGGCCGGATGTGTAAAAGCCATTTTCTAGTTATTTAAGTGCGGTTAAATAGACAGAAGTATTTGCTAAATTAAGTTAAATGTTTTCCTATTAAAAAGTGCATAGTCTATGAGTGGTTCTTATAACCCCCACAAGCTGAATTGACTTGGTATATTCTAAATGTTTCTTGTCCCTCCGACTACAGATTAGTCTCAGTTAGTGACCTGTCTTGCTGTACGTAGGGCATGGCGGGCACACGGTTTTAAACCGCGCCTTAAAGTGCCCGGTAGTGTGTAACTCCGCGTGCTGTTTTTTGAACTTGCAAGCGCCATACGTTTAGAGCGTACTGAAGGTGAAGTAAAGCATCTTTTAGTATTGAAAACAACTGAAGTTTGACAAGAAAAGGCTAAGTTTAGAGATGAGACTTTTTTTTTGCTCTTTATTCTACGTGTGTAACAGACCATTTTTCTTTATTCTTGTGTGGACTGTTAGCTGTGAATTTTCACAAAACGTTTTTAAACGAACTTTTGGACGTGAAATTCCTTTCGGCACGCGTTTGACTCGTGCTTGATCCTGCCGTACCTACCGGCGGCTACACTAAAAGTTTGAAACCTGCCTGTTTAAGCCTGAACTCGGTCCGCGACGGAAACAATTTGAAAGACTCGACAGGTACTTTTAACCTTTGTCGTCTGATCGGAGTTGAACACTGTATAAACTTTTTAAACACCTTAAAGGGAGCCTACCCTGGTGCATGATCGAAATGACATCTCCACGCGGAAGCCCGAGTGGCCACCCCGACGATTGTGACGCAACAGTGGTGGGTCAACTCCATGATGACAGTGAGGAGCGCACCGGACCAGCGCAGCCCCGGTTAACCTCCGAACGTATGGCCGACCCTTTCGAACCAAGTGTCGATCTTCAGTCGGAAGTAGACCAACAATATGAACAGGTACTCAGCTTGATGGAGTACGTAATGACTTTAAAGAGAAATGAAACGAACTGTGAAGAAATAAGCACAGTTATTGAAACGGAGTTCTATGCCTCGACAACGGAATATAAACGGTTAACTAACGAATTGCTGTCCATGCAAAGCAACGAAGACGAACGTGAAAGGCTACGTAAAGGTTTGAATGCTAAACTGAAGACTTTACGTGCGTTTCTTGGACAGACGGGGGAATGGATTACGGAAACGCGTCAAAATAAAAGTCTCCTCGAGCCGCCTCCCGATTCTCCAAACCAGTTCAAGGAGTACAGATTTATTGACGGTGTCTATCAGGTCTCTGCAAAACCTCATAAAAGTCGAGCAAGTTCAGCAGCTACCTCTGTTGGGGTCATCAGGGCACAAGATGGGGCGCACGCGGCACTGCTTGACCCCGCCGCGGCTGCAAAAAGGCAACAGGCCGTGGATATGGAAGAGGCACCGCTAGAGGCTAAAAGAGACCAATTGGCGTCAGAGGTAGCAATTACAGAATCCAATGCAAGACTGAGAGCTCTTAAAGGACGCAGTCACACTCCAAGTACACCAAATCCCTATAATGTTCCTGAAAAACCAGACGAGAGGAATGAAGAACCATACGGTGCAGGTATCTGCAATTCTTTGTATACTAATGAAAGTAAATACGAGACTCCCCAAGAGCAGAATAAGGCACAAGTACCTTATGTGCCATATAGAAAGGTCCCAGTATTTGGTGGTGACCCAATGGACTATGTGAACTTTATTGGAACATTTGATCGTGCTATTGACGAGGTGATCGAGAGCCCCCGGGATAAATTAGATTTTTTAGCGCAATTTACCAAAGGCCCACCCCATGAAATTGTTAAAGGCTGTAGATACTTGCCACCAGCGGAAGGTTACACAAAGGCCAGAAAGACTCTTGAAAGCGTCTATGGAAACCAACTACGGATAGCAGATGAATACATTAAGAAGGCAAAAAGGTGGCCGCACATAAAGCCGAACGATGGAGAAGGCCTGAGGGATTATGCGGTCTTTCTTGATAGCTGTACGACCGTTATGTCCTGCAGCATGAAGAACGGGTGTGCTTTTGAGGACAGCGAAACCCTTTGTACTATCATCTCCAAGCTTCCACAAGAGCTGCGAGGACTGTGGCAAAGCGTAGCTCGGAGTATCGCAGGCAGAGAAAAAAGACGCGCACGACTCGCCGACCTGGTGAACTTTCTGGAAGAACAGGCAGTGACAGCCTTGGATCCTGTGTACGGCTCAGCCCCTCAACGCCATGCCTTCAAGAAGGAAAGGGGCAAGAGCAATAATCAAGGGACGTTTCCTCTGAAAGGCGGCCTGAGGAAAAGCAGTTGTGCTACAGGCTTTGCTGTTGCTGCTGAAAAGGGGAGTCCGGACACCTCGGTCAAAAAGGCTGGTCGCGCGTGCGGTAAGCCCTGTCTATTTTGCAATGAGGGTCACGATCTTGTTGAATGCAGTGCAATCCAGACACTAAAATACAGAAGTAGAATTGACTTTTTGAAATCGAAAGGCTTATGCTTTAAGTGCCTTAAGCAAGGGCATCTTGGTAAAGACTGTGTAGAAAAAATGAAATGCCAAATATGCTCTCATTTACATCCAGTCATTTTGCATATGAATAAGGAAATGGGTACCGACGATAAAGCCACGCCTCCTAAAAAAGAGGAAAAGATGATGATTTCTACTTCGTATGCTTCTGTGGAGCCATTAGAGGTGTGCACTGCCACCGGGGCAGGTGAAGAGTGTGCCCAAGCCGCGGTCCCTAAAATGAATGAAGGAGGCGTGGAAACATGCGCACTAAAAGACTCTGGCGGTACAGCGACGTTTCGCACAGAAAGTTTGCAAGAGCAATTAAATCTTGACGGAAGGAATGCTCAAGGCCCTATAAGCACCGCAGAAACGGACAAAGTAAATGAGCAGAAACCAGTAAAATGTCCTGTTTTATCGGAGTCGCAAGTCCGTGGGGTAGAAGAAAACCTATTTCATGAATTACCAGAAGATTATCTATTCCCTGGCCAGCCACCCTTTACCAGCACTGGAGTCAATTATTTCGGTCCCTTTCAAGTAAAAAGTGGACGGAGCTTAGTGAAGAGGTACGGAGTAATTTTCACTTGCCTAACAATAAGAGCAACGCATATAGAAATTGTCCCCGGCTTAGACAGTGATTCCTGTATCCAAGCCATATTCCGATTTATTTGCAGAAGAGGGCAAGTTAAAATCATGCGCTCAGATAACGGGGCACAATTTTTAGAAGTAGAAAGAGAGCTACGAGAAGCAGGTGAAAATATTCGGTCAGCAATGAAATGGCTTTTTATTCCACCAATGGCCTCCCACCGAGGCGATGTGTGGGAACGAAATATTAGATGCATAAGAAAAGTCCTAAGATCAGTACTTAACGAGCAGACACTCGACGAAGAGAGATTCCTAACAGTGATGTGTAAAGCTGAATCCATCCTCAACAACAGGCCCCTTACAAAGGTATCAGATAACCCGAACGACCCGGAGCCGCTGACACCCAATCATTTGCTGTTACTCAAGTTTCAAGCCAGTATACCCCCAGAACTTTATTCTCCTAATGATAATTATTTCCAAAGACGCTGGAAAGCAGCAAAGTACCTTGCCGATTTGTTTTGGAAAAGATGGACTAAAGAGTATTTACCAGTACTTCAAGAGCGTCTCAAACGGCGTTCACTAAGAAGAAACTTTGAATCAGGTGACACTGTGTCCTCAACTTAGATAAAACTGCACCTCGTGACTGACAAACGGGGAGTCAGAAGAGTTTGTGTGCAGACCAAAACCAGCGCACTGGGACAGACCAGTGAGCAAACTGCGCCAGCTCCGAAAAGAACAATCCATTGAGATGTCTAATCTTACATTTTGCACGCTTGTGTTTGTGCTTTTCAATTTAAGTTGAAGTTTCATTTAAGTTTAAATTTATGTCTTTATACAAATATTCTTGAAAAGTTACGACTCTTACTAAGTAACGTTGTAGTAATTGATTTCTGCCTTTAGCATAAACTTATAGGGGCTGGAAGTGTAAGAGCCATTTGCTAGTTATTTAAGTATGTTAGCCAATAAAAGGTGTCATTTTGCTTGGCTTTTCTCTACATTCATAATGGCTAACACGGTACAACACCCTAGTACTACATTATTTGACAGTAAACTATGCAACATACCATGATCAGCTTCTCCCAACTGAAGAGAGCCCCGTGGCCGGATGTTTGCGGAATGGCAGACCAACCACAAGCGTTACCTGTTAGACAACCACCCATACAATCAGGTCGGGATTCAGACTACGAATGTAATTATATATATATATATATATATATATATATATATATATATATATATATATATATATATATATATATATATAGATAGATATATGAGGGACGTTCAAAAAGTTTCCGAACTTTTATATTTTCTTTGGGAGGAGGAGTAGTAATTGGACTTTTCCTTTCAGTCCCACATCAATAACATCTCCCGATCTCCAGATAGATAGATAGATAGATAGATAGATAGATAGATAGATAGATAGATAGATAGATAGATACTTTATTAATCCCAAGGGGAAATTCACTTACTCCAGCAGCACCTTACTGATACTAAAAAACAATATTAAATTAAAGATTGATAATAATGCAGGTAAAAAACAGACAATAACTTTGTATAATGTTAAATGTTAACGTTTAAACGGGGTGGAATTGAAGAGCCGCATAGTTTGGGGGAGACATATTTCCCCATATTTCCACTTGCCTAACATTAATCGTATTCGCCCCTCCGTCACTCTCCACACCACTGCTCTTTTTGTTCATAGCCTTGTCACTTCTCATCTGGATTACTGCAATTCCCTTTTCTTTGGTCTTTCTCGCAAATCTCTTTATAAGCTTCAACTGGTCCAGAATTCAGCTGCCCACCCACATCATTACTAGAACCCCCTCTGTTCACCATATCACTCCCGTTTTGCAGCAGCTTCATTGGCTTCCAGTTCAGCTCCGAATTCAATTCAAAATTCTTCTCCACACCCTCGCCCCTCCATATCTGTCTGACCTCCTCCATGTTGCCGTTCCCTCCCACACCCTCAGATCCTCTTCCTCCATCCACTTGACTGTCCCCTTCGTCCGTCTTACCACCATTCAGTTGCTCTGCTCCCCAGCTCTGAAACTCACTACCATCTGAGCTTAGAAATATTGAATCATTTTCACTTTTCAAATCTAAACTTAAAACTCATTTGTTTAAGATTGCTTTTTCTCTTTGATTACAATTGCTCTGTCTGATTTTAACTTTTGTATTTTATTTTATTTTTTATAATCTGTGTTTAATCTATAGTTCTGTGTCCTTGAGTGTTTAGAAAGGCACCTACAAATAAATAAAATGTAGTACTATTATTAAAACGCTGGTAGACGCTTCAAAAATTACATCGCAAACGAAGGTGACTATGTGATTTGTTTTTGAAACTCTTAAAAAAAAGTGCGTTAATCTTTTGAACGTCCCTCGTATGTATAAACCCACTGCACTACTCTAATGGGCCCTCTTCTATGCAGTGGTGTGCTGGGGAGGCAGCATAAAGAAGAAGGACGCCTCACGCCTGGACAAACTGGTGAGGAAGGCAGGCTCTATTGTAGGCATGGAGCTGGACAGTTTGACATCCATGGCAGAGCGACAGGCGCTGAGCAGACTCCTGTCAATCATGGAGAATCCACTGCATCCACTGAACAGGATCATCTCCAGACAGAGGAGCAGCTTCAGCGACAGACTGCTGTCACCGTCCTGCTGCACTAACAGACTGAGGAGATCGTTCCTCCTCCACACTATGCGACTCTTCAATTCCATCTGGGGTGGGGGTAAACGTTAACATTATACAAAGTTATTGTCTGTCTGTATACCTGCATTGTTATCACTCTTAAATATTGTTCTTTATTAATCCCAAGGGGAAATTCACATACTCCAGCAGCAGCATACTGATAAAGTATCTATCTATCTATCTATCTATCTATCTATCTATCTATCTATCTATCTATCTATCTATCTATCTATCTATCTATCTATCTATCTATCTATCTATCTATCTATCTATCTAATGCTCCGAGGGAGTTAATGCTCTGGATATGCTCTATACCCCGGAGCTTCCATTATACGGGCATCCCAGCTGGGCAAGGACCCCAGCCATCCACCACATATACATACATATATATATATATACCCATCCATTTTCCAACCCGCTGAATCTGAACACAGGGTCACGGGGGGTCTGCTGGAACCAATCCCAGCCAACACAGGGCGCAAGGCAGGAACCAATTCCGGGCAGGGTGCCAACCTACCACAGGACACACACACACCAGGCACACACTGGGGACAATAAGAATCGCCAATTCACCTAACCTGCATGTCTTTGGACTGTGGGTGGAAACCCACGCAGACACGGAGAGAACATGCAGACTCCACACAGGGAGGACCTGTGAAGCGAACCCAGATGGGTCTCCTTACTGCGAGGCAGCAGCGCTGCCACTGTGCCGCCCTAACTATCTATATCTATATCTATATATATCTATATCTCTCTCTATCTGCGGTGGGTTGGCACCCTGCCCAGGATTGTTTCCTGCCTTGTGCCCTGTGTTGGCTGGGATTGGTTCCAGCAGACCCCCGTGACCCTGTGTTTGGATTCAGCGGGTTGGATAATGGATGGATGGATGGATGTCTTTCTCTCTCTCTCTCTCTCTCTCTCTCTCTCTCTCTCTCTCTCTATATATATATATATATATATATATATATACACTTTTGGGACCCCCAACCCCTGCCCTCCCCGCCTCGCCCCCAAAGGGACAACATGCTGAAGCGCCACTATAAGCACCAGTCGCCGATGGGTGATGTAGGGTACATTATAATGCAGGGAACAGTATAACTTGGCCACTAACAACACCCCGACCCTGCCCGTGTATAGGAGAGTGGTAGATCTCGCTATAATAATTAACTGTGCTGTTCCTGTTTCAGGTTGAATACAGCAGCTGGTTTTTACTAAAGTCCTGAGACTCAGATTCGTTTTTGGGGCGGAAGACAGCGACTCACGCGTCACAATATACACATCTACATACTGTATATAAACATTGAGTGCACTGTATTCTTTATTGCATTATAAAGTGCTTTCTGAATGTTAGCCCAGTGCGCAGCACTATATAAAACTGATTTAATTTCTACCCTTTTTTGCTTTATAAAGCGCCTTGTGACGATCTGCACTGTTACATAAACTCAACATTGACTAAACTGGCCTCACCATCAAGTGTGGCAGCTTCATGAAGACAAACACCTGGTGCACATTAGTGTGCAAACACTAATACAGCGAATTCTGATGAGATATTATTATTATTATTTAATAATAATAATCTGAACATAAATGATTCAACTCTGCTTTGTATGTGGTTTTAGTGTGGTGTCTTCCCTGAAGGTTGTATATTCGTTTCAATGTACTGCAGAATGCTTTTAAGAGCAATATGTGACTATTCGCTCTGTGAAGGGCACTCTATAAAATGAACACTGACTAAGCTGAGTTCTTGTTTGCTTTTTAAAGTGCCTCATGATCTGTGCTCCGTGGTGGGCGCTATATAAAATAAAGACTTATTAAATGATATTCCTGATTGGTTTTAATAGCATCTTCTGATGATGTGTGCTCTGTGTAAGGCACTATATCAAATAAACACGGACTGAATTGGTATGTGTGGGGTCTGATGGTGTTAGATAGATAGATAGATAGATAGATAGATAGATAGATAGATAGATAGATAGATAGATAGATAGATAGATAGATAGATAGATAGATATTTACTTTATTAATCCCAATTGTTATATTAACGAATGGCGTCACGTCCAATAAAGACGTATTTGTAGCGGTGGGCTCTACATAAAGTAAAGTTTGATTCACCGATGGCGCAGGTCCACACGTTTTGTGGTGTCACATGAGACCCTTTGAACCCATTCGATCCTGAACATCCCAGCAGTGCCAGTCCGTTTCGTGTCTAAATTCGGAGCCTGCCGTGTAAATTTTTACCTTTTTAGAATATTGAGGATGCTGATTGGCAAATAGCAAACCGCAAAGACAACGAGGACCACCACGAGCATTCGGGCCGTTTTCCTCCTGGTGCGAATCTGTTTAATTTCTGCTGCGACGGCATTGGTCTTCACCTTTAACGGCTCGCCGGGTGCCGGCGGCTGTGCTGAGCACTGTAGCGGCTTCCACTTCTTCTGGATAACTGAGGAGGTGCCAGGAATCTGAAAGAAAAAAAAGTTAATTAAACGAGCAATAAACTGAATCACAGATTCTTGATGCTGTCATTGTAACGATAGATGATATTGACACTTGAACTATTAGTGATGTCTGCATTAATCATGTGAAAAAAGAAATTACGAATATGAAAATTCTTGGATGTTGCTTATTGTGTGAAATTTAGAAAACTGTAAAATACATTGAGACCACATTAAAGAAATCATCTTTTTGAGTTTGTAAAGAAAGGAAGATGTAATGATAAATGATGTTGATCTCTGAACTTGAGATCTATTAGTGATGTCTGCGTTCATTTACATACCGGAAGCGGCAGGACGAATCAGCGTGTTTTCAAAAGTTGTTGCTCATGGCGTGTCCACGGCGGTTCAAGTAAAGAGCTACTGCTTTATAAAGCGCGTGTCGCTGAGTTATTTGAACCCACGATAAAACCAAAACAAAACAAAAAACTGTAATCTCGAGGAAAGGATGCCTTTATTGCTCCACGTTGTGTGTGGTGCCGTGACAACCGTGAAACTCAAAAGCCAAAACCCCAAATCCACTTAGCGGTTATGTTCTGCTATGGCAACAACAGTCGGCCGTGCGCATAGATCGTACGATTATTATTATTTTCTAAACGGCGTCTGCTGTTCCCGCTTTACGTAATGTGTTGTTCTTTTATAAAGCCTGCGAAGTAAATGTCACCCCGAGTTGGCAGCGTGATGGTGGTGAACAGCGCATGAAAGAATTTTATTGTACTTTATAAGGATAACAACCAGTCTGAACTGAACTGAATTCGCTGCATGAATTCTTAATAAAAGCCTACGATTTTTGAAAGGGCCGAGGCACCTGCATGTCACACTTACTGTGGCGTGACGGGCAAATCGGAAACAATTTGATCTTTTCGAACGACTCTTCAGCGAATCAAATGAGCCAATTCACTACATCTCGACGAGGGTGAGAAAGCGCATGCGTGGCTTATGTGATGTAACGCATATTTCGTTCTGCTGATAGATAAACAGACAGATGTGAAAGGCACTATAAAATAGATAAATCGGTAAGTAGACAGATAGTTGTGAAAGGCACTATAGTACTATAGCACTATATCTATTATATACAGTCCATCCGGAAGGTATTCACAGCGCATCACTTTTTCCACATTTTGTTATGTGACAGCCTTATTCCAAAATGGATTAAATTCATTTTTTTCCTCAGAATTCTACACACAACACCCCATAATGACAACGTGAAAAAAGTTTACTTGAGATTTTTGCAAATTTATTAAAAATAAAAAAACTGAGAAATCCCATGTACATAAGTATTCACAGCCTTTGCCGTGAAGCTTCAAATTGAGCTCAGGTGCTTCCTGTTTCCCCTGATCATCCTTGAGATGTTTCTGCAGCTTCATTGGAGTCCACCTTGTGGAAAATTCAGTTGACTGGACATGATTTGGAAAGGCACACACCTATCTATAGAAGGTCCCACAGTTCATGTCAGAGCACAAACCAAGCATGAAGTCAAAGGAATTGTCTGTAGACATCTGAGACAGGATTGTCTTGAGGCACAAATCTGGGGAAGGTTACAGAAAAATTTCTGCTGCTTTGAAGGTCCCAAAGAGCACAGTGGCCTCCATCATCCGTAAGTGGAAGAAGTTTGAAACCACCAGGATTCTTCCTAGAGCTGGCCGGCCATCTAAACTGAGCGATCGGGGGAGAAGGGCCTTAGTCAGGAAGGTGACTAAAAACCCGATGGTCACTCTGTCAGAGCTCCAGAGGTCCTCTGTGGAGAGAGGAGAACCTTCCAGAAGGACAACCATCTCTGCAGCAATCCACCAATCAGGCCTGTATGGTAGAGTGGCCAGACGGAAGCCACTCCTTAGTAAAAGGCACATGGCAGCCCGCCTGGAGTTTGCCAAAAGGCACCTGAAGGACTCTCAGACCATGAGAAAGAAAATTCTCTGGTCTGATGAGACAAAGATTGAACTCTTTGGTGTGAATGCCAGGCGTCACGTTTGGAGGAAACCAGGCACCGCTCATCACCATGCCAATACCATCTCTACAGTGAAGCATGGTGGTGGCAGCATCATGCTGTGGGGACTGGGAGACTAGTCAGGATAAAGGGAAAGATGACTGCAGCAATGTACAGAGACATCCTGGATGAAAACCTGCTCCAGAGCACTCTTGACCTCAGACTGGGGCGACGGTTCATCTTTCAGCAGGACAACGACCCTAAGCACACAGCCAAGATATCAAAGGAGTGGCTTCAGGACAACTCTGTGAATGTCCTTGAGTGGCCCAGCCAGAGCCCAGACTTGAATCTGATTGAACATCTCTGGAGAAATCTTAAAATGGCTGTGCACCGACACTTCCCATCCAACCTGATGGAGCTTGAGAGGTGCTGCAAAGAGGAATGGGCGAAACTGGCCAAGGATAGGTGTGCCAAGCTTGTGGCATCATATTCAAAAAGACTTGAGGCTGGAATTGCTGCCAAAGGGGCATCGACAAAGTATTGAGCAAAGGCTGTGAATACTTATGGACATGGGATTTCTCAGTTTTTTATTTTTAATAATTTTTTTTTAATAATAATTTTTTGCATTTATATAGCACTTTTCTCACTACTCAAAGCGCTAAGCAATTGCAGGTTAAGGGCCTTGCTCAAGGGCCCAACAGAGCAGAGTCCCTATTGGCATTTACGGGATTCGAACCGGCAACCTTCCGATTGCCAGTGCAGATCTCTAGCCTCAGAGCCACCACTCTGCAAAATAAATTTGCAAAAACCTCAAGTAAACTTTTTTCACGTTGTCATTATGGGGTGTTGTGTGTAGAATTCTGCGGAAAAAAATGAATTTAATCCATTTTGGAATAAGGCTGTAACATAACAAAATGTGGACAAAGTGATGCGCTGTGAATACTTTATGGATGCACTGTATATAATAGATAGATAGATAGATAGATAGATAGATAGATAGATAGATAGATAGATAGATAGATAGATAGATAGATAGATAGATAGATAGATAGATAGATAGATAGATAGATAAGCGTAGTTGGCAGGATTAGATAGATAGATAGATTGATCATTGTTTGTGTCCCGGGAAATTTGGCATTTCACAGCAGGTGTTATCAGTGGGGGGAGCCGAGGGGCCGAAGCTTGTCAACTGGGTTTCACTACTTAGCAACACTCATTGCTTTACGGGGGTCTCCAATTCCCCAAACCCCTCAATCCTTGATTGTGTGTCATTTCCTAACAGTGCTTGATGCTTCACAGGATACTCCAGCCCATTCATATGAAGTTAAATCGCTCAATTTATATTTAAATTTCATGCACTGTGTTCAAAGATTTTCTTTTTTTGAGATCAATTTGTTCACCCACAGTACTGTTATGTGGTTCAGAGATGAGAAACTTGACTTCTTCAACTTGAAATGTGATATGACATTTGTAGGGGGTGCGAACATAAATCAAAATTTTTTAGGGGTCCGGGAGTCATAGAAAAGGTTGGGGCCCACTGGTGTAAGTCAACAGTCCACATAATGAGACAAAGCCACAGTTAAGATATTCGCTACCTGGACACATGGAATTGGAAGAAGCAATTCTGGAGTTTGATTTTTACCTGTCGGCACCACAGCTTGTGAAAGATCTGGATATATGCCAGCACCATCAAACACAAAGGGGCCAGGTACGTAACAATGAAAAAGCAGATGTGGTACACTTTAGGGTACACGGCAGCTGTAGAAACAAGCAAAAAATAAAACAATTATGAGTGCCACAGTATTTTCAAATTTCACACGCCATTTTTTGAAACATGCACTGTTTGAATCTACATTGAAATCCACCAAGGTCAGGTCAGGTTGGGGAGTAGGCACTGGTACAGCACGTTGCCGCACCCACCACACAATGAAACAGCTTGGGATCCTGGTTGGCAACCCCCCCAGGGTAGACATGGGGTCCAGTTCCACCCTCTGGAAATGACCCTCTATCTGCCGCAGCCAAGTGTTATGTGGGCGTCCCCTTGGCCTGGTCCAGACACTCAGGTCTTCAACAATGAGTCGGATCCCCCTCACGTAATTGTGTCACATGGCCATAGTGTCGTAACTGATGCTCCCTCACAATGCAGGTCATGTGCCTCATTCGGGACTCTGTGAGCAACACAAAGTCAAACCAGCAACACCCAGGGATTCTCAGAAGAGACACACACAGTACTGAGGGGGTCCAGTCTTCGTCTCAGGTCACTGGATAGCATCCATGTATCACAAACAGGGAGCATCAGCACTCTAAAGACTTGGACCTTTCTCCCTTTTCATAGATATCAGGACCACCACTCACCCCTTTCCAGCGACCTCATGACCCCCCCATGCTCTCCCAATCCGTCTACTGACTTCATAGAAAGAGTCACCAGAGACATGAATGTCACTGCCGAGGTAAGTAAACCACTGAATGATGAGGTCGACAATCTCTCTGCAGACAGACACACTGCTGATGGCCGTGCCCACCAGGTCATTAAAGGCCTGGCTCTTTGGTTTTTATCAGGACCCTCGCAAGCCCAGACACTCCGACTCCTCACTCGATACTCCCGATCAGAGCCTTTATTGACTCCATGACTCTTTCTTCACCAATAGATTCCTTCCACTCGCTGGACCCCCACGACCTTGCCCAAAACCTAGTCCATGCCGCACTGAACAGAGTAGGAGCAGAACACACCGCTGACGGACCCCAGAATCAACTGAGAAAAGCACAGAGGGTCCACCTCAACTCTACACAGCACTCACAGTACCAGCGTACAGGCCAGCCATGATATCCAGCAACCTCGATGGGATCCCGTGAAATCTCAGGATGTCCCACGAGGCAACTCGATCAACTGAGTCAAACGCTTTACGAAAATCGACAAAGGCTGCAAAGAAACTCTGCCGATGTTCGCGTTTGCGCTCCATGAGGACCCTCAGTGTCAGGATGTGGTCGATGGTCGACTTCTTAGGTATAAAGCCAGACTGTTCTAGTCGCTGGTAGGTGAGCAAGTGATCACGGATCCTATTGAGGGCGACCCTAGTAAGGACCTCACCCGGCACCGAGAGCAGTACTATTCCCCCTGTAGTTGTCCCAGTTCAGACGATCAGCCTTCCTTTTCCAGATAGGGACGACAAGGCCCATTTTCCAGTCATTCTTGCACGCTCAAACTACAGCATGGCTTAAATGTAAAGATTGTAAAACAAAACTTAAAAACAAGTTGAAGAATTGGGGTACCACGCAGGCGAACCCTGTATAACTGATGGAAAACAAAAATGAAAAGATTGAAGAATCGCCAAGTATGTCTTTTTAGACTTGAGTCAGCAAACCGAATTGACTCAACAGGATGGTGGGAACCCAGTAAGAAATAGTCAAAATGGTGGAAAGGGGGCGGGGCCAGGGAAACCCTCTTCAGGAAGTGATGTCATTGGTGCTGGTCATCCGAAACGTAAGGGCCTGACGCTCAGAATGCTTCCACGTACGCATCATGGCTACCACGTGTTCCCAGCACTCTTTTGATGTGTCCCCTGAGCACATCGTTAGAAATTAACGTGACACGTGTGTGAGTTGCAGTACCAGCAAAAGTCTGGGTGGCGCAAGTGTAACAGCAACCAGTACTGCAGTTCCAATAGGATCAATCTTCATGCTATGATGTTTGATGAACGGTTTGATGCGGTGAGGTGATTCATCAAACTTAAATGCTGACATGCGAATGCATTCACGGTGCTTTTCTTCATCCATTTCTCGCATAGGCGATACAAGCGTCACATATTCCCCACCGTAGTGACGCGATACATTTAAAAGTGTCCCACACCATCTTCTGGGTTCTTGTTGCCGCTTTTTTTATTATGTCACACCTTCGCAACAGCAATGCAATGCAATGCAAGGAGTTTTTATTTTCAACCTCTTTCTTCCCTCAACTCATAACACAATGTTGTTTTCTCACTGGGATGATTTCCCACAGTGCCACCTGGTGGAATCCTCTAGATTTACATAAATTTACATAGATGTACATAAAGTACCCTGCAGGCAAGTATAGTCAGTACACTACTTGCATAGCTGTAGCTTTCGCGTAGCATCAAGTGAGAGAATAGGGGAAGCTTTAGGCAACAGCGCCATCCCTCGACTCGGGTGGAATTACAATTCGATGAGTCCTCAAGTTGTCTCCCAAGCACATGTGTGTGACAACATACACACATTTATCATTTATGAAATTATGGGCGGAGTGGTGGCTCTGAGGCTAAGGATCTGCACTGGCAATCGGAAGGTTGCCGGTTTGAATCCTGTAAAATGCCAATAGGGACTCTGCTCTGTTGGGCCCTGGAGTAAGGCCCTTAACTCGCAATTGCTGAGCGCTTTGAGTAGTGAGAAAAGCACTATATAAGTGCAAAGAATTATTATTATTATTATGAAAACATTTTTAATCCTTAATTGTACTTTGCAGCTTCTCAACCGTTGTGGACTGCTGCTGGTGGGTTGCAACTCTCTGCTCAATATTGGGAAATGGAAAATGTTCACAACAGGCGACATGTGCAAAGGACACGTGGTGCTTCAGCAGGGCTTAAATCACAGTGTTTGAGTGACTTTTATTTTGATAAGTTATTGGGTGTCTTTGCTTTACATAATTAAGTGTGCCGTTTTTGCCGGGAATAGCAAAGGAAAATGGCGACATATGGGGTTAACAAACAAGCACCTCGCTGAAAAGTGAACAAGGTATTAATTTCTCCGTGTTATTTGTAAAACAAAAGTTATGAATGTTTATGTTTTTTTATTTGATACTTTGCCTTTTATACTGTAGCTCTTACGGTGTGTTTATGAAACAAGGTCACTGAAACGGTAATAAACCTTCATAAAGCATCAGTCTGAGAGTTGACCGTCATTCAGCCAGGGTCGCTACAACATGCAGTGACGTTACTTAGGCAAGTCGTGAAACATTTGGCTTCAATCACGAGCCCCACGCGCAGAACATGATGTGCGTATACACTGAAAAAAATGGCATGTCAGATTAAAATAAAAAAAATATGAGCATCGGTTGCACATAATAAAATTGTTTTTACCAAAAATAATTTAATTATGCTTAATGCACTAAATTATTATATTCTGAAACAAAATGATATTTTGTCAGGTGTCTTAAATATTGAACCTTTTCACAATATTCTAATTTTCCGAGATACTGAATTTAGGACTTTCATTAGTTGTCAGTTATAATCATCAACATTAAAAGAAATAAACATTTGAAATACATCAGTCTGTGTGTAATGAATGAATCTAATATACAAGTTTCACTTTTTTGAATGGAATTACTGAAATAAATCAACTTTGTCATGATATTCTAATTTTATGACCAGCACCTGTATACTTTCATTTGTTTTGAATGAGTAGGAATTGTGGAATTGCAACGGCAAATTTAGAACACGTGGAGGGTGAGGAGCACATGCGCTCTCTGAGCTCTCGCGCGCGCGCAACGCTATTAATGTCACGTTCTTTCTTAGCTAACTATGCGCCTTACCTGTGTGTGTGTGTGTAAAGAATGAGATATGAAACATAACCAGTAGTCAATGTGCATGCTGGCTTCCAAATGAATAGTGAATACGCGACTCTTTGGGGTTCATAGATTTGTAAATGTGACTCTGAAGGAGTCAGCGCCTCACCAACCATGAATCTCACCGCACGCCACTGGTAAGGATTTAAAAAAAGAGGACTGGGGCAACAGCTGAGTGACCCCCCTTTAAATACGGAATGAAAATACGTGACAGCACAACATTAAACAGGTGGCCAGCATATATTGGCGACATACAGAGAGACAGCAATAGGCAGGCACCAATTGCGCGCATCAACCCCGTGAGTGTGTCAGGAGGGTATCCGTCAATAAGGGCGCTCACATAAAGGCGAGCTTCAAAAGGGCGACCTCAATTGAGCGCCGAATAAATGCGCGCGCAAATAAAGGAGCGCTTCAAAAGGGTGACGTCAATTGGGCGCAGCGAATAAAGGCAAACGCAACAAAATTATTACAGAAAATGTATTAGATAAAGGCAATGATTGAACGTATAAAAAGGTGAAAGCAAGAATATTAAAACATCCAATTAATTAATGCATGAACTTCTAACGAACTATTTCCAAAGCTCTCTATATTTCGTTGTTTTCAAAATTACAGAAAATTAGATTAAGGCAATGACTGAATGTATAAAAAGGTGAAAGCAAGTTACACTTGAAGCTGTAGATTATGTGCAATGCTACGTAGATATTCGAGATACGGTCTATTAGCATAATCAAGGACAATTAATTTAATTCGCTCCGAAGGTCATCCTTTTGAAGCGCTCCTTTATTTGCGCGCGCATTTATTCGGCGCTCAATTGAGGTCGCCCTTTTGAAGATCGCTTTTATTTATGTGCGCTTTTATTCTCCGCGCCCAATTGATGTCGCCCTTTTGAAGGTCGCCTTTTTGTGCGCGCCCTTATTGAATAGAACCTGTGAAGAGAGCGCAGTCCGAGGGGAGGTGAGACTCGTCACTGCCGATCCTCGCGTTTCTCTGCTGTACTTGAACCAGCAATGCACCAGTTCAGCGATTTTGTCTATAAAAATGATCAAAGTTATTGGATTCATATACAAGAAACAAATTTCACAGACCAGTGGACACATTTATTTTATATTTTTTACTTTTCATGATGACAGCCTCACCCGCCTCCACTGACCGCACCTCCCTGATCCCTACCTGGTGTGTACCGGCGGTCACAGCTGCTACAAATGAATGAAAAGCATGTGAGAATCTTCTAGAGTTTAGGAATCATTTCACAAATCATCCCCTTTGTCAGCCTCCCCGTCTGCAGACTCGACCCTGAGCTCACATTCCCACAACCGAGTCACCCACCTCCCCAGTGCTCGTCGCACACGGTGAATAAAAGCGTCTTGTTTGTCAGCTCCGGCACCATGCCTCTGCATTCCATCACTATGGCTTGAGGGATCATTATGAAGCAGGACACGATCCAGATAATCACGATGCTTTTCCTTGCCCGTTTCGCTGTGCTTTTAAACATCAAGGGATGGCAAATGGCGTACCACCTGTCCAGGGCAATGCAGCTCAAGGTGAGAACGGAGACAGAGACCGATACCGTCTGGAACGAGATTAGAAAGACAAGAAAGTCATTAGTCGCTTATAGAAGATGGTGGCATGCTACACGCTTGAGGGGAGAAGTGAGGCTGATGATTCCTGTATGGGCGAGGTGCCTTCTGTGCTGAGTTGGCATGTTCTGCCCAGGGTGGCAATAACTGAGGGCAAACACTGTGCTAATCCACAATATGTAATAATAATAATAATAATAATAAATTTTATTTATATTGCACTTTATATTAGGCACCTCACGCCAAGTGGCTTCTTGGTTTTCCTAGGCTGCTGATCAAGGGCACCTCTCTCAGGAACCCTGTCTCAACTGCAGTGGGGGGAAATAAGGATTTGATCCCCTGCTGAATTTGTAAGTTTGCTCCTTTACAAAGAAATGATCAGTCTCTAATTTTATGACAGTTTTATTTTAATGGAGAGAGACAGAATATCAACCAAAAATCCAGAAAAAAACACATGACATCCATCCATCCATTATCCAACCCGCTGAATCCGAACACAGGGTCACAGGGGTCTGCTGCAGCCAATCCCAGCCAACACAGGGCACAAGGCAGGGAACCAATCCAGGGCAGGGTGCCAACCCACCGCAGAAACACATGACATCAAAGTTCTAAAATGACTTGCATGTCATGGAGAGAAATATCCTGAGTCTGAGCACTTTGAGGAACGAGAAATGTCAGCTTTTGAGTTTTAATAAAGTTGCAGACCTTTCTAAAAACCTGTTGTCAGTTTGTCATTATGGGACTGTAGATTAATCAGCAAAAATGGCAAATTTATTAATTTAAAGTTACATCTACAACACAATAAAGTGTGCAGAAAATGAAGGGGTCTCAATTCTTTCTGAATCCACCATAATATAATATAATATAACTAGGGTGCTCTGTCCCCTGCTCACTTCGCTCGCCGACCCCTGTGATAGCAGAAGAATATATAAACGGCCCCTCAAACACAGCACACCAACAACCTAAAATATTAGGTTAACTGAAATAGGATTTTTACGTTTATTCCCCCCACCATAACTTACTTTGGTACAAGCAATTTTTTTTTTTTACTTTGATTGAGATCTGAAATCAAATATTTCAAGCTACAACACTAAACGACTAATCTTAAGTTGCTTGAAAGAGAAAATTTATGTTGAATGAACAACATCAATGTTATACTTTTTTCAATGCACTACGCGCTCGTCATGTCCTGCATCTGCTGCTTGTGACGAATCGTGCTGTGCTTTTGCATAAACACAAATATCAACTCTGTCTTTGATATCTCCATCTATAGAAACTATTATCGCTGATATTATTCGTCACGTGTTGGTTTATTATATATGTGAGCGTGATCTTTCGGATTCAAATCCAAGAAAACTTCTTTGTCCGTGTTTTTCAGATAAATTTAGTGTAAAGTGCGATACTTATGGACATATGGATTTGTATCCATTATTGGCTGTAGAATTTCTAATATGTCCGATTGTTTAACTCTTTCTATTCTATGTTGCATCGCTTCTCCGTGATCATAAATATAAACCTGAGCGAACTGTGGTTTCTTTGAAATTAAACTTGTAGTAGCTCTGCCATATCACCTATGTCCATATATTCGATCTCTTTACGCTGTTCCATTATTTCACCAAGTAATAATTTCTGTTTGTTAGCGGTAAGGCGATCTTTACTATCAGTTTTTTGAGACTTTCGAATTTTAGTACTTTCATTATCTCTAACCTGCTTGTCTTTTCTTCTTCTACCGTTTGTCTGTTATTTCTGCCCCTGCTTGGACCTGTGAGGTTTTCAGTTCATCGCTTGGCACAAAGTCTTGTCTTGGGAGACGTGAAATTATCTCTCTGAAAAAGTCTCGTCCCAAGATTTTTTTATATAATATAATATAATATAATATAATATAATATAATATAATATAATATAATATAATATAATATAATATAATCCATCCATCCATCCATTGTCCAACCCGCTAAATCCAAACACAGGGTCACGGGGGTCTGCTGGAGCCAATCCCAGCCAACACAGGGCACAAGGCAGGAACCAATCCTGGGCAGGGTGCCAACCCACTGCAGGACAATATAATATAATATAATATAATATAATATAATATAATATAATATTATATTATATTATATTATATTATATTATATTATATTATATTATATTATATTATATTATAGCAGCACGGTGGCGCAGTGGTACCGCTGCTACCTCCTAGTAAGTAGACCCAGGTTCACCTCCTGGGTCCTCCCTGCGTGGAGTTTGCATGTTCTCCCCGTGTCTACGTGGGTTTCCTCCTACAGTCCAAAGACATGCGGGTTAGGTGGATTGGCGATTCTAAATTGTCCCTAGTGTGTGCTTGGTGTATGTGTGTGTGTCCTGTGGTGGGTTTGGTGCCCTGCCCAGGATTGGTTTCTGCCTTGCGCCCTCTGTTGGCTGGGATTGGCTCCAGCAGACCCCCGTGACCCTGTAGTTAGGATATAGCGGGTTGGATAATGGATGGATGGATGAATAATATAATATAACTAGACATTAAGCCCGTTACAATAACGGGTGCTAGAATAGTAGTGCATAAACATTAGTAGGAACAGTTTATATTAAATGGCAAAGGACCTTTTACCTCATTAAATTTTTTCCGTAAATTGCCTGTAATTTTCTCTGACAGTAATACTGGCTTTGCTGTCCATAATATGCGTGTAATTTTCTGTCACAACGGTGGGCAATCAGCAGATTCTCCCCAGCAACTGATTTAATGTGAGCGAAAATAAATCTACTTTTAAAAGCCATCGTATTGTAATATCATGAAAATTCATATATTTAGGAAAACCCCTTTAACGACTGACACTTTACACTTTACCGGGCCAAGCTTCTTAATCGCAAATCTGACATCCTCAGAGTGAACACTTGCACAACAATGGGGAAGCTGGTCTCCACGTCTCAGTACCTGATTGGATTTTTCGTGTTTTATGTTTTAGGTCTTACCTCATTTATCGAAATCCGATTGGATTGGCTGCACGATATTTTATAGGTCCCGCCCTCTCTGTCTTGTGTGACACGTTAGGCGCCTTTGAAGCAGCGCACCGTGCCCCGCGCATGCGCACTTCACCAGAAGACACACACATGGACACTGGATGCACACAGGGGTTTTATTAAAGAGGATATAATATAATATAATATAATATAATATAATATAATATAATATAATATAATATAATATAATATAATATAATATCCATCCATCCATCCATTTTCCAACCCGCTGAATCCGAACACAGGGTCACGGGGGTCTGCTGGAGCCAATCCCAGCCAACACTGGGCACAAGGCAGGAACCAATCCCGGGCAGGGTGCCAACACACCGCAGATAATATAATATAATATAATATAATATAATATAATATAATATAATATAATATAATATAATATAATATAATATAATATAATATAATATAATATGGGGGCGGCATGGTGGCGCAGTGGTAGCACTGCTGCCTTGCAGTAAGGGGGCCCGGGTTCTCTTCACAGGTCCTCCCTGCATGGAGTTTGCATGTTCTCCCCGTGTCTGCGTGGGTTTCCTCCCACAGTCCAAAGACATGCAGGTTAGGTGCATTGGTGGTCCTAAATTGTCTCTAGTGTGTGTGCGTGTGTGTGTGCCCTGCGGTGGGCTGCCACCCTGCCTGGGGTTTGTTTCCTGCATTGCGCCTCCAGCAGACCCCCATGACCCTGTAGTTAGGATATAGCAGGTTGGATAATGGATGGATATATAATCTCTCTATTATAAAAAAAAAATCTTGGAAGGCTGGAAGGAGACGAGATGTGATTTTCTCAGAGAGACACTTTCATGTCCTGTGAGACGAGTCTTTAAACCAAGAGATTTAACGACACCTGGGGCCAGGAAATAAAAGACAAAGAGTAGATGACAAAGTAGAACGTCAGAAAGAATTCAAAAACGTTGGCGCGGTACACATGCAGAGCAGGTTAGAGATGATGGAAGTATGAAAATTTGAAAGTCTCAAAAAAGGATAGTAAAGATCACATTAGCACAAACAAACAGAAATTATTACTCGGTGAAATAACGGAACAGCAAAAAGAGATTGAATACATTTTTTGGATTTAAACTTTAAGTCGGAGACCTGTAGATCGTCTAATTCGTGTTGCCATCAGGGAAAAAAATAAGTCGTGTTTCTTCCCAAAGAAGAGGTCTATCCACGAGAATTAAAAGATTTGCTGTTTGGTGAAAGTGAAATCCCGCGAGAGAAATAATTTCTCATAGGACGGAGTGGTGGCTCTGAGGCTAGGGATATGCACTGGCAATCAGAAGGTTGCCAGTTCAAATCCCGTAAATGCCAAAAGGGACTCTGCTCTGTTGGGCCCTTCAGCAAGGCCCTTAACCTGGAATTGCTGAGGGCTTTGAGTAGTGAGAAAAGCGCTATATAAATACAAAGAATTATTATTTGTATGAATGGTATTGTCAGACACATTTCTTGTAGAGAGAAAGAAACAATGTTCACTCATATGCAGTTATGCGTGGCGTTGTCACGATGTCATTCCAAACATGGAATCAAAATTCAAAGCGATATTGACGAAAAGGTAATAGCGAAAAGAGATCAGATGCAGATCATGCGGCACGGCAGCAGCAGCAATCCAGCAGCTGATGGAGCAAAGAGGAGGTAAAAAAAAAAAACAATTTGTTTCCCATTGTATCACCATCTAAGAGGGGGTTTCGGAGGAGCGGCCGCATCTCCTTGGGGTGCGTTCAGCCCCCCTCTTCACAATGTGAGCGACAGAGACAGGGGGGACTATCGAGCAGGGGGGTTTGTGGTTGGTGAGCGAAGTGAGCAGGGGGCAAAGCCTCCTAGTACAATACTTAATCAACAAGAATTCTACTTAAAGTAGAGATACAAGATGATGAAGAAGATCAGTGGAGATCTCTTTGAAAGCACAGCATTTCGTAATCTTACCTGCAAATAGGGGAGGATTTTGCAAAGAGTTTTTCCAAAAAACCAGGTTTCCGTAATGTCCACGATGAGGCTGGCGGGAAGGCAGGTGATGGTGACGAGGATATCGGCGAAGGACAGGTTCACAATGAAGTAGTTGGTCACTGTTCGCATGTGATGGTTTTTCCATACTGCGGTGCAAACTTGAAACAAAAAAAAAGAACGGAGAACAATGTCAGTTGCTGTTTTAATAAAGATTTGTTGCATAAAAGCCTTGCGGATTAAAGGGTACCATTCGCCCTGACTTGAAAGTCCTAATGTCTTGCTGTGAGGAGTTTAACTGAGTGACAGTGGAGCCCAATGGAGGACAATACGGCTTTGTATGTGGTGACAGGCTGCAAAGCTAAGCTGACAAGGATGAAAGACGGCGGATCAGCAGAAAACACCCTAAGTGCCCGTTTCTATTTTGCTAGAGGTGCCCATGGTCAGAGTAGTATGGATAAGCAGCCACTAGAGGGCACTGGGCTGCAGTGCAAGGTTTTGGTTAAGAGGAGCTCCTGAAAATAGTAACACCTGCCTTATGCATGCATGAAGGTCTGCATGTTGAAAATGACATTAGACATGGAGACACATGCCTTGTGCCTGCTGGATTTTGTCCGTGCGCTGCGTGCAGAACATTTACTATGCACCGAGGTAGCGTCATGTATCCAAAATAATCAATTCTGAGGAGAGGATCCTGACAGATGTGATCTTACCAGGCTTAAGTGGGTGCCAGAATGATGAACGAAGGGCTGAATACGACACAAAGGGTTATGAAAGACATGCAAAAATATTTGAAGAGCATCTCCTCATCGTGGACACCACTCACCACTTGAAAGAATATCATATTCTCCCTCCTGTCTCCATGTTTGGTGAATGGGTCTGACACTCCATCTTCTCGTTCTTTTTCATGAAGCCAGTAATATTCGGCACTGTCACTACCCGATCTGCGTCTGTGAAATTCACCAAGACTAGAAGAATATTGACGCGCCAATCAAACGAGCCGCCAAAAGGTATAAATGTGTTTTGGTCACTGACGGTGTGTGTGCTGTGCATTATGGTCTGCCTGCTAGCTTCATGCGATAAGTATAAACAAGACTTAAAGGATAAGTTTGATATTTTTCAAGCTGAAGTTATTTCTTCACAAACATGATGTATATGCATTCGCTATATGAAACTGTGTTCTATTATGTAAGCGTTTTCTATAAATTTTAACAAATATATGTTCTGCCATGGTATTTTATAATGGAGGCTATGGGGCACTGGAAAATAAAAACTTAAAAACTTACCGAACATTTCAAGCCAAGAAAGGTATCAAGCATTGCTCCATGTCTTGAAATTACACACACACACATCATAAAATAGCTTATACAGGTCATTTTCCAATTATAAAAATAACAATATTATGGGAGTCAGCAATTGTAGGCCAGCTGTGCGCGTTTCCTGAGATCTGGTGTTCCTCTGTAATAACCTTTCACCCCAAGGGATGTGGTTTCTTCTCAGAAGACCAAATCACAGTAAACTTTTTCCTGTTGTGTTGATTTACTCCTCCCACGAGTTAAGAACTCCTCCCACAAAAGTCGCTGCTATCACACAAGGAATTAGAAAACTCATCCTTACCTCAGGGAAAATTGTACCAGGAATATGCAATAAAATGATTATTTCCTGATGCCTTTTATTGTCCTAAACATGCATTGGAAAACACGGAAGGCATGTTATTTATGGTGGAACTTGTTTCCACTTAAAATCGGACTCACTCAGGAAATTAGTAGGCTTTAATTTTACAGTGGTGTGCCATGCCCCATAACCTCCATTATAAAACACCAGTGTGACAATTAAATTAATTAAATTAATTAAATTAAATTATTTTTAATTTATAGAAAATACTTTTCCTCCGCAGGGTGTCTGGGCTGTCCCTTGCGTAATTTCATGAACCAAATCATTACCTGAAAAACAAGTCACTCAATCCTCATTCATTTGATTCATAAACTAAGTCACTACCAGAGGACAATTCACACAAGTCTCATTCATCTGATTTGTGAACTGAATCATTACCCCAGAATAAGCAATGCGATTCTCATTAATTTGATTCATGAACCAAATCATTACCTGACAACAAGTCACACAATTCTTATTCATTTGGTTCATGAACTGATTCATTACCCAAGAACAAGTTACACCATTCTTCTCAGTTTGATTCATGAATTGAATCATTATATCCAGAATGAATTCTTACTCTTTTGATTCATGAACAGAATCATTACCCACGAACGAGTCACACCATTCTCCTTCATCTGATTTGTGAACTGAATCATTTACACATGGACAACGTGCACAAGTGGTGTCACATATAAATTATGTGATGTATTGTTTTGTTTTAATTATGCATTTTAACTACATTGTCATGTTTTGTGTTTTCAATGTCATTCAATAAGAATCATCTGCATGTTTAATATATATTTTATTATGGTAGTTATGTATGAACTTATTTGATTATATATTTGCAATGCAGTTCATTCAGAGGGGATACCCCCTACACCCCCCACCCTGAGAAAAGTTTATTTAACTGTGATCAGCTCCAGTTCTTAATGATTAAATAAATGAGTCAAATAAATTCTATCTATCTATTGTCGCAGGAGGCTGGAGGACAGACCTGGCCGGGATGCCTGGAAGGACCGGGAGGTGGCATATTCATCCTCCGGGCCACAAGGGGGCAACCGCCCTGGATCGGGAGAGGACCCCGGGAGAGGAGCAAGGAGGCTCAAGCCCATTGGGGCCAGTGGCCACTGCCAGGGGGCGCCCCAAGTCCTCAGGGAACCCGGGGAACGTGCACTTCCGCCACACCTGGGAAGATGGAGGATGATCCTGCCAGGGACGCCCGGAGTGCTTCCAGGTGCAAGAGCAGCACTTCTGCCACACCAGGAAGTGCTGCCGGAAGAACATCAAGCACCTGGAGCACATCCGGGTGAGAATAAAAGGGGCCGCCTCCCTACAATCAGAGAGTCAGGAGTGGGAGAAGGACGAAGCTCCCATGGAAAGAGGAAAGGCAGCCCACGGACAGTGAGAGAAAAGCCCGGGGGAGAGGTGATTGGTGCGAGGAGCACAGTGTGCTGTGCAGGACTGTGTTTTGTGCAGAGAAAGGCAAATAAACGTATCTATCTATCTATCTATCTATCTATCTATCTATCTATCTATCTATCTATCTATCTATCTATCTATCTATCTATCTATCTATCTATCTATCTATCTATCTATCTATCTATCTATCTATCTATCTATCGTGACCGCCTGTGACAGCTCCACAGAAGGATTGATGGAGACCAACAAGAGGTGTTTCTTCAAAGATGCTTTATTGGTTTCAAGTCAGGGCTCTGACTGGGCCACTCAGTGACATTCACAGAGTTGCCCCTAAGCCACCCCCTGCATTGTCTTTGCTATACCCTTTAGCTAGGAGAACCCTCCAGCCCAGTTTAAAGTTCAGAGTGCTCTGGAGCAGATTTTCCTTAAGGATATTTCTTTACTTTGCTCCATTCAGTTTCCCCTCATCCCTGAGGGAAAGCAGAAAGTTCCCAGGTTCTCATTGCTCCCATAACAAGATCAAAGAGTTAAGGACGTCAAGAATATCCCTGGTGTAGACCACCTCTAACTTGGATCTTGTCTGTTACCCCAAAACTGCTGTTAACCTGAGTCCTTACTCACTAAGACATATCCTTAAATTTGTCTTAAATTTCCCTTGGGCTTAATAAAGTATCTATCTATCTATCTATCTATCTATCTATCTATCTATCTATCTATCTATCTATCTATCTATCTATCTATCTATCTATCTATCTATCTATCTATCTATCTATCTATCTATCTATCTATCTATCTATCTATCTATCTATCTATTATATAGTGCCTTTCACACATCTATCTATCTATCTATCTATCTATCTATCTATCTATCTATCTATCTATCTATCTATCTATCTATCTATCTATTATATAGTGCCTTTCACACATCTATCTATCTATCTATCTATCTATCTATCTATCTATCTATCTATCTATCTATCTATCTATCTATCTATCTATCTATCTATCTATTATATAGTGCCTTTCACACATCTATCTATCTATCTATCTATCTATCTATCTATCTATCTATCTATCTATCTATCTATCTATCTATCTATCTATCTATCTATCTATCTATCTATCTATCTATCTATCTATCTATAGATAAACTCTTTGAATGACTGACAATGACCCACAGAACAACAGTCATTCTTGCACTACATGATTACGTTCTTTGCCAGTTATACTATTTATTGATTTCTATTATTGCACTCGATTCATACGTGCATTTTACCTAAGTGCAATATTTAGTTATTCTATTGTGTTGTATTCTGTTGTACTGCATTATAATTTACTTATGTCCATTATATGTGAATACACCTTCAGGATTGCTGCGATTCCATCATGCTAAGTGCAGTGACAATAAAAGAACTGTGAAAGGTTTAGTGAAAAGATCATTTTGATTTTAATTTACAAACTCAGGTTGGCATTTGACACACGTTTAATCTTCTGCTCCCTTTATCTGCAGTACAATCCATAAAATAAATGGGACAAATTCATAAGTAATGTCATGTTAAATTTTTTTGTGCTTTTTTCTTTATTTATGATTTTGTTCCCTTTTCCTTTATGTTTTTTTCCAAAAATGTATTTCTTCTCATTGTTCTTTTTCTAATATTTAGTTTCTCTGTTGTTTATTTGAGGTTTTGTTTTTCCCAATTTTATTCATTCAATCTCTAACCATTTCTATTTCTATTTCTGCTTGTTAATTGTAGTATTTCTAGGATTTGTACTGAGAATCGATATTCTTCATACTTGATTTCTCTGTGGTTTTACTGTTACGTACTCAGCTCTTGTAGTTAGAATTTCATTTCTGTTAATTGGATACTTAAGGACCTTTTTTTCATTAAAGCTTAGCTCATAATTGAATTAAAATCTAGCAGATGCCCAGGCTCTTTTATTCCAGTATTATATTTCATTATTTTTTCCACATTCTAAATCAATTTTACAATAATCTTTGAGCAGGTGATTTTCTCCACAAGATGATTCAGTGCTGTCGATTTCATTTGAAATGGATACATTTGCCATTTTTGACCATCAGTCCCCACTGAATAATCCATCATGACAAAGTGAGGACATGTTTTTTCGGAAAAGTTTACAATATTATTAAAAATTCAAAACTGAAGTCTCGTTCCTAGAAATTTTCAGACCCTTTTGCTGTGGCCTTCCATTTTGTGCTCAGGTCCACCCTCTTTGCTTTAATTCTCCTTGAGATGTTTCCAGAATGTTACTAGAGCTCACCTGTGACAAGTTGAACTGACCGGACGCCATTTAGAAAGGCCCATGTGTACCTGCTATGTATAGGAGGTCCCACAATTCACCTTGAACGTCAGGACAAAAACCAAGCCATGAAGTCCAAAGAACTCTCTGTAGACCTCCGCGATCAAGTGGTGGTGAGGCAGAGATCAGGTCAAGAAGATAAAATGAAATTGTAAAGCTTTGACTTCTCAAAGTGCAGTCTTCTTCTTCTTCTTTAGGCTACTCCCGTTAGGGGTTGCCACAACAGATCATCTTTTTCCATATCATTCTGTCCTCATCATCTTGCTCTGTTACACCCATCACCTGCATGTCCTCTCTCAGCACATCCATAAACCTCCTCTTAGGCCTTCCCCTCTTCCCCTTGCTTGGCAGCTCTATCCTTAGCACCTTTCTCCCAATATACTCAGAATCTCTCCTCTGCACATGTCCAAACCAGCGCAATCTCGCCTCTCTGTCTTTGTCTCTCAACTGTCTCAGTTGAGCTGACCCTCTAATGTCCTCATTTCTAATCCTGTCCACCCTCGCCACACCCAATTCAAATCTTAACATCTTTAACTCTGCCACCTCCAGCTCTGTCTCCTGTGCCATCGTCTCCAGCCCATATAACATCGCTGGTTCACTACCGTCCTGTAGACCTTCCCTTTCACTCTTGCTGGTACCCGTCTGTCACAAATCACTCCTGACACTCTTCTCCAGCCACTCCACCCTGTCATAACTCTCTTTGTCACTTCTCTTCCATAATCCCTGTTACTCTGTAACTACAAAGGAATGAATGAAGGGTCTGAATACTTCTTAGAAGGAGAGATTTCAGTTTTTGATTTTGAATACATTTGCAATCCTGGGATAAACTGCCAAAATCCAGGTGTGCAAAGCTTGCAGAAATTTACCGCTAAGTAGACTCAAAGCTTGATTTGCTGCCAAAAAAAGCTTCTATGAAGGACTGAATCATCATCTTCTTCTTTTGACAGCTCCCATTAGAGGAGTCCACAGCAGATCATCTTGTTCCATATCTTCCTGTCCTCGTCATCTTGCTCTGTTACACTCATCACCTGCATGTCCTCTCTCAGCACATCCATAAACCTCCTCTTAGGCCTTCCCCTCTTCCCCTTGCTTGGCAGCTCTATCCTTAGCACCTTTCTCTCATTATACCCCTCATCTCTCCTCTGCACATGTCCAAACCAGCGCAATCTCGCCTCTCTGTCTTTGTCTCTCAACCGTCTCAGTTGAGCTGACCCTCTAATGTCCTCATTTTTAATCCTGTCCATCCTCGTCACATCCAATGCAAATCTTAGCATCTTTAACTCTGCCACCTCCAGCTCTGTCTCCTGTGCCACCATCTCCAGCCCATATAACATCGCTGGTCTCACTACTGTCCTGTAGACCTTCCCCTTCACTCTTGCTGATACCTGTCTGCTACTAATCACTCCTGACACTCTTCTCCACCCTGCCTGCACTCTCTTCTTCATTTCTCTTCTACAATCCCCATTACTCTGTACTGTTGATCCCAAGTATTTGAACTCCTCCACCTTCGCCAGCTCTACTCCCAGCATCCTCACCATTCCACTGTCCTTCCTCTCATTCACACACATGTATTCTGTCTTGGTGGTCCTACTCTCCTTCATTACTCTCCTCTCATATCTCCACCTCTCCAGGGTCTCCTCAACCTGCTCCCTACTCTTGCCACAGATCACAATGTCATCAGCAAACATCACAGTCCACAGGGACTCCTGTCTAATCTCGTCTGTCCATCACCATTGCAAATAAGGAAGGGCTCAGAGCCGATCCCTGATGTAATCCCACCTCCGTCACTCCTACCACAGACCTCACCGCTGTCACACTCCCCTCGTACATATCCTGTACCACTCTCACATACTTCTCTGCCACTCCTGACTTCCTCATACAATACCACATCTACTCTCGAGGCACCCTGTCATATGCTTTCTCCAGGTCCACAAAGACACAACTTATTTTGGCCTTCTCTATGCTTCTCCATCAACAAGTACTCAAAGCACAGTGGTCTCCATAAATGTAAAAATAAAGAAGTTTAGATCACCAGGACTCTTCTGTCTGGCCAAAGTGAGTAAGGGCCTTGGTTAGGGAGGTGACCAAAAACCTCCGGGTCACTCTAAGGGAGCTTCAGAAGCTGAGATGGGAGAACCTGCCAGAAGGACGACCATCTCAGTAGCACTTCATGAATCAGGCGTTTATGGTGGAGTGGCTCGAAAGAAGCCAACTCTTGAGGAAAAGGCATGAGTCATGGTAGAGCAGTTAAATGGAAGCCATTCATGAGTACAACAATTTTTTTTGTAGAGCCCAACACCACACAAAGAATTTCTCAATGGGCTTTAACTGACAGCCCTCCGCAAGGTCAACAAGTCAACACCGAAAAAAAATAAAACTGAAGAACATGTCCTGTATTCCACACAAAGTGTGATCAAAGCCTGTCAAATAGCAATCTGGTTCACGAGTGTTAATTGAAACCTTAGCAGGTCCTGCCAACTGATGCATTTTCTTAACTGAGATGGAGCTAGCAATGAACCACATACCATCTAATCTTCAAATTACTCTAAATATTTCAATATCACTAAAGACAGGCTGGTCCATTTTTATTCTTCAACAAAAAGGAATGATTGCTGCCAAAATATTTAAATGGCCCATTACTCAGCTTTATAATACAGATTTATAAAACCAAAGTTTCTAATCAAATGGGAGAGAAGGACAGTACGTGCAGAAATATATCAAAATTAAAATGGGTTAAAATGATTAGACTATTAAATTAAAATACACCACAAACAGGACCCATTTGACATCCAAGGTCCATCTAGTTGATGGTAAATAAATTTACATTCTTAAGTCAGAGAGGCGAGATTGCGTTGGTTTGGACATGTGCAGAGGAGAGATGCTGGGTATATTGGGAGAAGGGTGCTAAGGATAGAGCTGCCAAGCAAGGGGAAGAGGGGAAGGCCTAAGAGGAGGTTTATGGATGTGCTGAGAGAGGACATGAAGGTGATGGGGGTGACAGAGCAAGATGGAGAGGACAGGAAGATGTGGAACAAGATGACCCTCTGTGGCGACCCCTAACAAGAGCAGCCGAAAGAAAACAAAGACTATATAACAAAATCCAACGGTCTGGGTGTGTGACCATTCCCTTCGAACAATCTGATTGGTCAGTTTGGTTTTAGTCTGATTGATCAGTTTGGCTTTGGTGATGAGTTCTAAAGAGGATGTGCAAGTGTGAGACATACAAGGAGAAGTAAAGAAGTAGGAGGCACGCTGAGAGTTGTCTTCAAGGACGGGAAATACAAACATAGACAGCAGTTGAGAAAGGTTTCTTGAAATGACAGACAAGTGAGGTTTACAGGAATGCGATTGAGAGAGGAAGTGGTTCAGAAACATGTAGATACCGAAGAAAGACTTAATAAGACCACTGAAAAACCATGTAGGGTAAGAGATACCAAATATCTGTAAATGTGTTCTGTTAACAGGCAGGTCATATGGTTAGTGTGTAAATACCACAATGGCAAAGCCAGGTCGGTGCCAGGACAAATACAGCAGGGGTGCATTATAAACTGCTTAAAAAAATGAAAGGAACACTTTGAAAACACATCAGATCTCAGTGGGAGAAACATCCTGCTGGCTATCTCTACTGCTATGGACTGGTATGGTGATGTGTTAGGAACAAAAGGATGGCAGCCACATCATGTGATGGAAATGAAATTGATGAACCTACAGAGGGCAGAATTCAAAGACACCCCGACAATCAAAGGGAAAAAATGATGTGGCAGACAGGCGAGTTTATTTGGCTGAAATTTCATTGCAGCAACTCCAAATCATACTCCGTAGTTTGTATGCCCCCAGAGGCCTGACAACGTCCTAATGAAACAACGGATGGTGTCCTTGGGGATCTCCTCCCAGATCTAGGCCAGGGCATCACTGAGCTCCTGGACAGTCAGAGGCGTCGGATTGGACCAAAACAAAATGTCCCATCCAGAGGTGTGCTATTGGATTGAGGTCAGGTGAGTGAGTGTGGGGGTCAGTCAATGTATCAATTCCTTCATCCTCTCGCCACCTGAGGCCGGGCATTGTCATGCACCAGGAGGAACTAGCATAGGGTCTGACAAAGGGTCCAAGGAGTTCATCCCGATACCTAATGGCGGTCCTGCGGTGCCGTTGTCTAGCCTCTAGAGGTCTGTGCATCCCTCCATGAATATGCCTTCTCAGATATACCATCACTGACCCAACACCGAACCGCTCATACTGAACGATGTTACAGGCAGCATAACATCCTCCACTGCTTCTCCAGACCCTTTTACGTCTGTCCCATGTGCTCAGGGTGAACCCGTTCTCATCTGTGAAAAGCACAGGGTGCCCGCCAGTGGTGGACCTGCTACTTCTGGTATTCTATGGTAAATGCCAATCAAGCTGGGCCCCCTCCTAATGCCTGTATTTGAATGATCTTAATTATCAGTTCTCATTTTAGCTGCTCATCTTCAAAGAGGATCCCCTCTGCGTATTCCAGAAGATAGATAGATAGATGTGAAAGGCACTATATGATAGACAGATAGATAGATGTGAAAGGCACTATATGATAGATAGATAGATAGATAGATAGATAGATAGATAGATAGATAGATAGATAGATAGATAGATAGATAGATAGATAGATAGATAGATAGATAGATGTGAAAGGCACTATATGATAGATAGATAGATAGATAGATAGATAGATAGATAGATAGATAGATAGATAGATAGATAGATAGATGTGAAAGGCACTATATGATAGATAGATAGATAGATAGATAGATAGATAGATAGATAGATAGATAGATAGATAGATAGATAGATAGATAGATAGATAGATAGATAGATGTGAAAGGCACTATATGATAGATAGATAGATAGATAGATAGATAGATAGATAGATAGATAGATAGATAGATAGATAGATAGATAGATAGATAGATAGATAGATAGATAGATAGATAGATGTGAAAGGCACTATATGATAGATAGATAGATAGATAGATAGATAGATAGATAGATAGATAGATAGATAGATAGATAGATAGATAGATAGATAGATAGATAGATAGATAGATGTGAAAGGCACTATATGATAGATAGATAGATAGATAGATAGATAGATAGATAGATAGATAGATAGATAGATAGATAGATAGATAGATAGATAGATAGATGTGAAAGGCACTATATGATAGATAGATAGATAGATAGATAGATAGATAGATAGATAGATAGATAGATAGATAGATAGATAGATAGATAGATAGATAGATAGATAGATAGATAGATAGATAGATGTGAAAGGCACTATATGATAGATAGATAGATAGATAGATAGATAGATAGATAGATAGATAGATAGATAGATAGATGTGAAAGGCACTATATGATAGATAGATAGATAGATAGATAGATAGATAGATAGATAGATAGATAGATAGATAGATAGATAGATAGATAGATAGATAGATGTTAAAGGCACTATATTAGATAAATCGATCATCAATAAACCGAGCCACTGTAAATATCAGGGAAGACCCCGACCAAAATGTCTTATTTCTTGCCCACCCAGTTTGCTTCCAGGCCCACACTCTTTGCAGTTTCTGGTTGTACCATCGCCCGCTTTCTCCTGATAATGAGTCTCAGACAGAGACCCTGATTTCCTGGCATGGAGGTGGCAGCCTGGGTTTTGCTGCTCACGGACAAGAGTCAGTGTATGGTCAGAAGCAGATCTCTTTCAGCCTGTATAGATAGCACTTCATAAGCTGTGTTATTATAAAAACAAATAAAGCCCCCATTATATTCGGTTCACACCAGACATGCTTGAAAGTTCATAAGAAGTGAAATTACAGCCAAAGAGACCTTCACAGAACTTTATCCTGCAAGAGGCAACGCCGCAGGGTCTCAACGTGACAAGCCAGAGCAGGTTGTATTGATCAAAGAAATGGAAGCTGCTTTTGCTCTTCATTTTCTTTTTCCAATATTTGTTGCGAGTTTATTTCTCATTTTTTCCCTCCTCTCTCTATTGAATCAGCTCCTAATTGGCACAAACAATATTTCCTGCATTGCATTGTAAATAGCTTTCTCTGGGTGCATTTTTCTAAATTTCTCAGTCAAACTTGACCACAGGCCCTAACATATTGAACAGGTGGATTCACATTATCCACCCAGCCACCCATCCTTCCATCCATTATAGAATACTGTATTCTTAAATATTGGTCATTTACACATACTAGAAAAGTATTCTGAGCACATGGGATAGTAAGCATTGTTTCATACTAAGCATTAAACGTGTGAGTGTTAGAATTAAGAAGGCTCCTGTTTACATATTCTGTACTAGCTGTGTAAGCCCATGCTGTAAAATGCCTGGGGTCCTAGAAACGATTGAAATCGTCAGAAAAAAATCGAAATATAGAGATGTTAGAGAATTGAAAGGAACTACTCAGGGCGTCTCTCTCCTAGGAGGTTTTGTTTTGCCGATGTGCTCGCCTCACTTCTGTATTAGCGGCTAAGTGAGTTTCTGTATCCTCAGAGGTGGAGCCCTTACCCCGACTCCACCTCTCACTTCCGGGCCAGACAGACAGACACACACACACTTCCACATGTAGACGTTTATATATAAGATTATTTTGTATAAGCCTGAAACCACCAATGGTTCATAAGCCAGAGGTTAGATGTGCTAGAGAGCCGCAAAGGGAGGGCCCCTTCGCTTAGAGAGGGAGTGTGAACTCTTTGATTGTAAATTATGGTAGCGAGCGCTGAAATAGTAGTAGGAGATAACAGAGTGGGGTTTGACACCCCCTCAGCTAAGAATTATTGGTGGAATTAATTTGAGGCAGGACTAGAGTGATGGGATTCTAGGAGTCAGAAGAGGAAGAATAAGGGCTTAAATGATAAGAATTGTAATAAAAGTAAAAGGTGCTTATGGCTGGACGCTTGTTGCTCCATCTGAGTTGAGTCTGTATGTTCGCCATGCAATAAATCTTGATTCTGCTGCCAGTCCTAAGACTCTAAATGCTTTCTTTGGGGCTGAGGGTGTTGCAGGGCTACATAATAATAGTATGTTCTTTTGTTTGTGCTGAGTGCGTTTCATTTCATTGTCCCATTTACTGTCCATTATATGTGCGTCACTGAATGCTGTCCCCGTAAGTGAAGAGGGGAAGGATGATGGGGAGAGACCGCAGCCCCGAGATGAAAATCACCTATTAACTCACCAGATACATCCGGGACATTCTGTATTTAAAAAAGAGGAGCGAAGGCGAGAGGGGGGAAGCGAGGAGAAAGAGAGAGAGAGAAGAGACAAATCGAAAGGAGACAATCTACCCGATCATTTTCACACTCATCACTGCCGATCATTGCTTTATTCCACTGCTTGCTGTTTCAACCACTGATTCAACATCATGACAGCCAGAGCCGAGAAACCCCGGGGTTCAGATTCATCCCAGCCATTGCCAGGACTTTTCACGGCGAGGTCGTTTTGTTTTCGGGAAGGAGCACAATACATTACAGCTAGTATTAATACCGCCGGACTTAATTTTGGACTCATTTACCACCACATTTCAATTGCTGTGTTTAACTAATCTGGGTTTGCATTTGTGTTCTGTGTTTTTATTTATATATGTTACAGCCAAAACCCAAAATCGGCCAAAGTGGGAAGTGTCCGGCCAAATCGGGTAATGGCCGATGTCTCTGTAAATTGACCGGCCAATGTCCGATCTCTTCCTCGATTTTGGGATTTGGCCAGCCAGTTTGCGAAATGGTATGGAGCGATCAGCCAAAGTCAGAAGAAAAAAGGCATGAGCAGCGATTTGTTGCACACTTAGTAGTGCAATTGCATGGAGTGTAGCCGTGGCGGCTCTTGTTCAGAAAGCGGATGCCACTTGGTTGTTTCACAATAGTTAAGATTAGGTATTGTGAAGGATGGCCGGCAGTTTATCCCGGCCAACAACCCCAGGCTGCTAGAGGGAGTCCTCCCTGCAACATGGAGGTGCCCCGAATTCCCTCAGGACATTATGGTCAATGGAGTTCG
Source organism: Erpetoichthys calabaricus (assembly GCF_900747795.2). Classification (NCBI taxonomy): domain Eukaryota; kingdom Metazoa; phylum Chordata; class Cladistia; order Polypteriformes; family Polypteridae; genus Erpetoichthys; species Erpetoichthys calabaricus. The sequence goes on from NC_041408.2 coordinate 91,263,849, forward strand.
GCAGCACAGCCCTGCTGGATACCATGGGGGTCCACCAGGGGACGCTGCAGGGAGGCACAAGTGTTTCTATTATAGCCGGGAAGTGCTACCTCGTCACGGGGACGGAAGAACTGAAGTACTTTCGGGCTGAAGAAAAATATAACTCTTGATCTGACCCAGAAGTGCTATGGAATCACATGGACTGAAGGACAGAAGCACTTCCGGGTCAAGGACAATAAAAAGGACTGTGGGGAAACCCAGCAGACTGAGCCGGAGTTGGGAGGAAGTGTGACAGAGCTGCTGGGTGGAGAGGAGGATTGATTAGTGTTTATTGTTGATTATTGATTTATTATTGTGTATAGTGGAGGTGGAGGTGCTTTGTGCACATTTTGTTATAATAAAAAAGGGGGCTCCGCGCCTTGCTCGCTTCGCTCGCCTACCCCCGGCGTTGGGTATCCTGAAATACATTAGTCGAGGTCGTTCGTTTTGAACCCGTGCCCGCTTTGCTTGCAGCATTTCAGACGCGCGCTGTAGGCGCCTGCATTCATTGATTTTATCCAGGCGGGCTCGTGTTTGTATATCCGTCAGTTGAGCTCGTTCGTTTTGAACCCGTGCCTGGTTTACTTCCGCAGTTTCAGACACATGTTGTACGCGCCTGCGTTCATTGATCTTATCCAGGTGGGCTCGTGTTTGTATCATTGAGCTGTATTGTGTTTGCATTCGGTGTAAAGCGTTAAGCATTAAGCAAGTAGCACATTATTCCTAACTTCACTCCGCAGTAGTGCCACTCACAATATGGCGGTGACGCCTGCGCCTTCACTCATTGTGGACCTGTGGGGCCTCCGTAGCCTCTTCCGTTTGAATCTGGGCTGCAGCGCAGAATCCTCTTTTATGTGTGGCTGTGCCGTTAGTCGTTAACTATGGGCGCGTTGTTGCTTCATTTCTCATCCACGTCAGTTGAGCTCTTTCGTTTTTGGGCCGTGACTCCTTTGTGCGCGGTGGATACGACTTCGCTTGCGGTTTATGAGACGTGCGCTGTACGCGCCTGCGCAGTACGTCTCATGGTCCCATCGCCGTGTACCTGCATCCATGCCATCCGGTTTACCATTCTCGGTTAGTAATATGGATTCATTATTTGGAATTTTACCTGGTGTTTGGATGTGTTGTCTGCAGGTTTGGAGGTGCGACAGCGCCCCCCTACTGTCACAGTAAATAAGTAGGTTTCACAATTTCTGTTATCATTTTAGCCCTAAAATAGTGACGTAACATCAGGGAGCTATTTTATTGACCTTAAGGTTAGTGTTTGGGCGAGGGGAAGGTCTTCTCAAGTGGTGTCCACTTTCTGGACAAGACCCGCCTTGAGCAGTTTCTCGTGCAGAATGGAAAACTCACTTCTGAATCTGCATCTGAAATTTTTAAGCATCTTCACACCTTGAGTGGACAGTCTTACATCAGCGCATCGAATTATGGCCAGGGAGTTCTCGCCACCTCGCGAAATGGCCAATTCGGGAACTGGCCAAACTTCGGGTTTTGGCCGTAACATATATATTATTGAACATTTGTCTGTCTTTTCAATTTACAATACATCTGTGTTTGATTTGACATATCTGTTACTGTTTTCTGGTTATTTCGTTGTGTCGGGAAAAGTAAGACAACTTGTAAGAAGTACGGCTTGTTGTTAGAGCAAGAAACATCAGGTGATCCAAGGAATAAATCTTGGTAGTGCAGTGGCCGGTATGGGTAAGGGGTCGGCCGTTTAAAGGGTACCCCTGCCGTGTCTGCCTGCTTCAACACCATCCATCCATTCTTTGCCACTTATCTTATGGGAGTAGCAGTCTTAAACAATGATGTCTAGTGTCACACACGTGTGCATAGGAGGCTGTTAAAGGGCTCAAAAGAAGGTAATTCCACGTCGGGCCAGAGTACAATTATCCTTCCTCTTGTGGTGTGCAGCTGGAAGGACCAGGGGAGGGTGTGCATCCAAAAAAAAGGACAGAGTAAGAAATGAGACCATCAGAGGTACAACACAAGTAAGAGAAGATAATCTAAGAAAATACAGGAAAGGAGACTGAAGAGGTGTGGACATGTGATGAGGAGAGACAATGAAGATGTGGACAAAAGAGTGATGGGAACGAAGAAGAGAAAACAGGGAGGCCAAAGTGGAATCAAGTAAAGAAGATGTGAAGGAGAAGGGCTTGACACGGGGAAGAAGTGCAGAACTGAGCTGTTTGGTGAAGGCTGATCAGGCACATCGACCCTACGTAGAGTGGCAAAAGAAGAAGAAGCCGTTTGACTGGCTGGGTCAGTCCCACAATAGGATACAAATAACAAATGATAAGCAAGCTTAACAGAATTTACAGTCATATGAAAAAGATTGGGACCCCCTCTCAGCCTGCATAATAATTGACTCTCCTTTCAACAATAAAGATAACAGTGGTATGTCTTTCATTTCCTAGGAACATCTGAGTACTGCAGTGTTTTTAGTGACGCAGTATTTAGTTGTATGAAATGAAATCAAATGTGAAAAACTGGCTGTGCACAAATGTGTGCCCCCTTGTCATTGTGCTGATTTGAATGCCTGTCACTGCTCAATGCTGATTACTTGGTGTGATGAGCTCGTTAAGCCTTGAACTTCATAGACAGGTGTGTCCCATCATGAGATATAAAGGGATTTAAGGTGGTCAATTACAAGTTGTGCTTCCTTCCCTTTGACTCTCCTCTGAAGAGTGACAGCATGGGATCCTCAAAGCAACTCTCCAAAGATCTGAAAACAAAGATTGTTGAGTCTCCTGGTTTAGGGGAAGGCTACAAAAAGCCATCTCAGAGGTTTAAACTGTCAGTTTCTGTAACTGTAAGGAATGGGAAATGGAAGGCCACAGGCACAGTTGCTGTTAAACCCAGCAGGTCTGGCAGGCCAAGAAAAATACAGGAGTGGCATATGAGCAGGATTGTGAGAATGGTGACAGACAACCCACAGGTCACCTCCAAAGACCTGCAAGACCATCTTGCTGCAGATGGTGTATCTGGACATCGTTCTACAATTCAGCACAATTTGCAGAAAGAACATCTGAATGGCGGGGTGATGAGAAAGAAGCCCTTTCTGCACTCACACCACAAACAGAGTCGCTTGTTGTATGCCAATGCTCATTTAGACAAGCCAGATTCATTTTGTAACAAAGTGCTTTGGACTGATGAGACAAAAATTGAGTTATTTGTGTCAGAACAAAAAGCACTTTGCATGATGGAAGAAGAACACCTCATTCCAAGATAAACACCTGCTACCTACTGTCAAATTTGGTTGAGGTCCCATCATGCTGTGGGGCTGTGTGGCTAGTTCAGGGACTGGGGCCCTTGTTAAAGTCGAGGGTCAGATGAATTCAACCCAATATCAACAAATTCTTTAGGATAATGTTCAAGTATCAGCCACAAAGTTGAAGTTACTTATGCAGGGGTTGGATATTCCAACAAGACAATAACCCAAAACACAGTTGGAAATCTACAAAGGCATTCATGCAGAGGGAGAAGTACAATGTTCTGGAATGGCCGTCACAGTCCCCTGACTTGAATATCAGAAAAAATCTATGGGATGATTTGAAGCAGGCTGTCCATCAAATTGAACTGAACTGGAGAGATTTTGTATGAAGAATGGTCAACAATACCTCCATCCAGAATCAGACACTCATCAGAGGAGGACATCGTCTAGAGGACAAAAGGAGGCTCAACTAAGTACTGATGTCATATCTCTGTTGATGTGCCCACATTTATGCACCTGTCTAATTTTGTTATGATGCATGTAGCATATTTTCTGTTAATCCAATAAACTTAATGTCACTGCTGAAATCCTACTGTGTCCATAAGGCATGTCAGATATTAAAAGGAAGTTGCTACATTGAAAGCTCAGCCAATGAGAAACAAAAATGCAAAGAATTAAGAGGGGCTCCCAGACTTTTTCATATGACTGTCAATAGAAATCTGAAAAATAAAAATTCCAAATAACAAAAACAACAATAATACAAAAAAAACCCCACAAAAGCCAAAGGTAAACCTGAACAGCATTGCTCTGCAAAGTGCGATTTCTAACAAAGGCGAGTAAAGGATACGAGGAAATGGCAGCTTTAATTTTACACTAAATCAAGTGTCACAGCATGTGGCCGGTCACAATCGAGCTAATGACACCTGTGAGTGGTGGCTGAATAATTAGCGACATTTCATCATGATCCCCCTGCTGAGGGTTTGAAATCTACCATCCAGACAATAGCTTCTCTGTTTCCACAATACAATGGCTCATTTAATGTTTTAACGAGTAATTTCTAATTAAGGGTGCTTTAATTAAGGATACTTCAAATGTTTTATGCAGCATTTTTAATAAAATAACAACATCTCCAAGTCTTAAAAGTGTGCTGTACAAGGGATCATTTTGCAGCTGGCGTGCAGGCTTGTGTTATGTATTGATGTGTGTTTATGTAATTAATTCTAATTTTTGTGTTAGGTGTCATATTTTTATGTATTTTCTGTCACTTATCCATGTCCAACTCATGGGGTGGCAGCAGTGAATTTCTCCTTGGGGATTAATAAAGTATCTATCTATCTATCTATCTATCTATCTATCTATCTATCTATCTATCTATCTATCTATCTATCTATCTATCTATCTATCTATCTATCTATCTATCTATCTATCTATCTATCTATCTATCTATCTAAGCAAAGATGCCCAGATGTCCCTTTTCCCTTCTTCCTACTTCCACTCTTCCAGCGGGATGCCAAAGTGTTCCCGGGTCACTTAGGAGATATGGCCTCTCCAGTGTGTACGGGGGTATACCTCCACGTCCAGGAGGCATCCTAATCAGCTGTCCAAAGCCCCTCTGCTAGCTCCTTATGATGATCCACTTTGAGTTCCTCCTGAACGTCGACGCTCCTCACGGCTTCTCTAAGGCTGGGCTCAGACCCCCAGTGAAGGAGTTCCTTTGCACCACTTGAACCCACAATCGAGTTCTTTCACAACCACAGGTGAGGGCAGGAAGTTTGTGTTGAGTGTTGAGTGCTCACAGGTCAGTATTATGGAAAAAAAATTACGTCCCCCCAAATTTTGCCACCCAAGCTGGCCCTCAGGGTATTGAATGTTGCTTGATGAGGGGGAAAATAATCCATCCATTTTCTGCTGCCTATCCATGTCCAACTCATAGATAGATAGATAGATAGATAGATAGATAGATAGATAGATAGATAGATAGATAGATAGATAGATAGATAGATAGATAGATAGATAGATAGATAGATAGATAGATAGATAGATAGATAGATAGATAGATAGATAGATGTGAAAGGCGCTATATAATTCAGATAGATAGATAGATAGATAGATAGATAGATAGATAGATAGATAGATAGATAGATAGATAGATAGATAGATAGATAGATAGATAGATAGATAGATATCAAACGACATTCTGATATCCTCTGATGAAGGAAACTCCACTGTAATTATGTTGTTAGACTTAAGTGCATCATTTGACACCATTGACCGTTCTATTTTACTGCAAAAGCTAGAAAATAATGTTGGGCTTACAGGCAGCGTGTTCGCTTGGTTTAGTTCTTATTTATCAAATCGATTCCAATATGTACAGAAATGTGCTGACAGGACTCCATCATTATACACAGAAGTTCAATATGGTGTCCCGCAGGGCTCAGTACTGGGACCTTTACTGTTTTCACTTTACATGCTTCCACTGGGATCTCTCATTAGGAAATATCATGTTAATTTTCACTCGTATGCAGATGACACCCAGTTATACCTTTCATTTAAATCAAATAAAGTTTCTCCAATGTTGTCTTTAATTAGTTGTGTTAGTAAATTGAAGGAGTGGATGGAAGAGAACTACTTGTCTTTAAATACACATAAAACAGAGATGTTAATTGTTGGAGGGAATGACGCTGATCACAACAATATTCTGTCATCATTGAACTCAGTTGGAATCCCCATTAATTTTACTGAATCAGCCCACAATCTAGGAGTTATCTTTGACTCTAGCAGGTCATTTAAAGCGCACGTTACAAAGTTGTCCAAATCAGGTTTCTTCCATCTTAAAAATGTTAGGAAATTAAGGCGCTTTCTAAATAAACAGGATTCTGAGAAATTAATTCATGCATTTATTTCTAGTAGGATTGACTACTGCAATGCGATGTTCAGCTGGATGTTCAAACTGTTCTGTATTCAGCCTCCAGTTAATCCAAAATGCGGCTGCAAGAATTATTACAAGAACAAGACAATACGAACACATAACTTCAGTTCTTAAATCCTTACACTGGCTCCCGGTTAAGTTTAGGGCAGATTTCAAAATCCTCCTTTTAACATATAAAGCATTAAATGGCCGAGGTCTGGCTTACTTGTTTGAACTTATCATGACTTACAAACCTGAGCGCACATTAAGATCTCAAGATGCCGGTCTGCTTATGATTCCAAGGATTAATAAAATAATGGTGGCAGGACAAGCTTTTAGTTACAGGGCCCCTAAACTGTGAAGTGGTCTGCCTGCTACTATAAGAGATGCCCCTTCGGTCTCAGCTTTTTTAAAATCCCAGCTGAAGACTCACGACTTCAGTTTAGCACACCCTGACTAGAGCTGCTGATTAACTGTGCAGACTGCATCTCTGTTGTTAGTCATTAACACTAAAACATAAGTAACAGGATAGTTAGAATTTGTTACTAACCCTCACCTGTTCTGTTTCTCTACTCGGTACTCACATGTGGCACTTAGTGCCACTGCCCACCTGCCAAGTTGTTTTGCCTGCCTAAGGTAAAGTCATCCCTGATGGAGGATCACAGGAATCATGGGAAAGAGGGGTCCTTTCATCGGATTGGCTGGCCCAGCGCTGTTTCAGCTGTGGAATGGCCAAATGGGGGAGGCAGCTTGATGGATGAGGTCTCCAGGACTCTAAACAAATCCAGATCATATTATGTGATATCATCTACTGTTAAATTCTGCTCCGTACTTCTAAAATTTTTATTTTTATATTTGTCCAGGGTTTGTTCCTGCCTTGCACCCGATGAGTGCTGCCTGCAGCTCCTTCTCTGGATAAATGGGTTAGAAAAGATGGAGGGATGGATGAATAACCACCTGCGAGATCACAACTCAATGAAAGTTTGGCCATGGACAATCTGCCACTCTGTCCAGACGTTGTTCCTGCCTTGTGCCCAATGCTTGCTTGGATGGTCTCCTGCTTCACCACAACCATGCCATGTGATAAATGGTTTTGAAAACGGATGGATGGGAGGACATCACCATTACAAGTGGGTCCGGAAGAGAGCTGTGAGGTGGCAGTACCAAACCACTGTGCCACCATGCCATTCCCGTTCTAATGATCATTTGGAAAAAAATGTTTTGCAATCGTTATCATTAAGTAAATGCAACTATTCATCTTTTCAACAAATGAAAAGAAAGTCTATCAAAGCTTCAGAGTGAGTTATTATTAGCGCACAGCATTCGAAACAATAAATGATCTCAGTTTTACATAATCCACGTACGCCTCTGGACTGCGTTTCTGTCACTTTCACACATTGCACTTAATAAGCTTTTGGGAAAAGCAACTAATTAGCAGACTTGGTGAGAGCCTTGGCCCGGGGTAAGCGTGTTAGAACAAGAGTCCATCTGTCGACTTTCATGCAGTTAGCCTGTCCTGGCAGGGCTGGACACAAGGTGGGGGACCAACCATTGGACTGGCTGCCTTCTCTAGTTCTATGGGGCTCTGTCTCCTCCTCAGTGTTTATCCCCAGAAAGGCATATATTATAATATAGTAACAGAAACAAGTAAATAACAAAACGCCAACATAACCACAGTAGGAAGCGTCTGTCGAGTGTCTGCTGCTGTACTGATGCAGATTTAGGTCACGTCCCCCATGTGATTTGTTTTTGAAACAGTCACCAATGCAACAGGGCCACCGTTTGAGCAGATCACCTCAAAATCCCAGAAGAAGAAGAAGACTTTAGAGCAGGGGTGTCGAACTCCAGGCCTGGAGGGTCGCAGTGGCTGCAGGTTTTCATTCCTAATCAGTGACCAATTTTCACTGCTAATTAACTTTTTTTCCCTTCATTTTAATAGCTATTTGTAAGGATTCAGTCCTCTGAATTGATTCGTTTCTTCATTAAATGACAGCCAAACACAAATGATACGTGAAACAAACCAACAGTTGACCAGCTAAATTGGAGCTTCAAACTCCAACCACTTTTTTAAGTAAGAAGCCGATTCTTGCTGTCAATTAAACTCGTTGTTTAATTCCATGGCTCGTTGCTGCTCTCATTCTGCCACAGCAGACATTTCCAAAACTGTTGATTTTTCTGTTTTATCCTAAGAACACCAAAAACATGTCTGAGCAGACCAACCTAACTGAGATCTTCACCTTTCTTTATTTTCAGATATTGTGTGATGGGTGCAGGTAAGCTGGCCGTGTGGCGGCTTGTTTTGTGTCTCATTATTGTCCATCCATCCAATTTCCAACCCGCTGAATCCGAACACAGGGTCACGGGGGTCTGCTGGAGCCAATCCCAGCCAACACAGGGCACAAGGCAGGAACCAATCCCGGGCAGGGTGCCAACCCACCGCAGGACACACACAAACACACCAAGCACACACTAGGGCCAATTTAGAATCGCCAATCCACCTAACCAGCATGTCTTTGGACTGTGGGAGGAAACCCACGCAGACACGGGGAGAACATGCAAACTCCACACAGGGTGGACCCGGGAAGTGAACCCAGGTCCCCAGGACTCCCAACTGCGAGGCAGCAGCACTACCCACTGCGCCACCGTGCCGCCTCTCATTATTGTTTGGCTGCTAATTAAGGAACAAGAAATAACTATGGGGCCTGAGTCAAGTTAATTAAAACTAAGACAAAAGAAGTTAATTAGCATCAAAAACTGGTCACTAATTAAGAAGAGGGTTAGAATGAAAAGCTGCAGCCACTGCAGCCCAACAGGACTGGAGTTTGACACCCTTGCTCTAGAACAGGAGTCATAAACCTTTTTTCCCCCCGCTGAGAGCTACTCCTGTTTTCTAACGTTTATTCTCATAGCTTATTTCAACCTAAACAAACTGAATAAGCTTGTTTTGCCTGTACATTTACTAAATGTCAGTGTCCACAGCTCACATTTTTGCATTAAAACTTCACAAAAAATATTGAGTGAATTAAAACGTGAATGCTGTAACAATGCAATTCCAAATCCACAGATATGACGTATTCATTTGTCATTTTGTCACATGTCACTGTGTCACTTTATTCGCATGTGTGATGTGTTTTTTAGTTAGGCAGATGACTGGCACTGAGGTGTATGGGGGAGTGGAGCCCCTCAGGTTCACTTATTCCAAGTGTCTATCGTTCTTTGTGTAAAGAAAAACTTCCTAATGTTTGTGCGAAATTTACCCTTCACAAGTTTCCAACTGATGAACTAATTTCAAAATAACAGTCTCGATCCACTGGACTAATTCCCTTCATCATTTTAAACACTTCTGTGGTGGATTGGCACCCTGCCCAGGACTGGTTCCCACCTTGTGCCCTGTGTTGGCTGGGAATGGCTCCAGCAGACCCCCGTGACCCTGTGTTCGGATTCAGCGGGTTGGAAAATGGATGGATGTATGGATTTTAAACACTTCAATCATGTCACCTCTTAATCTTCTTTTGCTTAAACTGTAAAGGCTCAGCTCTTTTAATCTTTCCTCATCACTCAACCCCTGTAGCCCTGAATCAGCCTAGTCGCTCTTCTCTGGACCTTCTCTAGTGCTGCTATGTCCTTTTTGTTGCTTGTAGACCACAACTGCACCCAGGACTCCAGATGAGGCCTCACCAGTGTGTTACAAAGCTTGAGCAGAACCTCCTGTGACTTGTACTGCACACATCAAGGCGCTATATAACCTGACATTCTGTTAGCCTTCTTAATGGCTTCTGAACACTGGCTAGAAGTCAATAGCTTAGAGTCCACAATGACCCCTAAATCCTTCTCATAAGGTGGACTCTCGATTTTCCGACTGCCCATTGTGTATTCAAACCTCACATTTTTACTTCCTATGTGTAATTCTTTGCATTTACTGACATTAAATTTCATCTGCCACAAATCTGCCCAAGCCTGTATGCCATCCAAGTCCTTCTGTGATGATATAACGGATTCCAAATTATCTGCTAATCCACCTATCTTGGAATCATCTGCACACTTAACCAGCTTGTTACTTACTGTATATTCCTATCTAAATCATTTATATATATTAAAAATAGCAGCAGCCCTAGCACTGCCCCCTGCTGGTCACCACTCTTAACATCCTCACACCATCACCCTCTGCTTCCTGTGTCTGAGCCACATTTCCTGGATTTGTGAATTGAGATTGGTTTCAATCCAAATCCAAATCATATTATGTGATTCATCCACTGTTAAATTCTGCACCGTACTTGTAAAATTTTTATTTTGATACTGTATTGAGGATTTGTTCTGTTCTGTGTATTGCATTGTATTGACCCCCTTCCTTTTGACTGCATGCTCACCCTACCTGGAAAGGGGTCTCTTTTTGAACTGCCTTTCCAGAAGTTTCTTCCATTTTTTCCCCCCACAAAGGTTTTTTTTGGGAGTTTTTTTCTGGTCTTCTTAGAGAGTCAAGGCTGGGGGGCTGTCAAGAGGCAGGGCCTGTTAAAGCCCATTGCGGCACTTCTTGTGTGATTTTGGGCTGCTATACAAAAATAAACTGTATTGTATTGTATTGTTTACTTAGGATTACTCCCTTTTTCCTACTTTCACTTTCTGTAGCATTTTGTTTATTCTTCTATCTTTTCTATTTGTAAAGATTCTTGTTTTGCTCTGTTAATACAAGTTGAAGGTTTTAGGTTACCCTTCTTCAAATGAGGTTTTTACTTAGTTTTTTGAACATTTCTTTTTATTTTGCCAACTTACCATTTTCGGAGTCTGCTAGGCCCGAAGCCTGCAGTTGACAGTTTTGGGGAGAGCTGGATTTGGGGTAAGTCTCCTTGGGCAGGCTGGTTAAGTTAAGGCCCTGCCTTTTATGGTCCTTATGGAGGCCTCACACCCATTTTGCTATGTTTCGGGACTCAGCAATATTGCTCACTGAATGATCATTTAGTCATTACGATTCACATATTACTACTTATATTATGTTTGGAATTGTTCGCCTTCATGTGTCTTTCTGTTATGATAAGTTGTAATCCATATTTTATGTCTTTCTGTTCATTTTTGAATTTTTGTTTATTAATATTTGCTTTATTCTATGGGTTATATCTCTTGTGTTTTGTGGGTGGTTCCCCAAGAGGTGGGGCCACATGCCCGTCATGACAAGGCACCGCCCACTTCCCTGCTGAAAAATCACCAGAGGATGTTGGCTCAGTGCAAAAGTGAAAACAGCAGGACTCAGCGTAAAGTTCATGAATGGGTGGAAAGGTTTAAAGGAGGAAGATTAGGTGTAATTGCCGAAACTCGTTCTGCTCAGCCTTCGACATCGTGCACACAAGCCCACATCGACATGGTGAATGCCTTCATCAGAGAATTCCGACAGATTACATTGTGCACCGTTGCTGCATATTTGGATCTCAGCTATGGACCTGGGGTGAAAGGTAAGTTTGTGCAAGGTGGGCACCCAAAAGCTAATTGATCTGCATGAGCCAACATCCCTTGGTAAATCTCAGCAGGTTTCACTCCCTCTACCCAAAGAAATCTCACAATGGCGCGTTGTTTGATAATGGCGCAGTGGAGCGTCCATGTTCACTTGGCCTTGGCTACAGCTTTATTAATGACAGAGCATTGCCCTGTGTGTTTGAAGTACCCATAAGCCATCATTGGGTCAGCTTTTTACCCATTGTGGCTACCTGTAATTTTTAAATTGCCATCACTTTTTTGATTTACTCTGTGAAATGAACAGCCTTGACACACGAAAAAGGTTTGGGGCAGCCACCTGCAAACTTGAATCCGGACTGCAAAAAGGCAAATATTAAGTACAGATGTGTACAGAGTTGAGTCCAGAACAGAACTCATATGATCTGGTATTTATGGCAGGTTGGCGGAAGTGATGTCAATGAGGCCGGAACCGGAAGTGACATCAATTGGGACAGAACAGGAAGTGATGCCAATGAGGCCAGAAGTGGTGGTCATGGCATTGGAGCCGGAACCGTAAGTGACATCTTCTTGGCAGGTGGCGGGGGGGGGTCCGGAAGTGACGTCATCGGGGCCACAATCAGGCCGAATTTGCAGTGTTTGGCCTGTTTAGATATCACAGAAAGGTCTAGTGCACCCACACCACCCCCTGGCCTGGCGTGGAATTACCTTCTGTTGGTCCTTTAAGTTTCCTCCTATGCGGACGTGTGTGACAACTCTCATACTTCACTTGTGATTCTCTGTGTCTTTCTTATCTCGGTATTCTGACTTTATTTTTGCTCAATGGTTTTTGATTGTTGGTAAAGAATTGCTTGGTGAAAGATCAGTTTGTGTTTTTGGCACGGAGTTTATTTCATCCTTGTTTCATTAACTGATCCTAAATGACAATCTTTTCACTTGTTTCACCAAACCTTCTTCTAACCTAGCGACTTTTGTTTACGAGCCAGAGTTTGCTCTCTTGTAAGGCCTTTTGATAAACTTTGAAACTTTACATTTTGAATTTTTTTTATACCAGCTCCCCATTTTAGTCCTGTTTAGGCCAAGGCCTGCAGGTAATAATAATAATAATAATAATAATACATTTTATTCATATAGCACCTTTCCCCAGCTGGATGTCTCTTCTGGGCTGTACCAGTGATGGTTCTGGCCTGCTTCAGTGGTCATTTTGGAGGCATCACACCTCTGTCGTTGTGACTCAGTGAATCATTTTATCATTTTGTGTGACAATAGAAGTTTGGATAAAAGCATCAGGCAAATAAAATTATTTGAACCAAAATGCTGTTGAAAAGAACGAGCAGAGAGAAGCTGTGACAACAGTTAATTTATAATTGGTGACCTTATCAACATCCTGAGGCCTTGTCTCATGAAGGATGTGGTTGAGAAATGCTCCAATACGGATTATTGAATGTGTCCTCCTTGGTGACATCGAGGTCATCCCGGAGGGTCACCCACTCAGGGTTAAATATGTCATTTTGGAGCTAGTCATGCACACCGTGGCCTGCACCTTCAATAAATCCATTGGACACATTACTCCCCAGGATGTGCCTCAGCGAGGTTTCTGTAATGGCTCAGTGGCTCTGAATCCTGAAAATAATGGCCACAGAAAAAGAAGCAGATTGCAGCTGTAGAGCCCCAAGTCAGAACAATACACAGCACTCAGCTGCTGTAGATTTATTTCTGGTCTGGATTGCTAACAACATGTAATGGACAATTTTTGTTGAGTATCTAGCCCCTTTTTGCAACCTGTATTATCAATTATAGCATCACAAGAGCGTCAGAGGCACAAAACACAAAGCAATTGGCATCCCCGTGGAGGAGACACATCCTATCACCAGGTGGAATCTTTCAGATAGACAAAGAAGAACTACAGCGTGTGGAGAAGACCAAGTGGCAATAAAAGGGAAGTGAATCGGGGATTCTGAACCGGAGGGGCAAAAATATATTATAAACAGCAGCATGCATTTTTAGAAAATGTTATCCTTCATCTATAATAATAAAAGGCAAAGCCCTCACTGACTGACTGACTCACTCACTCATCACTAATTGTCCAACTTCCCGTGTAGATGGAAGGCTGAAATTTGGCAGGCTCATTCCTTACAGCTTACTTACAAAAGTTAGGCAGGTTTCATTTCAAAATTATACGCGTAATGGTCATAACTGGAACCTCTTTTTTGTCCATATACTGTAATGGAAGGCAGCAAGATGGCCGTAGGAGACTGAGTTGCGTGTCGCGTCATCACGCCTCCCACGTAATCACGTGAACTGACTGTGAACTCAGTACGTAGAAAAGAAGGAGGAGCCCCAAAGAGCGCTGAAGAAAACACTCATTACACAATTGACAAGGCAGCGAAACAATAAGAAGCGAGTGAGTGACGCATACAAGCATCTTCATAAGACACGAGGTATAAAAAAGCACGGTGTAAACCGTAAGTCTAAATTAACTTTATAGAAACGCTCCCGCTGCCGTTTGCAATACCATATTCGCGAGATACAAGTTTAATGAGAAGACACGAGGTATAAAAAAGCACGGTATAAACCTAACCTTAAATTAACTTTATAGAAACGCTCCCGCTGCCGTTTGCAATGCCATATTCGCGAGATACAAGTTTAATGAGAAGACACGAGGTATAAACGAGAGTTTGCATCACTTTGTAACAGAGTTAAAATTGCTGTAGCGAGAAACTTTTAACTGCCGGGTCTTAGCTAACATTAAATAAACCCGTGGACATCGCAACATCACACAAGAGAGCGGCTCACGTGAAGTGACTGAACGCAGCAGGAGTGATCACTTCCATGAATCAAACCTGTTCAAAAAACACATTACACAATTGATAAAGTAGGAAAAGAATATGAAACAAAGCACGGTATAAACCGTAACTTCAAATTAAGTTTATAGAAACGCTGCCGTTTGCAATACCATATTCGCCCCTGCGAAGCGCGGTGATTTTGCTATATATATTAAACTATTTCAACCATTGTATGATCTGCTTCTCGCAACTGAAAGAGGGCACCGTGGCAGAAGTTAGCCGACTTGCTCACCAACCACAAGCGTTACCTGGTAGGTAACCACCCATACAATCAGATTGTGAATCAGACTACGAATGCCTGCAATGTAATTACCCCGATCTACATGCTGTCAAATGAACGAACCTCACGCCGTGGCACAACGTTAGGAGCTTCGCCTCTACGTCCGAGGATCGATTCCCGTAAGGGAGTGCAGTGACTGTGTACTCCTAATGAGCCCACAATTACGGCGAAACACGTGTCGCATACTATGCATCTTCAAAGCACGGTGTAAACAGTAAGTTTAAATTGAGTTTATAGAAACGCTCCCGCTGCCATTTGCAATACCATATTAGATGACTTTGTAACAGAGTTAAAATTCCTGGAGCGATAAATTTTTAACTGCCGGGTCATGTCGCGTGTTCTTGGGTAGGTACACCAAAAAATGTATACATTTATGCATGTAATGGGCAAACAAAAAATGTACTATACCCGAAAGCACTACAGTAGTACTCAATGTATCTTTACTTCTTAAATGTTAATGTTTTACTGTTTAATAATTTATACGCTTCTTATATGTTATTCAGATTCTTTTATCAAAATACCAGTAACAGCGCACTGCACGATAACGTGGAGTGAATATACTTGACATGACCATTCATAGTATTTATCCTCTTTCTCTGTACGTTTACCATTCGTTTGTTCAGAGGTTGATGAGCTTGCTGCCTAATGAGCAGCTCTTCACCCTAGCGTCCCGCTGCTTCTCTTCTTTCGTCGGCATCTTTTCCCGTTAAAACTGATTTTTTTTAAAACTTAGTATGTTTTCTTTAATTTTTCAGTTAAGCTGGCACTTAAGTCTTCAATCTGCCTCAAGAATGATTAGCGGAAGTGGTAGACAATGAAAACGTCAGCCGTACGCATCCGCCACACACTCACTGGTGCGCGCAGCTGTGAGTTGACTCTACAATAAAATAAAATAAAGATAAAAAGAGTAATAACTTGCAGCACCGCTATTCAATTACACTTGCCTAACGCCTCTCCTAAGAGGGAAATACTGTGGGATCTGGGCATCCGTCAAAGCAGCAATCACAAGCCCGATTAGAAAGCGGGAAGCTGTGATTTGTCCTCTCCCTCCCATGTAACAATCGCAGCCCGTGTTGCAACGCACTATGTATGTATATGTATATATGTGTATGTGTGTGTATATGTATGTGTATATATATATATATATATATATATATGTTCATATGTGTGGGAAAGCGAATAGTAGACGTGACGTAGTATATGTGTACCAAATTTCAAGTCAATAGGTGAAACGGTTTGCGAGCTACAGGTGATTTAAAATCCTGGACAGACAAACGAATAGCCACGGTAGGGTATTATAGAAGAACATTTTACTGTTTAATAATTTATATTTATATGCAATGTGCTTCTTATATATTACTTCATATTCTCATATGATAATGATGTTAATGTTGTTTATATTGATTTCTATGTTATTGTAAGTGCCCTTTATTTGTGGAAAAATAAATTTGGCAATTAAACTTATTTTATACATACATTTTATTTTTTTCTCTTGCACTCAGTGAGCGAATCCACTGGGCAATCAGCTATATATTTATATATATATATATATATATATATATATATATATATATATATATATATATATATATATATGTATGTGTATATATATATATATATAGATAGATAGATATATGTGTATGTATGTAGATAGATATGTATGTATATGTATATATGTGTATATATATGTAGATATACAAATATGTATATGTATATATGTGTATATATATGTAGATATACAAATAAGTATATGTATATATGTGTATATATATGTAGATATACAAATATGTATATGTATATATGTGTCTGTATGTGTATATATATGTTGATATATGTATATATATATGTGGATGTGTATATGTATATATATATATGTATATATGTTTATGTATATATATGTTTACATAACCTCTTTAACACACTACTTCTCCGCTGCGAAGCGCGGGTATTTTGCTAGTTTTATAATATGAACATCATGCCAAGGCACAAAAGATGGAAACACCACATGCAACAGAGCAGAAACTGATCCAGCGGATGAAGAAAGCGTTCGGACCCCCTTCACTCTTTTCACATTTTATTAGTTTGCGGGCCTTCTGCTAAAATCATTTCAATTCTTGTTTTCTTCTCAGTACCCCAGAATGACAAATCAAAAAGTGGATTTTAGAAGTTTAAATCAAAAATAAAAGAAAACTGAAATATCCCATTGACAGAAGCATTCAGAGCTTTTCGTCCTTTGGTTGATTCCCAGCCTGGAGTCTTCTTGGGTCCGACACATCAACCCTCACACCCCTGGATTTGAGGACGTTCTGCCATTCTTCTCCGTAGATCTTCTTCTGGCTTTAATGATGGACACATTTGATCTCCTGGTTGCCCTTGCTGGACATTTGGAATGAGATTTCATCTTCTGGTCCTTCTGCTCAGCTTTTCTTCAGTGCTTCACTTAGTGGTGGCTGGATATCTGCTCCTGCTCCATACGCTGCCACAGAGACCCCTTTAAGACCATGAAAGAGGAAACCGAAAAGTGTTTCGGTCTCTCCAGAGACTTCACGAATCATGGATCTTCTCTGGTTATGACCTTTTGGGCTTTTGATTATTGGTTTAAGTGTATGGATCTGAATGGTGGATTTTCTTTAATCGTCTTGCATTCCCTTGTTAGTCTAAATTCAATAGTTTCCTTTTTATTTTAGGAAATAACTTCCCATGATAGTCATCGACATTTGTTGTGACGCTTATAAACTCAGAGCAGAGGTCTCTTCTAATAAATTTAATTTAACAGAGTTGGAAGACAATCTGCCGTGCCTACAGTGTCTTCAGAAAGTCATCAGACCCCGTCACTTTTGTTTTAATTTTGCCGTGTTGCAGCATTGAGCTGAGATCATTGAGGTTCATGTTCTTCCCGCATGAAGCAGCACTCGCTACCCCAGAATGACAAAGCGATAAGAGGCTTTTAGGAATTTTTAGAAAATTTATTCAAAATAAAAATCTGAAATATCTCATTGACACAAGCATTCAGACCCTTTCTTCGGTTCCAGCATGGAGTCTTTAAGGGTCTGACCTAAGAAGTTTCAGAACTATTCAGAATTGTTAGTTGTTGGCCGCAATAAACAAAGTGAGGATCGCAGAAACAGAATTAATCATCTGGCCCTGTGAATCAAACCACAGTTCAAGAATTTACGTATTTATTATTGACTCGGACCTTAATTTCAGGTTGTATATTAATGATATTACCAAGACCACTTTCTTCCATCTAAGGAACGTATCAAGGGTGCGATCTCTTATAACATTTATCCATCCATCCATCGATTTTCCAACCCGCTGAATCTGAACACAGGGTCACGGGGGTCTGCTGGAGCCAATCCCAGCCAACACAGGGCACAAGGCAGGAACCAATCCCGGGCAGGGTGCCAACCCACCGCACGACACACACAAGGGCCAATTTAGAATCGCCAATCCACTTAACCTGCATGTCTTTGGACTGTGGGAGGAAACCCATGCAGACACCAGGAGAACATGCAAACTCCACGCAGGGAGGACCTGGGAAGCGAACCAGCTGCGAGGCAGCAGCACTACCACTGCGCCACCGTGCCGCCCTTATAACATTTAAAGATGGCGAAAATATTAATACATGCATTTGTATTTAGTCAACTAGTAGAGATGGGAAAATGATACCAAAGTGTTAAAGCTTGTGTCAGTCAATCTGAAGTGTAGTGAGTCGAATCCCTGTGTTGGAGCTTGTGTCAAAACACCGCTGTCACGTGACCTGTGACGTTTGAATCTCTGAACGTCATCAGTGCTTTAGAGCGCACCTTTCTGGTTTGACAGCGTTTTGTCGGTTTGACGGCTTTGGCGCTAAATTAACAGGTAGCCTATATAAAATCCATCATTCTCATTCAGCAATGTTGGCTTGTGAGAAGAGAGAGAGATTTGCAGAGCTTTGGTGACAGATGATGACTAACAGAGGAAAACGACGTTCAAAAGTTAAATCTCTCCATTATAATAAAAATATTTTGGGATAAGATGAGACTAATCCTGCGACAAGATGTGACTTTTTGAAGAGACGTTTTGGAAGGAAGTCTGGCAATAATGGAGACTTTTACCATGAGATTCTTTCAACTCACGCCCTACTTAAAACTATTTTCAAACAAGACCACGGTCATCAGGTGCATTCTGGCACTTAACCTGGACAGACACCAATCCATTAAAGCACTTACGTATGAACACACACACACACACACACACACACACACACACACTTACAAAGATCCATTTTAGAATCACCCATTCATCTAAATATGGCAGCGAGAAACGATAAAGTCAGACGAATGAACGCGAAAATTGTCGATCGGTTACACGGCAAATTGATTAAATGTGTATCAATAGACTATGTTGAAGCAGTTGGTGGTGATCGTGCGGAAGAAGAAAACATCAATTTACAATAACCCATAGAATATCTACAAGCGTTAACACCGTCCAGTCTTCCACCAGCCAAATTACTGTTAAAAGAAGGATGTATCGTAATGTTATTGCGTAATTTATGTCTGAGTGATGGACTGTGCAATGGAACAAGATTAGTTGTATTCAAAATTGGTAGAACAATTCTAACATGTAAAATTTTAATAGGCCACAAGAAAGGTAATGTAGTACATATTCAGTGAATAACATTAGACACAAAAGGAGATCTTGATATGCCATTTGTATTAAAACGTTAACAGTTTCCCATGAGAATAGCTTTTGCTATGACAATTAACAAATCACAGGGACAAACATTCGAAAAAATTGGTTTATTTATTAGAGAGAAAGAAACGATATTCACTCACGGGCAGTTATACGTTGTGCTGTCAATCTGTAAATCCAAACACAGAATCAAAATTCAATGCGATCTTGAAGAAAAGTTAATCCCAAATATTGTTTTAACTGAAGTTTTTAAAGTAGAAGTGAAAATAATGCATATGTAACAATTCCCATGAAAATAACAATCTCTTTAAATTGTATATCCCGGGGGTTGGCGAGTGAAGTGAGTAGGGGGCAGAGCGCCCTAGCAGTATAAATGGACAAGGACCTTAGCAGAATAAAATGAACACAGACTTTTCTGTCCTTTAACTGGTGACATGAGACTGAAACAGTGAGTGCTGCTTCACTTGTACTCTTGAGCGCTTGCCTTGACCTCAGTTAACCACCAGATGTCGCTGTTCATACTGGGGCTGAGGCTTCAAACCTTCAAATCTTTTTTGGCACAAATAGAAAGAAACCCTCAAAGCTTCACGAGGCTTCATTTTGCCATCACTACCAGCTAGATTACTGCAATGCTCTTCTATTAGGACTACCTAAAAAGGATGTAAATTTGTAGCAGTGCTACTTAAGAACTGCATCTCCCAGCAGTCCCTGCTGGGGCTGCTGGGGTCAAAGGTAGCCTCGGGCAGTTAAAAGGAGGGCAGAGGGCAAAAAGAAAAAAAAAAGTTTGTTTTGTCTTGGTGCGTTGTGTGTTGCGGTTATTTGTCGTTTCTGCCTGCTGTTATTGGTTCTCTAATCTTTTTGTCCTGGACTGTATTCGTTTGTTGGGGGTCTGGATTGTCTGTCTACCTGTGCACTGAGAACTGTGTTGGATTATTTGGTTTTCCGGAAGATTGGAGCGCTCCTGAATCAACCATCAACATCATCAGTAACTACCGGTAGGACTGTGTTTTTCCTTCTCCCTTTCAACTTACAGATCGCTGGACTTGGTCACTTTTCATCTTCATCCGGTTTGGTTTATATGGACTTTGCTGTGTGGTATTTTTGTTTATATGTAATATGGCCGAAGGGGTCAGGGGTGGTATTACTGATTTCATTATTTATTTGGTGTCATTATATTTGTAATTGTTTGCTTTCCCAGTGTGCTTTATTGTCTCTGTTGTGAGTGTGTGTGGGTCGATCCAAGGCTGGGGACGTTCCTGGGATCCCTTCTATTAAAATAAACAAATCACCGTCATCTTTGACGGTGTGAATCTTAGCGGCCCCTGACCGCTACAAATTGGCTACAGCTCGTCCAGAATGCATCAGCAACAATTTCAAACAAAAAGAAAAAATATGAGCATATAACCCCAATACTAATATCTTTACATTGGCTGCCAGTGTCCTTTAGAATCGATTTTAAAATATTTCAATTTGTGTACAAGGCTTGAACCAATCTCGCCCCTACCTACACCTCCGAATGCCCATTTCCTTATGTCACAGTCTTAGATCTGCAAATTCTTGTTTGCTTGTTAGTCCTAGATTTAAGCATAAAAGAACTGGTGAGGTAGCTTTCTATTCGTACGCACCTAAAATTTTAGAATAATTTACAAGTAGAAAGACGCCTGGATAAATCTGTGGAACATTTCAGAAAACTTCTTATTTTTTTTTTAATCTGGCTTTCCAGTAATTATATCATAATACAGCAACCTGATTATAGGTTTAGCTCCTTGACGTGTTAACAAGCACCCAGCATTAATCCATTGCTTTTTTTTATGTGTTTTTTGTCTCCGATCCTGTATGGTGGCACTATATGCCACCCACACCTGCTCCAGAGTGATCTTATTCTGCAGTCACCTGGGGTTCTGGAGGAAATGAGGAGGCCTTGGCATAACAAGAAGGTTATTTTATGCTGATACAATCATTGAAACTTATTTCAAAGCCATGCAGTTCAACCGAAGGGGGGGACTGCCAGAGTGACAGACAAATGACAGCTGGAAGTGAGGTTAGAGAGATGGGCAGAAAACATGTGAAGGACACACAAGCAGGTTATTTAAAAAAAAAAAAAAGTGCTAATGTCTGCTAGACCAACACAGAGCCAGAGTCTACAGAAGCCATAAAAGATGAGAATGGGTGAAGATGTTATTGTGGCACACAGCATTTCTGGTAGTTGCCCATATCTGACAAGAATTCTATGAATATGTAAATATTTGAGTTTTTAAAATGACGAGGATCCAACATGAAGTCAGAAGTGCATCTATGCCAGCGTTTCTCAACCTTTAAGTATTTGCGACCCGAGTTTTCATAACAGTTTAAATGCCCCCCCCTCCCCCCAACATTTTTTTGAAAGGAGCTCACTAATACCAATTTGTTCTTTTTTAATTAATGATATAACATAGATGCATATTTTATTATACCTACTTAACTTTTATCGACATTTATCTAACTCTATATTTATTTTTCTAGTATCAGAATGTAGTTTAAGTTCATTTGTTTTGGTTTCAATAGATGGATTTTTCATATTTTTGATTCTTGTTTTCTTTTTTTCACATCTTCACACCCCCCTAGGGGGGCCTGCTCCACAGATTAAGAATCACTGATCTACACCATCGACATTCCCTGCTGGATGGGACATCTGGTTGTCAGCATTCTCCCCCTTGGCTTCTCCTTGTATTGAATATGTATGTATATAGGAGTATACATTGAATTAATGGGAGTGAATGTTATCTATTAAAGTCTTTTTTTTTTTGTTCTTTATTTTGCCTTGTACAATTTCTTGTAGATAGATAGATAGATAGAAAAGACACTATATAATAGATAGATAGATAGATAGGAAAGACACTATAGATAGATAGATAGATAGATAGATACTTTATCTATCTATCTATCTATCTATTAATCCCAAGGGGTAATTCACATACTCCAGCAGCAGCATACTGATAAAGAACAAGATTAAATTAAAGAGTGATAATAATGCAGGTATACAGACAGACAATAACTTTGTATAATGTTAATGTTTACCCCCCCGGGTGGAATTGAAGAGTCACATAGTGTGGTGGAGGAACGATCTCCTCAGTCTGTCAGTAGAGCAGGACGGTGACAGCAGTCTGTGGCTGAAGCTGCTCCTCTGTCTGGAAATGATCCTGTTCAGTGGATGCAGTGGATT
The DNA here is from genome assembly GCF_900747795.2 of Erpetoichthys calabaricus. NCBI lineage: Eukaryota > Metazoa > Chordata > Cladistia > Polypteriformes > Polypteridae > Erpetoichthys > Erpetoichthys calabaricus. The sequence continues at coordinate 91,286,433 of NC_041408.2, forward strand.
CTCTATGATTGACAGGAGTCTGCTCAGCGCCCGTCGCTCTGCCACGGATGTCAAACTGTCCAGCTCCATGCCTACAATAGAGCCTGCCTTCCTCACCAGTTTGTCCAGGCATGAGGCGTCCTTCTTCTTTATGCTGCTTCCCCAGCACACCACTGCGTAGAAAAGGGCGCTCGCCACAACAATCTGATAGAACATCTGCAGCATCTTATTGCAGATGTTGAAGGATGCCAGCCTTCTAAGGAAGTATAGTCGGCTCTGTCCTTTCTTACACAGAGCATCAGTATTGGCAGTCCAGTCCAATTTATCATCCAGCTGCACTCCCAGGTATTTATAGGTCTGCACCCTCTGCACACAGTCACCTCTGATGATCACGGGGTCCATGAGTGGCCTGGTCCTCCTAAAGTCCACCACCAGCTCCTTGGTTTTGCTGGTGTTCAGTTGTAGGTGGTTTGAGTCGCACCATTTAACAAAGTCCTTGATTAAGTTCCTATACTCCTCCTCCTGCCCACTCCTGATGCAGCCCACGATAGCAGTGTCATCAATGTCATCATTTGTATTAGGAATTTGTTCATTTTCGCATACTCCTTGGGGTCAGAGTGCAGGGTCAGCCATTGTACAGCACCCCTGGAGCAACTACTGGTTATGGGCCTTGCTCAAGGGCCCAGCAGAGTAGGATCTCTTTTGGCAGTGACGGGGATTCGAACTGGCAACCTTCAGGATACCGGTGCAAATCCTTAGCCTCAGAGCCACCACTCCGCCCCATAAAGTTAAATACATTTATCTCTTTTTTTGTACCATTTTTCTCTGGTTTGTAATTATTTTCTGCCATGGGTACAAAAGGGATGGTATTGGCTCTAGTCTGTTGTGCATCAAGAAACACATCCCAGGGGAGAAAGAGAGCCCCCTGCTGGATACACTTGGATGTCCTTATGGTCCGCTGTGCTAACTGATTCAACTGTGCCCAGTGAAAGGTGGGCGACTGGCTGGCCGAGGTCATTCTGACTCTCCATGATGCTGAAACTTAGTACCATCAGACTTTTCTGCTCATTTCTGTCCTACAACTGTAGCCCTCCAGAGGTTTATTTTTCTCCTATGGCCCATCGTAGGAGTTTTTCGTTTTCCTCTCCTTCATGTCAGCTGGTCAAGCAATCACATTGAAGAATCAAGAACTTCATCTTCATCCTAAATTAATGGAAACCACTAGGGACTATTTGATATGCTTTCTATCGTTTCATTAACTTTAATGCACATATGCCAAGGCAAAATGTAGATATATACTGTATATATTTAATTTTATACTGTATGTGTGCTTATTAGATCTGGTTGTTCTTTTGTCAGCTTTAATGTATAAACATTTTAATTAGGAAACCTTTTTCTGATAAGAGGGAAGGTTTGTTTTGCACTTTAGTGGTTAAGTTTTGCTTAACAATCCTTAGTTAATTTTGTATTTAGTACTCTTGCATTTATTAGAAATTATCATAGTATTACGTATTGATAATAATTCAAGTTAATATGATATATCTTTGTTTTTGTTGATTAATCTGTGGCAAGCACCTTGAGCTACATGTAAATGTATGAAAAGGTGCTATATACATTATGTTGTTATTATTATTAATAATACTGATAATAATATTCACACTCCTGGATTTGGGGATTTTTTGCCATTCTTCTCTGCAGATCTTCTCAAGCTCCCTCAGACTGGATGGGGACCCTCTGTGGTCGGCTGTTTTCCGGTCTCCTCCAGAGATGTGTGATTGGGATCAGGTCTGGGCTCTTCCTGGGTTCTTGTCCCTAAGCCACTCCTGTGTTGTCTTTGCTTTGTGCTGTGGACCAAATGGGCCCAGTCTGAGGTCCACGGCGTTATGCAGCAGGCTATCATCTCCGTACTTTGCTCTGTTCACCTTCCCCTCTACCCTGTCTAGTTCCCCCAGTACTCAGCCCCACAGAGTGATGCTGCCACCACCACCCTGCTTCATGAAAGCCCAAACATGGAATCAAACTTCAATGCGATATTGATGAAAAGTTAATTCCAGATATTGCTTTTACTAACATTTTAAAGTCAAGTCAACTTGGGGAGCATGCACTGGTACATGACAAAGCAACTCGGGATCCTGGTTGGCAACCTCTCAGGCAGTCCCACCATCCGGAAATGACCCTCTATCTGCCGCAGTCAGGTGTTACATGGGCGACCCCTTGGCCTGGTCCAGCCACTCGGGTCCCCAACAATGAGGATCTTATGAGCCGGATCACCCTCAGGGAAATGCGCCACATGGCCGTAGTGCCGTAACTGACGCTCCATCACAATGCAGGTAATATGCCTCATTTGGGACTTCATGAGCAACACAAAGTCAAACCAATGGTACCCAAGGATTTCCCGGAGAGACACATACGAAGGAGTCCAGTCTTTGTCTCAGGTCACTGGATAGCGTCCATGTCTCACAACCATATAGCAAGAGAGGAAGCACCAGGACTCTAAAGACTTGGACCTTCGTCGTTTTGTTGAGATATCGGGAGCGCCACACACCCCTTCCCAGTGACCTCATGACTCCCCGTGCTCTCCCAATCTGTCTACTGACTTCATAGTAAGAGTCACCAGAGACATGAATGTCACTGCTGAGGTCAGTAAACCTCTCGACTTGACTCTCGACTGTTTCACACACTGCTGATGGCCGTGCCCAAGAGGTCATTAAAGGGCTGGCTCTTGGTTTTTATCAGGACCCTCGCAAGACTCCTCACTCGGTCTCTCGAGAGCTCCCATCAGAGCCTCCATTGACTCCACGAAGATCACAGCATCGTCATCATTGTTTTAAAGTAAAAGTGAAAATAATACATATGTAACAATGTCCATGAAAATAACAATCTCTTTAAATTGTATATCCGGTTAGCCAAACCCAGGGGTGGGCAAGCAAAGCGAGCAGGGGGCAGAGCCCCCTAGTCCCCATAAATAAAGTACATTCTATTCATTGCATGCAAAGTTGTTTATATGAATATTTCTGGGGAAGTGGGGGGGGTCCATATCTTTCATCAGACTCATAAAGGGGTCCGTCACTCAAAATAAGGTTAAGGATCACTGCTCTGACAGGTGGCCCTCTTATTGAACTACTAACACTTTATAATAACTTAATTTACATATAATAAGACATTTTTGAAAGCTTTACCGGAGATAAATAATTTCTATGCTAGATTCCCTAGTGAAAATATATTTACATGTACTGAATTAACGAATGATTTATTAATGGAATCTATTATAAACCTTCCAATTTCTGCATATCACTCAATGACATCTGTAGCTATTTGAATGTACAAAAATTAATAATCTGTTAAGCATTTTGCAAGGTTTGTTAATGACTTTTCCTGATTCGTCGCTGTTGAATTTAATTTTACAAATTACAGGAGGAGATGGCTTATTGCTGAGTTAATTATCAAATACCCGCTAATGACACACGGTCCCCTTGATGCATTTGATATCACAAATTGCAGTAGCTGGATGGTTAACGTTGAGTTAATTATGAAACACACTTTTCCTTTGCCGGTACTTTCCAAGCTCTTTAATTGCCTGTCTAGCTACCCACTGATTGCTGCACGCAAGAAGTTGGCCCAGCACCTGATGTCTTCTTCAGAGACACAGCTGTCAAAATTCAGAATTATTGGCTCCACTACTGTAGGTATGCAATCTCCAGGCTTATTTATTGCAAAAAAAGAGGAAAAAAAAATTGGAAGCATAATATAAAATTATTTTCACAGGTAGGTGGATTTTGTTTTTTTCTGTTTTGACAGCAGATGTTCGATTTTGTTGCTTGTTTCAGACATGCAGGCAGTCAAAGTGAAAATGGATGGTGGGTGGGAGAGCCCTACAGCCAATGCAAACAACAATACAAAAAGTGCCACCGCTTGTCCTCTTGTGGCCATCTGAACCGACTGGGGGTGTCTGAGCTACCAATGGCAGAGGAGTTTATACATCCTGATGATGCAGTCCATGCTTTTGTTTTGAACAAACGGTCCCAGGAATACAAAATAACAAACCGAGATATCGGAGTCCTCTTCAAAGGGACGTCGTGTGAAAAGAGCGGTCACCTTGGGCAGGCTTTTACAGCCATTTTGATGCTGTGACTCACTTATTCCCATGTAAATGTCTTTGCAATCCAGAAAGTGTGTGTGTGTGTGTTGGGGGGCATAATCATGGGGGGGGGGGGGTGCCCAGCTCTCTCAGTGTGCGCCTTTACTCCTCCTTGTGCATTTTACACTTGCATTTCCTGTTTCGACGCACCACCAAAGCCAAACTGACCAATCACACCAAAGCCAAACTGACCAATCAGATTGCTCTGAGGGACCAGACACATACACCTGAATGTTTTATTATAACGTAGATTTCCAACTAGATGGCAGCACTGTAGTAGGTGACTGACATGCAGCAACAAAGCTCACCAGCAAGCTGGCTGTGTCGATAGTGACTGTATAGATAGATAGTGGAGAAAGGCACTATTAGATAGATAGATAGATAGATATGAAAGGCACTATAAATAGATAGATAGATAGGAAAGGCACTATATAATAGATAGATAGATAGATATGAAAGGCACTATATGATAGATAGATAGATAAATATGAAAGGCACTATATGATAGATAGATAGACAGACATGAAAGGCACTGTATGATAGATAGATAGATATGAAAGGCACTATATGATAGATAGATATGAAAGGCACTATATGAGCGATAGATAGATAGACGCTCGATACCTTTAAAATAATATTTAGGTTTTACTGTAAACTGTGTTTACATACATAATTTCAACGAATCTTACCTAATATCTAAGAGAATACAAAGGGTTTATGCTGTATAATTGTGTGTGAAATGTTTATAATAGTGTGGGAGAGTTTATAAGGGCTTAAAATATATAATAATAACCATATAAACATATGGTTTCTACTTCGCGGATTTTCACCTTTCGCGGGGGGTTCTGGAATGCAACCCCCGTGATGGAGGAAGGATTACTGTAATGGATGAAGATGCCTCACGCATGTGCTGCTTGGGATTGTACAAACCGCTGTACACTGCAAACCAGATCACAGGGATTACATTTCGTAGGTAAAGCCGAACAATTGTTTTGGTTATATTTGGCCGTTAGAAAATCCCGTTTTATAATCTTAACTTTAGCTACGCCAGGCTAAGCTAGCAAAGCTATGCATTTATGTGCTCAAGTGAGCCTCCAAACAACGTTTTGGCTAAATGTATTTAGTCACTAACTATGTAGATTGTTGTTAGCTGTTAACATTTCTCAAACTTTGAAGGCTTCCAAAAGAAATCCACCTCAGGAAGCAGTGGGAGGTCAGGTAGCCCTTAGACGGGATTTCGAGAAAGCTGTCCTGTGATGTGTGCTGTGCTAGTTTGGTAACAGATGCTGTACCGGCATCACATGATCAAAGCGACCAATCACTCACATTAAAAAACAAAGGAGGTCTGATGAGTCCTTCTGAGGGTCCAGTCAAGGTGGTCAAAGTAGCTGACAGTCGACATTAGGACAAGCTGTCAGTGGATCTGTGATCAATCAGTTTGTTTGGGCTGAGATTGGGTCAGATGATGGAGCTCATTGAGGAAACACAGTTTGAAATTGATGACCATCATTTTATCCTCATGTCTTTAGTTGTGTCCATCTTCCACAAACTAAGGCTGCACCATATTGACAGACTTAATACTCTCAAGTTACAGAGTGGCAACACACGGAAAAAGCTATAAGACAGTTCTGTGTCATGGATTTTAGATCCTATCCTGTATATATTTAAGTAACCACATTGTGTGTGTGTGTGAGAGATTGAGAGAGGAATCAGTGAAATGTTTTCAGAAATTATTAAGCCAATTTGTATACAATAAAATTGTTTATTTGTGTCATTGAGTGGTGTTAATAGAAAGACAAACAAAGATAACTGGCAGTAAGCGTGCAAAATTCACAATTGGTCTGCCAGTTTGAAAGGATAAGTTCTGAGGGCAGTTTTAAAATGTGTTATTGAATCGAGCTGACGGATATGAGAGGGAGGAGAATTCCCGAGTTGAGGAGCACAATGAGAGACACTTGAGCTCCTATAGCACTGAGTCTGATGTGCGGTACAGAAAGTCGAGCTGCAGATGAGGATCTGAGTGAGTGAGAGGAGTGCAAGTCTGGAGGAGATCAGTGAGGTGGTGGAGAGCTTTAAATACCGCTCTATCTATCTATCTATCTATCTATCTATCTATCTATCTATCTATCTATCTATCTATCTATAATATAGTGCCTTTCATGTGTATCTATCTATCTATCTATAATATAGTGCCTTTCATGTGTATCTATCTATCTATCTATCTATAATATAGTGCCTTTCATGTGTATCTATCTATCTATCTATCTATCTATCTATCTATCTATCTATCTATCTATCTATCATATAGTGCCTTTCATGTCTATCTATCTATCTATCTATCTATCTATCTATCTATCATATAGTGCCTTTCATGTGTATCTATCTATCTATCTATCTATCTATCTATCTATCTATCTATCATATAGTGCCTTTCATGTGTATCTATCTATCTATCTATCTATCTATCTATCTATCTATCATATAGTGCCTTTCATGTCTGTCTATCTATCTATCTATCTATCTATCTATCTATCTATCTATCTATCTATCTATCATATAGTGCCTTTCATGTGTATCTATCTATCTATCTATCTATCTATCTATCTATCTATCATATAGTGCCTTTCATGTGTATCTATCTATCTATCTATCTATCTATCTATCTATCATATAGTGCCTTTCATGTCTATCTATCTATCTATCTATCTATCTATCTGTTTGTTTAAGGAGTTTCTGTAAAAAGCCACAAATAAAGTTTAATGAAGCTCCATGTAGAAGTTATTCTCGCTCACATATTTAACTCCTCATAGGTCTGTGACTCAGAAGCAGCTTCTTATCCAGCTTTACAAAAGAGGACTCCCTGCTCATCCGAGTAAGCAATGGATTGGGTATCAAATAGCAGAACGACAAGCTGTCCCTCGCTCTCTCAAGCTACATTTACCCCTCCTCAGGATGTGCCCATGCCCACCAAAAATCCACCAGCAAGGTGTCACAAAATACAGAAAGGATGACCCCAAACCCCAAAGTGTCAGAAGCAATGAATTACGCAGCCTGGCTAAAGAGGACTCGTCTGGCCCCACACTTGAGCATCCCCAGTCCTCCAAGTGTTACTGGTGGGGGTCACTCAGGGTCCCGGCCCTCTCCATTTGATGTCCTGACTCAAAGAGACTTACAGCAGGCATGGGGCCTTCCATGTTAGAAGTGTCTACTTATTCACCTTCATGGAGGGGATGTCCCATGCCCAGCAGAGCTAGCAGACCTCTCGACTGCAATGACCACATTGGCGGTGGTCACACTACACAGCGGAAGGGTCTCTCTGAAGGCCTCACTTGTTCTTTCCCCCTACAGAATGAAAGATGGAAAGAGCTTGCTGGTTTGCCAGCAGCGAAGCGGGAAGTGTTCAGTGTTCAAAGGCACCGAGATTGCCTGGCATTTTCAGGTTGTCATGATCACTGTCAAAAGTGGCAGCTAATGCCATCACTTCCTAAAAAGACACCCAGATGATCTTTTTCATAACGAAAGAGTCGATAAAAAGGTCAGCTGGCTGTAAATCACACGATGACAGATTCGATTACCTGTGGCTGTGAAACGAATGCCATGCTGGAGTAACTCAGGATGTGTCAAGTGCTTCAAAATAAAAAGTGAAAGATCTTAACAAGTAGAAGGGATTTAGCGTTAGCAGCTCAATTATGGCTAAAGAGGAGGACCAGGTTCAGTCCTCACCCTGGGCTCATTGTGCAGAGCCAGCAGACCCCACAGGTAAGCGGATATCACAACATCTGGATGGCACCCTTAGTCATTTCTGATCTTTGACTGGTGAGGTTTTGCTTTGGTTTGCCTATTTGTTCTGCGCAATGTGCTAAAACTCTACAATTAGCATGGGGAGAAAAATAATGAAGAATTGTACTGACTCCACCAGAGACGGTAAGATGTTTAATGAAAAGGATAAGGAGATGAGCCATAACCGAAAATTCAAGCCAAAGCCATTCATGAAGAGAACAAACTTATCGGTCACCCCTTATGAAGTCGTTTCATTTTCATTTTTTTCTGAAATTCCTGTAATGTTTGATTCTTGTGGTTTGGGTTTTGAAAAATGGAAAAGTCAAATGCTTTATCGGTTTTTGCTATCACATTTTTGAGTTTTACAAGCACAGCAATTTTCTAGCGTTACCAATGAAATGAACGAGATTTGCCCAGCGGGTGACATGTTAAGGGCATGTCACATTAGATGACTTTTCCAGTAATTTTCAGCTGTAGACTTATATATATATATATTGTAATAAGGCACTATATAAGCGCCTACCCGACACAGATTGGACACGGGAGGCACGTATAAAATCGAAAGACTTTTTATTTCTCTTCACCCGTGGGGCACGTCTTCCCCGTAATCCCCACAGGCACAACACAGTCCCAGGCACAAACTGAAAACACACAAGGTATGGCACACCCCCCTCTCTTTTCCACCACCACTCCTCCTCAAGCTTTGTCCTCCTCCACCCGACTCCGGCTGCTGAGTGGTGGTTGCTGGCTCCTTTTATGGCCCACCCAGAAGTGCTCCAAGATGCTTGATCACCTGTTTCCAGTTGCACTCCCGGGTGGGGCTGAAGATTCATCCAGTTGGGCTTAGGAGCCCATGCAGCGCCCCCTGGCGGCCACCCCAGATACCAACAGGGCTGTGGAGAACTCCATCTCCCATGGAGCCCTGCGGGAGGCTGCCATCGCTCCAAACGAGGGGGGGGGGGGGGGGGGTTCATCCAGCATCCAGGAGCTGCTCCCCATGAATATATAGTGAAGGGATGTCCCGGCCGTCTGCCACAATTCATATATACACATTAATATATATATTTAGGGGTGGCACGGTTGCGCAGTGGGTAGCGCTGCTGCCACACAGTTAGCAGACCCGGGTTTGCTTCCCGAGTCCTCCCTGTGTGGAGTTTCCATGTTCTCCCCGTGTCTGCATGGGTTTCCTCCGGGTACTCCGGTTTCCTCCCACAGTCCAAAGACATGCAGGTTAGGTGCATTGGCGAGTCTAAATTGTCCCATGTGTGTGTTTGGTGTGTGGGTGTGTGTGTGCCCTTCTTGGGCTGGTGCCCTGCCCGGGGTTGGTTTCCTGCCTTACACCCTGTTTTGGCTGGGATTGCCTCCAGCAGACCCCTGTGACCCTGTAGTTAGGATATAGTGGGTTGGATAATGGATGGATATATATATTTATATTTATTTATATATAAAGATATTCACGCATGTGCATCGGAGGATCACCTCCAGGGCTCACCTAAGGTATGTACTACCCCTCCAGAACAAGAGGGGACGCTGGCGCCAATCATTTCCTCCCCCTTTCCCTCCTCAGTGCTGAGGAGACACCCAGTGAGGGCAACTAACTCCACCCCTTCCAGTCTACAGCCTATAAACTCTGAGCCAGATGGAAACAGGTGTCATTGAGCTGACTGAGCAACCTGCAAGATGGAGCTGCCAAGCCGGACAAGAAAGCAAAGAGAAGCCGTGTTACTGCAAGTTTGGGCTTTTGTTTATTTTTAAAAGGCACTGAAGTAAATGGGGATGGCTTGGTTGATACCCCAAACTTTAATTCCATGGAATTGACATTCCTCACAAGACCTCTATCTATCTATCTATCTATCTATCTATCTATCTATCTATCCATTGTCCAACCCGCTGAATCCGAACACAGGGTCACGGGGGTCTGCTGGAGCCAATCCCAGCCAACACAGGGCACAAGGCAGGGAACCAATCCTGGGCAGGGTGCCAACCCACCGCAGGACACACACAAACACACCCACACACCAAGCACACACTAGGGCCAATTTAGAATCGCCAATCCACCTAACCTGCATGTCTTTGGACTGTGGGAGGAAACCCACGCAGACACGGGGAGAACATGCAAACTCCATGCAGGGAGGACCCGGGAATCGAACCCAGGTCCCCAGATCTCCCAACTGCGAGGCAGCAGCGCTACCCACTGCGCCACCGTGCCGCCCTATCTATCTATCTATCTATCTATCTATCTATCTATCTATCTATCTATCTATCTATCTATCTAGTGCCTTTCATGTTTATCTATATATCTGTTAATATAGTGCCTTTCACATCTATCTATCTATCTATTATATAGTGCTTTTCATGTCTATCTATCTATCTATCTATCTATCTATCTATCTATCTATCATATAGTGCCTTTCATATCTATCTATCTATCTATCTATCTATCTATCTATCTATCTATCTATCTATCTATCTATCTATCTATCTATCATATAGTGCCTTTCACATCTATCTATCTATCTATCTATCTATCTTATTATATAGTGCCTTTCACGTTTATCTATATATCTGTTAATATAGTGCCTTTCACATCTATCTATCTATCTATCTATCTATCTATCTATCTATCTATCTATCTATCTATCATATAGTGCCTTTCATGTTTATCTATCTATCTATCTATTTATCTATCTATCTATCTATCTTATTATATAGTGCCTTTCACGTTTATCTATATATCTGTTAATATAGTGCCTTTCACATCTATCTATCTATCTATCTATCTATCTATCTATCTATCTATCTATCTATCTATCTATCTTATTATATGTGCCTTTCACGTTTATCTATATATCTGTTAATATAGTGCCTTTCACATCTATCTATCTATCTATCTATCTATCTATCTATCTATCTATCTATCATATAGTGCCTTTCATGTCTATCTATCTATCTATCTATCTATATATATATATATATATATATATATATATATATATATATATATATACAGTGATCCCTCGCTATATCGCGCTTCGCCTTTCGCGGCTTCACTCCATCGCGGATTTTATATGTAAGCATATTTAAATATATATCGCGGATTTTTCGCTGCTTCGCGGGTTTCTGCGGACAATAGGTCTTTTAATTTCTGGTACATGCTTCCTCAGTTGGTTTGCCCAGTTCATTTCATACAAGGGACGCTATTGGCAGATGGCTGAGAAGCTACCCAACTTACTTTCTCTCTCTCTCTCTCGCGCTGACGTAGGGGGGTGTGAGCAGGGGGGCTGTGTGAAGCTGCTTCCTGAAGGACATGCTGCACGGAGCTTCGCATACTTAAAAGCTCAAAGGGCACGTATTGATTTTTTTTATCTGTCTCTAGCTATCTCTCTCTATCTCTCTCTATCTCTCTCTCTCTCTCTCTTCCTGCTCCTGACAGAGGGGGTGTGAGCTGCCGCCTTCAACAGCTTTGTACCGGCGGTGCTTCGCATACTTAAAAGCCAAAAAGCCCTATTGATTTTTTTTTTGACTGCTTGCTTTGCACTCCTTTGAAAAGGAAGATATGTTTGCATTCTTTTAATTGTGAGACAGAACTGTCATCTCTGTCTTGTCATGGAGCACAGTTTAAACTTTTGAAAAAGAGACAAATGTTTGTTTGCAGTGTTTGAATAACGTTCCTGTCTCTCTACAACCTCCTGTGTTTCTGCGCAAATCTGTGACCCAAGCATGACATTCTAAAAATAACCATATAAACATGTGGTTTCTACTTCGCGGATTTTCCTATTTCGCGGGTGGCTCTGGAACGCAACCCCCGCGATGGAGGAGGGATTACTGTATATATATATAATATATATATATATACACATATATATACAGGGTGAGTAAAAATTATATTAACACTAATGGTCTATTTCTATCTCGACCACACCTTTCCAGGTCGATGTATAGTTCGTGGTGGATCATTGCCATGGCCTCTACACTCCCCTGATTTGACACCCTGTGATTTCTGGTTATGGGGTATGGTGAAGGAACGCGTGTGTGTATAGCAGGAAAGTTTGTCATATCAATTGGCTTTAAATGGTACTGTTGCGCATTGGTTTTTGTGCGTTGAACATGATGGCGAACAGGATGAGACATTCCTGTAAATCATCTTGCACACATGAAGTTTGTTTTGTGAATATATTGTGTCTGCCATTCAAATGTTAACATAATTTTGACTCTCCCTGTATATATATATAGGCATCAGTGCTAACCATTATGCCACTGTGCCACCCAGTTAAGGGTAGATGTTGGTACTGAAACATTTTTAAAGTAAGGTGAGCACTTCATTTGGGATTTCAGAACTGACAACGTTAGAAATTCATGAGACGATCCCAAGGGGGGCCAAGACTTCAGAACGGAGCCGACACGGGCTTGTTAAAGTGCTGTAATTTTTGCTATGCCCAATATTATTATACTATCATTGTATTCTTTAATTTTGTGCCATCAATCGATGGCACTTATTTGTGGATGTAATCAACAAGATACTTCAGAGGAAAAAGGAGTCTAATTTCGGCTTACAAATGGAGTTGAACATGAAATGCTTTCCTCAAATGGCGAAATCTGCCGCTCTCTCTACCTTTTATCTTCCTTTCTTTTGGAAAACACTTGACATAAAAGCTGCTATTTTTTCGGTAAGAGATATGAAATTAGCAGGCGCCTCGGGCTCCACGGTTTTTAATTATCATAAAGTATATACCTTGACTGGATCGGGCCAACCATAAATGCTGCCTCGAAATTTGTCCGTCTGTCTAAAAGTTTTCTCAGGCTTGTGGCAGCCCTGAGGTACTAAGATTCACATCGATATTAGTGATTTGTTATTTTTAAAATGCAGAAGTCAGAAAATCACCCAGCGTGGTCTGCCTCACACAGAGACCCGTGACGTTGATAGTTAACATTTTAAAAATCCGTATTACTAAGCCATTTTCACATCTCAAAGGGTACGTATCCTTGTTTCTCAACCATTGGGTTCGGCAGGTGAGTCACGAGTTCCTATCTTCTTCTATAATACGTTACCGTGGCTGTTCGTTTGTCTATCCAGAATTTTAAATCACATGTAGCTCGCAAACCGTTTCACCTATTGACTTGAAACTTGGTACACATGTACTACGTGGCGTCTACTATCCGCTTTCGGGGTGACAGTTTTATTACTCTTTTTATTTTTATTTTTATTGTAGAATCAACTCTCGGCAGCACGGAGCAGGGCGACCGTGCTGGCGCATGCGTACAGGCGCCGTTCTCGTGCCCTACCACCTTCGCTAATCATTCTTGAGGCAGATTGAAGACTTAAGTGTCAGATTAAGTGAAAAATTAAAGAAAACGGACTAAGTAATTGCAACACAAAAACTAACTTAATCAGTTTTAACGCGAAAAGATGCCGACAAAAGAAGAGAAGCAGCGGGCCGCTAGGGTGGAGTAAAGAAGAGCTGCTCGGGAAGCAAAACGAATGATAAACGTACAGAGAAAGAGGATGAATACTAGGAATGCTCAAGTCAAGTGTATTCGTGCAGTGCGCCATTACTGGTTTTGTATAATGGTAGTGGGTCGCAAAGTGGGTGCCTAAGCGATCATCACTGATGCCTGATAATAATAACAAATAATTAATTCTTTACATTTATTGCTACTCAAAGTGCTCTCCACGTAGGGATGACCTGGGAAGCGAACCCTCAGTCTTCTTACTGCAAAGCTGCAGCGCTACCATAGATAAATTTCCGCTCCTACAGTGAGGAACATAAGTGTTTGAACACCCTGCGATTTTGCAAGTTCTCCCACTTAGAAATCATGGAGGGGTCTGACATTCCCACTGTGAGAGACAGAATGTAAAAAAATAATTCAGAAAATCACATTGTATGATTTGTACAGAATTTCTTTGTATTGCACTGCTGCACATAAGTATTTGAACACCTGGCAATCAGCAAGAATTCTGGCTCTCAAAGACCTGTTACTCTGTCTTTAAGAAGTCCACCTCTACTCCACTTAGTAATCTTAATTAGTAGCACCTGTCTGAGCTCTTTAAAGACACCTGTCCACCCCACAGTCAGTCAGACTCCAACTACTACCATGGGCAAGACCACAGAGCTGTCAAATGACACCAGAGACAAAATTGTGGACCTCCACAAGGCTGGAAAGGGCTACGGGGAAATTGCCAAGCATCTTGGTGAAAACAGATCAACTGTTGGAGCAATTGTCAGAAAATGGAAGAGGCTAAAGACGACTATCAGTCTCCCTTGGACTGGGGCTCCATGCAAGATCTCACCTCGTGGGGTATCACAGATGATAAGAAAGGTGAGGAATCAGCACAGGACTACACGGGAGGAGCTGGTCAATGACATGAAGAGAGCTGGGACCACAGTTTCAAAAGTCACTGTCGGTAGAACACTATGCCATCATGGTTTCAAATCACACATTGCACGGAAGGTTCCCCTGCTCAAGTCATCACATGTCTAGGCCCGTCTGAAGTTTGCCAATGACCATCTGGATGATCCCGAGGAGGCATAGGAGAAAGTCATGTGGTCAGATGAGACCAAAATAGAACTTTTTGGTCTAAACTTCACTCGCCGTGTTTGGAGGAAAAAGAAGGAGGAGTTGCATCCCAAGAACACCATCCCTACTGTGAAGCATGGGGGTGGAAACATCATGCTTTGGGGGTGCTTTCCTGCGAAGGGGACAGGATGACTGCCCTGTATTAAGGAGAGGATGAATGGGGCCATGTATTGTGAGATTTTGAGCCTTTTGGTTCAGCTCTGTCTTCACCACGACGGACTGTTGCAGAGCCGGATGCCGCACCGATTTGTCTGTCGACCTCCTGCTCCATTCTTCCATCACTCGTGAACAAGACCCCGAGATACTTGAACTCCTACACTTGAGGCAGTAAAGTGCTTCGCAGCGCTTCCTCCAGGGACTCCAAGAAGGCTGGGTACTCCGAACTGCCGCTCGGCACGTAAGCGCAAACAACAGTCAGAGTCCTTCCCCCAACTCGAAGGCGCAGGGAAGAAACCCTCTCATCCAACGGGGAGAACCCCAACGTACAGGCCTCGAGCCGGGGGGGCCAGAAGCAAGCCCACACCTGCCTTTCACCCACAGCAACTCCAGGGCGGAACAAAGTCCAGCCTCTCTCAAGAGGAATGGTTCCAGAGCCCAGACCGTGCGTAGAGGTGAGCCCGACTATATCTAGCTGGTACCTCTCAGCCTCTCACACCAGTTCAGGCTCCTTCCCCGCCAGAGAGGTAACATTCCATGTCCCAAGAGCCAGTTTTGGTAACCGAGGGTCGGAACGCCAGATGGTGGGCCCACGAGAGAGCGGAACCACGTTGCTCCTTCAGGGCCGAGCCTGGCTGGGCCCCGTGGTCAGAGGTCCAGCCACCAGGGCCTGGCTCCAGGGTGGGGCCCCGGGTACCCTTTCCCGGGCAAGGGAAATGCCGATCCTTGATTTAAATCCATGTAGGGTCATAGGATTCAGAAATGAAATCCATGAGTTGGAGAAGAGGAGGCTGGTGGACTTCACCTTGTGGTGCAGAGAGACCCACCTGCCCTTCAACATCAGCTGGTGCTGGACGTTCACGTGTTCCTGTTTACTTGCCTGCTTACTGGGCCCACTTACAATTTCAGACAAGATGAGACATTTCAACAGAACACTTCAATTTACAGAAATTTTGGAATGATTTATGAAGGAGCAACCTCAGTGGTGAGGGGAACCTTGAAAAGTATAATAACTTCGGTGTGAGGATGCACATCAGGGGTCCATGGTGGAGTGCTGGTTTTCAAGTAAAAACAGTGTGGCTCAGGCTCTGAGGGTACGGTGACAGCTGAGGAGTTGTTATCCGTGCTGAACCGCGCTGATTGTAAGGAGGGCGACAAACCCCCAATAAGGGTATAGAGTGACGGGGGGGGTGGATTCAGGATGAAAAACCAAGGAGCGAGAAAAGAAAAGCAGAATTTAGAGGTGGTCAGTGACCCTGCGAGGGAGTGAGAACGACGGCCCTCCATGGGTGGATCGTCCCCCGCTGATCAGTTTGGAAGTGAGTGAGGGGCGATCATGAGGACCCCTGGGGATCCTGTAAACACCAAGGTGGGCATTGTGCAAGACGGACAGCCAAAGGATGGTAGTCGGGATTAGAGTCGGCGTCTCAAGGCGTGTAGGGTGAGCTTCAGGACCGTCTTAGCAGCATCGTCAGCCCCCCAAGGCGAAATAGTGTTTTGAAACATACATAGGCATCAGAAACATCGGGGACCCCTATGCTCCTGGGGCCCCCAGCCAGTGCCCTTATGTTAAACAGCCCTGGGGGAGGCGTAGATGTGCCAAGGAGATTAGAAACCCGATGTCGTTGTGGTTTTACACTTGGTCTTTAGCTTATGTTTCGTTGGGTTTTAATCCTCACCTCTGCTCTGATTTTATTGGAATATTGATTTCCTTTTGGAAGAAACACAGCACTTGTTGTTTGGAACACTTTGTTAATAAAATGCACTTGAGGCGCCAACCTTTGCTTGTGTATGTGCCCTCATCGCCCACTCCACTCACTGTGCGTGACTATTAAAGGGGTTTAAGGGAGCATGCCAGCTGCGGACGACGGTGTGAACGTTAGACCCCATGATGATTCGGCGACCCCTTCTCGATTTTACTGTCTCTAATTTCTCGATTAACTCTTTCACGCCTCATTTTACAAGGATGCCAGCTTTTAAGCACACATGGAATGGGCGCAGCAGATACGAAGCTGGCAAGTATTTCTGTACACCCTGAAAATGTGAAACCAGAGAAGAGGCCATTTAGATTAGCGTTTCTACAAAAGGCAGGAGAACAGCTCACACCACACCATATTGGCGGAAAGGAGTTGCACAGTCGCTGCGGCCACCTTGGACAAGAAGAACTCGCCTTCTGAGGAAGCCTATTTGAGAAATCTTTCCAACAGGGAGGCAGAAATAGTCTCTGATTACAAGCTCAGCTGGGCACAAGTGTGGCATCAAAGATAAGAAGCTTCACCCACTTGAAATTCATCAATAAGGCATGCCAGCAGGTTCATTCAGATTTACACACACATGGCATCTGCCACCCATGATAATTCCAGTTCAGAGCTGTAAACTCTTAGGCAGGGATGGATCCTAAATCCAGGGGTCCCTGGGCCTGACAACACAATGAGGGTGGGCACAACTCTGCTCCATATCCAGCCGGAATCAACCTGTCGATCTGTTGAATTAAAGTGCATTATTCATTCCATATTCCAACACTTATTTGTATTTGTAGAACATCAAACGCAATGTCATATCTCAGTTATAGTAGCGGAGTCGGCAGCACATACAATATCAACACTGGGATTAGGACTGGCAATAGATGGCAGCCTGTAATTACTTTGTATTCACGATGTGCGTCAGTGCAAGAGTGGCATTTAGTGGTGGCAAGTGGGGTGACCACTCCAGACCCCATGCCTAAGGGGGCCCCGCTTTTGAGGTCCACGTGTCCCGTGCGAGCAGATTTGTCAAGTTATATTCTCCAGTATATACAGTCATATGAAAAAGTATGGGACCCCCTCTCAGCCTGCATAATAATTGACTCTCCTTTCAACAATAAAGATACCAGTGGTCTGTCTTTCATTTCCTAGGAACATCTGAGTACTGCGGTGTTTTCCGAACAAAGATCTTTAGTGACGCAGTATTTAGTTGTATGAAATTAAATCAAATGTGAAAAACTGGCTGTGCACAAATGTGGGTCCCCTTGTCATTGTGCTGATTTGAATGCCTGTCACTGCTCAATGCTGATTACTTGGTGTGATGAGCTCATTAAGCCTTGAACTTCATAGACCGGTGTGTCCATCATGAGATATAAAGGTATTTAAGGTGGTCAATTGCAAGTTGTGCTTCCTTCCCTTTGACTCTCCTCTGAAGAGTGACAGCATGGGATCCTCAAAGCAACTCTCCAAAGATCTGAAAACAAAGATTGTTGAGTCTCCTGGTTTAGGGGAAGGCTACAAAAAGCCATCTCAGAGGTTTAAACTGTCAGTTTCTGTAACTGTAAGGAATGGAATCAGGAAATGGAAGGCCACAGGCACAGTTGCTGTTAAACCCAGCAGGTCTGGCAGGCCAAGAAAAATACAGGAGCGGCATATGAGCAGGATTGTGAGAATGGTGACAGACAACCCACAGATCACCTCCAAAGACCTGCAAGAACATCTAACTGCAGATGGTGTATCTGTACATCGTTCTACAATTCAGCGCAATTTGCACAAAGAACATCTGCATGGCAGGGTGATGAGAAAGAAGCCCTTTCTGCACTCACGCCACAAACAGAGTCGCTTGTTGTATGCCAATGCTCATTTAGACAAGCCAGATTCATTTGGGAACAAAGTGCTTTGGACCGATGAGACAAAAATGGAGTTATTTGGTCAGAAGAAAAAGCACTTTGCATGGCGGAAGAAGAACACCGCATTCCAAGACAAACACCTGCTATGTACTGTCAAATTTGGTGGAGGTTCCATCATGCTGTGGGGCTGTGTGGCTAGTTCAGGGACTGGGACCCTTGTTAAAGTCGAGGGTCGGATGAATTCAACTCAATATCAACAAATTCTTAAGGATAATGTTCAAGCATCAGTCACAAAGTTGAAGTTACACAGGGGTTGGATATTCCAACAAGACAATGAGCCCAAAACACAGTTGGAAATCTACAAAGTCATTCATGCAGAGGGAGAAGTACAATGTTCTGGAATGGCCGTCACAGTCCCCTGACTTGAATATCAGAGAAAATCTATGGGATGATTTGAAGCAGGCTGTCCATCAAATTGAACTGAACTGGAGAGATTTTGTATGAAGAATGGTCAACAATACCTCCATCCAGAATCAGACACTCATCAGAGGCTATAGGAGGACAGCGTCTAGAGGACAAAAGGAGGCTCAACTAAGTATTGATGTCATATCTCTGTTGTGTGCCCACATTTATGCACCTGTCTAATTTTGTTATGATGCATGTTGCATATTTTCTGTTAATCCAATAAACTTACTGTCACTGCTGAAATCCTACTGTTTCCATAAGGCATGTCAGATATTAAAAGGAAGTTGCTACTTTGAAAGCTCAGCCAATGAGAAACAGAAATCCAAAGAATTAAGAGGGGACTTTTTCATATGACTGTATATTTATAATATATATTATAATAAAAAAATCTTGAAAGGAAATGAGATATGATTTTCTCAGAGAGACACTTTCATGTCCTGCGAGACGAGACTTTGTTTCAAGAGATTTAACCAGGCCCGGGACCAGAAATAAAGGGCAAAGAGTAGATGACAAAGTAGAACGTCGTAAAGAATTCAAAAACGTTGGCGCCATACACATGAAGAGCAGGTTAGAGTCTATAGAAGTACGAACATTCGAAAGTCTCCAAAAAATGATAGTAAAGATCGCATTAGCGCAAACAAAAGGATATTATTACAGCGAAAAGAGATCAAATATATTGTTCGGCTTTAAACTTTACATCGGAGACTTATGGATCGTCTAATTTGTGTTGCCATCAGGGATAAGTTGTGTTTCTTCCCAATGAAGAGGCATATCTACGAGAATTAAAAGATGTGTTGTTTGGTGAAAGTGAAATCCACATACATGAGCGGCACAGATGTGAAGTGGCTGGCGTGTAGCACAGGCCAGGGGGTTGGCGAGCGAAGTGACCAGGGGGCGAAGCCCCCTAATATAAATATATATATATATATATATATATATATATCCACCCATCCATCCATTTTCCAACCCGCTGAATCCGAACACAGGGTCACGGGGGTCTGCTGGAGCCAATCCCAGCCAACACAGGGCACAAGGCAGGAACCAATCCTGGGCAGGGTGCCAACCCACCGCAGGATAATAAACTTCAAGTGTGGTAATTAACTAACGTTCCTTGGTTAGGGGGGTTATATAGAGTTTGGAGTGAAACACAGCCTGGAAATTTGGGAATCTTTGCAAAAATTGTTTAGGATGGGTTCAGTGGTGCAGATAATGCATTTTATCGATATGCTACAATCTGTTCAAATTAAGCAAAACTCGGGTGGATTTTTCGTTAACGTTTAGCATTTTTCCACTCCAGGAATTTTCTTTTCAGGAAACAATGCGCGCCAGTATGATGAAGCCCCCGGGTCTCTTTTGCATGATGCGTTCCCACCGCACAACAGAAACTGTAACCTCTATGCAAACTATGTGACCTGCAAAGAAGAGTGATGCGGTGCGAAGTGAGGCGCGATTGGGTGGTCCATGTGGGAGACCCTCGCACTTCATTACTTCGAAGCAATCACAGCTTTAGGGAGAGATTATTGCTTCGATGTGATTCAGTGTGCGGCGCACCAGGAAAGGCAGCTGATAAAGAGTTTGGGTGGTGCGACGTGCAGCACTCCATCTTTATCGATAGCCTTCCGAAATCTAAACTACTCATGGATTTGTAAAATGGCACCAGTGCTTGAGGTCAACTGTAACTGTTGTCACATATTATGTTTTGCGTACTTTTTAGCTGGATCCGCCTCTTGCTTCTTTTTAGAGGGGTCCTAGAGAATAACTTACTGGGGATATCTCTTTAAGGGGAGTTGGGGGCCAAACTACGCCTGTGGGTCCTTGACGAACGGTACGTTGGTGTGACGTAAAGGTTAACTGACTTTAAAAAGGCAAGGGGGCGAGTATGAAAAAAAAACAAAAACAAGAAAGGAGAAGGAGAGGAAGGTGAACAAGAGAGAAGGAGCTGTAAGCAGTAAAGCAAGCAAGTAAGACTCGGGAATAAGGATTGTTGGGTGCACGGATAGGATTTCCTTTCAACCTAACAGGACCTTCGGAGTTCACGTCTTGTCTTGGCTGTTATGGAGCGGGCGTCGGCCATGGACGAACGCTAGCTAGCGCGGAGACTCCCGGGTGTGACGGATTTTCATCCCTCCTCAAAAGAACTGACACTAAGCCGGTGAGATCGCTTCTTGTTATCAATAAGTTCAGTAAAAGTATCGGCGGCATCACCTCTGGATTGGTCGCTAGAGTTACTGCAGTTTTCCCCCCTGGCTGAGTGAAGATAAACTTTTTAAACAACGTTAATATAAAAGGGACTGGGGTACATTGCGGGAATTGTATGTATGCGTCCGCTTGTTATTTATATACTAGTCATTCAGCCCGTTACAATAACGGACGCTAGAACAGTAGTGCATAAACGTTAGTAGAAACAGTCTATATTAAATGGCAAGGGACTTTGACCTTATTCTTTTTTGTTGGTCGTATTTTTCTTTGTCTTTCAGCCTTTCTTTTGTTGATGTTTACTTTCTGAGCTGACCGTTCTTTGTGGGCTGCCGCCGTGTATTGTGTGTCTTTAATTTTCTGAGACAGTAATACTGTCTTGTGCGTCCGTAATATACCTTTAATTTTCTCTGGCGGTAATACAGGCGTGCGCTTCAGTAAAATACCTTTACTTTTCTGTGACAGTACTACTGGCTTGTATGTGGCTGTAATACGAGTCACTGTATTGTGTACCTTTTAATTTCCTCTCGCAGTAATACTGGTTTCTATTTCCGTAAAACGCCTGTAACTTTCTCTGACAGTAATATCGCGCATCGCACAGTGCCCCGCGCATGCGCACTTCACCAGAAGAGACACACGGACACCTGGACGCACACAGGGATTTTATTAAAGAGGATGTAACATAGATCTAAGTAAATGTGAAGATATGTGGGTTGTTTAGAAATAGGATGTTTCTTTTTTCATTTTTCTGGTTTTCTTTGCTATTGCGCCGAATGCTGGGTAGTATATTAGAGTGTTCAAGGGGGTTGTATATAGGTATAGTGTTTAAAAGGGCGTTTATTGTTGTTTCAGTTATAATATATATTGTTTTTGTGATTGATGAAAAGATTGATTGGGTGATTTATTTCACAAGCATAAATTCACAATAGTTCATTTCATCTGGGGACTCCAAATTGAGGCTTAGGTTCTGACGGTTGCCGTTCCTAATAGAATTGAAGATGTGAGTTCCAAAATCTGCGAATTACACCCTTTGGTAAAATTTAGTGAACTTTTCATGCAGTTGGTCATGCGCCGAAAATATGTTTGAGCTTCAAAACCTGCTAATTGCAACAGTGTAGCGCTAAAGTTTTAGGGATTTAGTTTCAAAATCTGCTTACGGACCCAGATTTTCCTATTTTATTTTTTGTACTTAATTGAAGAGCTCAGTTCCAAAATCAGCTATTTTTTTCCTAAGAGTAGGAGATATTTTGTGTGTGACGGGCTCCTTATCCAACAAAAGGGGAGCTCGCTACACAACCAATCCGCACAATTTATCTCCCTGTGCCAGTTTTGTGTGTTGCATAACAGGAACTGTAAACTTGCCAGTGAGAAGTGAATCGTGTTTGGAAATCGCGACTTCACGAGGGGAGATTATTATTTCAGTGTGGCTCTCCGCCAGCTTCATGCCAGTGAATGAAGTGCTTTACCCATCTCAGGCCCACAGCACTCTTGACGTAAAGTGTAGTGAGGACAGGGTGGGCGTCCCTAAAGTCCGCGGTCATCTCTTTAGTCTTATGAGCCTCGACTGACAGGACAGGTTGCTGTACCTGCGCCAGTCCACCTGCTGCTCCACTTCCATTCTGCCCTCTAGTGGTTGTAGTCACATGTGCGGGTCTCTGCAGAGTCTCTGAGCTGTTCCATATTTGATACTTCAATAAACATAATTTAATTGCATTTTGACACATGGAATATTTTCTGCACAGCTACGCAAACATAGAAAAGTAAATCTAATCAACGGGAGATGCACTTTCTGAGCCAACGACGGCAAGATGCTCATCAAACAGTATGGAGGATAACAAGAACAACTGTCGAGGTAAGCGAGACGCGAGTGTGCGTGCCAACCCACACAATTGGTTTTCGTCTTGCTGCACCCTTTATTAGTGCCCACTGAAGCAAAAATGCACTGAATATTAATAACCTTTTTCTTTTAATCAAAATGTATTTTGATAACAAATACTGTTGAAGAAGTCATTCCAATTTTATATAGCGCCTTACATAGAGAGGGAGGGGCCAATTCAGCCACCACCAATGTGGAGCATCAACCTGGATGATGAAACCGCAGCCATTTTGTGCAAGTATACTCGCCACACATTAGTTATTAGGTCAGTGGTTCTCAAACTGTGGGGCGCGCTCCCCTAGAAAAAAGGGGGCGCAAATGTTGCTATATGTGGTGCAATTTCGCTATTCGTAGGGAAATTTTAAACTTGTAGCAGTGTATCGGCAGCAAAAAATATACGAATAAATTTTATCAGAGTTTCAAAAAACGTTAGGGGGGCGCGATTAAAACTGTTATGAAAACTCGGGTCGCAAATACTTAAACATTGGGAAACGCTGTATTAGGTAATGAAGAGGCGACAGACATAATTAGGGTGTTTGGCGGGCCAGAATGGACCAGGCCGTGATGCACAATTTAGACTGGACATTGGGGGAAATGCCCTACTCTTTTTACAAAAAGATACCCAGGAATCTTTAATGACCATGAAGAGTCAGGCTTTGGGTCTCATTTGAAAGATGTTGGGAACATTTGCAATACAGTGTGCCCGTCACTGCACTGGGGGCATTGGGATTCACACACAGACCACAGGATGAGCGCCCCCTGCTGGCCTCACCTACACCTCTTCCTGCAGCAATCCAAGCTTTTCCTAGATGGTCTCCCACCCAAGTACTGTCTGGGTGACCTGTTCTGGTATGACTGCTGGCACACACCATGTTGGCACATTGATGCCCATTCTTGTTTTACATAACTCAATTATCTGAATGCATTGTTTTTAGGTATGTGAAACGTTTTTAAAGTAACTTTTAAAAGTGGAACAATAAACACAAAGTGATTCAGCCTATAAAGTCACAAATATACGGCGGATGAAAGAAGAATAACGGCATACACACACTGGGCACATCATTAGGACCACCTGCTCATGCGTGCAATGATTTAGCCAGCCCATCATGTGGCAGCAGTGCAATGCATGGAATCTTGCAAATTCGGGTCAGGAGCTTCAGTTAATGTTCACATCAAACAGTAGAATGGGGGAAACAAATGTGACCTCAGTGATTTCACCCATGGCATAACTGTTGGCGCTAGATGGGCCGAAACCGCCAATCTCCTGGGATTTTCATGTACAACAGTCTCTTGAGTATGGCTTCTTAAATTATGGGTCGCCACCCGTTTTTGGTCACGGTTTGCCACCCGTTGAGTTGCCGTGGGCGGGTTAAACAATTGACAATACTATGCTGTGGGTGTTGGCATCGATTTTTTTTTTTTTTTTTTTTTTTCCTTCTTCCCCCAAGGTGGGCTTCACCCCCTATGAGTGTCGCCGGAGATTTCTAAGAGGGCCAAGACTGACGGTTGCCATGGACACTGAGAAGGGCAACATTGGGTTGTGAAAAAAAAAAAAGCTTAAGAGACACTGCTGTTGAGTTTACCCAGAATGGTGCCAAACTCACCTTGTTGATGAGGGTGGTCAGATGGTAAAGGGCAAGGCGGGTTTGAAAGGCCAGAAGGGCTACGGTAACTCAGATGTCCACTCTGAACAAAGCATCTCAGAATGTACAACATGTCAAACCATGAGGTGGATGAGCTACCACACCAGAAGACCACGGCGGGTCCCTCTAACGTCCACTAAAAACAAAGCTCAGGCTGCAGTGGGCACAGGCTCAGCAAAACTGGCCAGCTGACAGCCAGAAAAAACAGTCTGGTGTGATGAGTCTCGATGTCTGCAGGGGCACACAGTTGATCGGGTCAGAGTTTGGTGCCAACAGCATGAATCCATGCACCCAACCTTGCTTTGTGTCTGCAGTCCAGAATGCTAGTGGTGGTGGTGGTGTAATGGTATGGGGAATGTCTCCTTGGCCCACTTTGTGCCCATTAAAACCAATCAATCATCGCTTGAATGCCACGGCCTATTTGAGAATTGCCACTGACCAGGTGCATCCCTTCATGCTGTCCAGTGGCTACTATCAATATGATGATGCCCCATGACCAAGACCAGATTAAGACCCCCACGGACCCCTGAGTGACTTAACTCCTTTTAATAGATACCTGATCATATTTTGAACTTACTTTTAAATCTGAGTTTACTCAATCGTTTAATCTACCGGGGGGGGTGTCCCGGTCCCGGTCCCCCACATGGCCATTTCAACCAGCAGATACTCAAACATTAAAGGCAACCCCTTGCCATCACACCCAGAACGCCCTTGACAGTAGGTAGATCTGCCCCTGCCCATGTCACAAAGCAAACTGGCGTCACGAACATGACAATGGCCAAGGTTGTCCTTTGGTAGCCCCTCCCAGTCACCAGACCTGAATCCAGAAGGACACCTTGGAGAGGCATGTGCAGGTGACAAATCCGATCAGGTCATCATGGAGTAGGACCTCCAAGGAATGTGTCCAACATCAGGCCGTGAAGAACTGAGGCTGTTGGGAGAGCCAATAGGTGGTCCTGCCAGGTGTGAGTAGAGTGGGCTATGAGCGAGTGATTGGACATGCCACATAGACTTGTACAAATAAAGAACACGCTGATGCCACACCCGTGACATTAACATGTCATGTAAAGGTCCACAGACTAATACATTAGGCTGAAATTTGATTTTCATTTTCTACATAGCTTTTACCGTTCATGTGTTTATGAATTTACTTATTCCAATTCATTTCTTGATTGCTACTCTTCCACTACAAAACAATACCTATTATCCTACGCATTACCCAAATAAACAGCCGTGTCATATTTCTGCATGAAGAATACCGGCGAGATCTGAAGATTAGGAAAGAGTAACCACGGCAACAAGGAAAGGCCATTAACTCCCGTATTTATTGCAAGTTTCGTCAAGAGAAAGCAGCAAATTAGCGTTAAGTGTGACATACGATTGCCGTGTCAATACTGGAGATGATTTCCATTTATGTTTTTTTTACAAATTTAGAACAATTACAGTTGGCACAGCCGAGCGTCTCCTTCAAGAATCACCCAAATTACAAGTCGTGTGCTCTCTGCTTTTATGTTACTGCTGAATCACATCGGCGTCCCCTGGGGTCCTCACGACCTGCAGGAAAAGTACGTGGGCTTTCCTCGCCAGTCTGAATCAAAACATCGGAATATCTTAAGGTGCCGACATTTCTAGAGGCTTGCCATGTTTTACACGCACTTCAACACGGCTCTGGTGGGGTTGGTTTAAAATAACATGGCATGTGAGGGACTGTAACAACCTGGAAAATTAGGAAATAACTGTCTAATTTCATAAAATAACACAAATCTTACATGCATATTACCCCGTTCTGTAGAAAGAAAAATTAAAATTAAAATAGACACCGCATTTAGGGGACATCTTCAGGCTTCAACTACAGTAAACAGTACCACCCTGAGCAGAGAGGGGGCGCTGTGCACAACACCGGCTCCAGTTTCACCAGCACTGGTCAGATTGACGAGGGACGTCAGCCAACAAAACCCCGCCCCTTCCTGCTCGCGCTATAAAAACTCGGAGACCAGCAGAAGTGAGCATTCATAAGTGAGGAAGACCAGGAGCTCCAACTCGGAAGGGACACTTTCAACAATTAATGGGACAAATAAAGAAGGGGGCCGTACTTTTATAAATCCTTAATAACCACCCACCTGAAACTGGAACTTCACCTCTTTTGATTTGGCCCTCCTGGTTCATTCATACAACACGAATCATCACACTGGATACACGTATGATCAGTCCGTCTATTATATAGCGCCTTTGAATCTATCTATCTATAATATAGTGCCTTTCACTCTATTAGATAGATACAGATAGACAGAGAGAGTGAAAGGCACTATATTATAGATAGAAAAGCACTCTCTCTCTCTCTCTCTCTATAATATAGTGCCTTTTACTCAAATGGTGCTTTTCTATTTATCTATTATATAGTGCCTTTCACTCTATGCCTCGTGCAAAAATTCGCTGACAACACTGGTATCGTGGGCTGCATTAGGAGTGGGCAGGAGGAGGAGTATAGGAACCTAATCGAGGACTTTGTTAAATGGTGCGACTCAAACCACCTACAACTGAACACCAGCAAAACCAAGGAGCTGGTGGTGGATTTTAGGAGGACCAGACCCCTCATGGACCCCGTGATCATCAGAGGTGACTGTGTGCAGAGGGCGCAGACCTATAAATACCTGGGAGTGCAGCTGGATGATAAATTAGACTGGACTGCCAATACTGATGCTCTGTGCAAGAGAGGACAGAGCTGACTATACTTCCTTAGAAGACTGGCGTCCTTCAACATCTGCAATAAGATGCTGCAGATGTTCTATCAGATGGTTGTGGCGAGCGCCCTCTTCTATGCGGTGGTGTGCTGGGGAGGCAGCATAACAAAGAAGGACGCCTCACGCCTGGACAAACTGGTGAGGAAGGCAGGCTCTATTGCAGGCACGGAGCTGGACAGTCTGACATCTGTGGCGGAGTGACGGGTGCTGAGCAGACTCCTGTCAATCATGGAGAATCCACTGCATCCACTGAACAGGATCATCTCCAGACAGAGGAGCAGCTTCAGCGACAGACTGCTGTCACCGTCCTGCTGCACTGACAGACTGAGGAGATCGTTCCTCCACCACACTATGTGACTCTTCAATTCCACCCCTTTATAAACGTTAACATTATTCAAAGTTATTGTCTGTTATACCTGCATTGTTATCACGCTCTCTTTAATATTTTTTATCAGTATGCTGCTGCTGGAGTATGGGAATTTCCTCTTGGGATTAATAATCTGAATCTGTGATCTCCTTTTCTTTATTACTTTCAGACCATTTTGTATTCATTCTTTTGAATTAAAGGATTTAAAAATAAGACCTCTAACTGATGAGAGCATGAGGCGCTGGCACACTCCTGCTCACCTTGCGGTGGTCCTCAAGATCAGTTTGGTACGTCTGGCTGAGCTCTTTTTTTTTTTTCCTGTGCCGCCCAGATTAGCAGTGAGCTCCCTGTGTAGTCAGTAAGGGTACATGAGAGTCCGGGACGTCGTCGCTTACTTTTGTTGGGAGGCCAATCGCTCCAGACCACACGTTTAGAGCTGGACACCTTCTAAAATCTGCTTCATTGATCGAGAAACAGTTTGAATTGTTGGGTTTAAAACGGCTGTGCAAGCTTTGTGTCAAGGTGACGTTTTAGGACTTAGAGAAGGAATTGCCAGATATGGTGTGGAGAAAGAATTGGAGGTCACTGAGTGCATCACATCAGCATGGAGGGCATTTTATGGTTTTTCAGTTACAAAAGAAACTTGGTGATCTGCAATGGAGAAAAGTGCACTCAGCCTTGGCCGCCAATTCTTTCCTTAATACAATGAGAGCTTCAGAAATGAGCCGGGCTCTCTTTGTGCTGTAAGAGAAACCATTTTTCATCTTTTGGTTTATTGTGAAAGGTTGAAGCTTTTGTTCCGTTTCTTAGATTTTTTTTTTTTTTTTTTTTTTTTATGGTTTGAGGAAAAGAACTCTCAGGAGTTTGGTGTATTTTAGAGTATTTAGTAATAAGTGCATAAGTGGAAAGTTCCTGTTAGGACAACCTAAACTAGCAGTGCTGAAGACGAGAAGAAAGAAAAAGAAAGAGAGAATAAAAACTCCTGGTGACCAACAGACTACAACTGTTCAAAGATTTTATTAAATATAGATTGAAATTTAAATTTAGCAACCACAAGCGGATTAAAACCATTAGTGTTTAGTGAGAAATGGAAGGACAGGTGCGGGGGGCAAACTGGTGATAAACTGGTAATTAATTGAAAGCATTGATGTGTATTAATCAGGACATCGGGTACTTCTGACCACTTCAACTGGGTGTTTGATTTACTGTGTGGAGTAGGAGGGGTGTAGAGGTGAGATGTGGGTTTCCTCCGGGCACTCCGGTTTCCTCCCACAGTCCAAAGACATGCAGGTTAGGTGGATTGGCGATTCTAAATTGGCCCTAGTGTGTGCTGGGTGTGTGGGTGTGTTTGTGTGTGTCCTGCGGTGGGTTGGCACCCTGCCCAGGATTGGTTCCCTGCCTTGTGCCCTGTGTTGGCTCTGATTGGCTCCAGCAGACCCCCGTGACCCTGTGTTCGGATTCAGCGGGTTGGAAAATGGATGGATGGATTTCTATTATATAGCGCCATTCATTTCGATCTATGTATCTGTCATTATATAGCGCCAGTCATTTCAATCTATGTATCTACATAGATCGAAATGACTGGCGCTATATAATGACAGATACATAGATCGAAATGACTGGCGCTATATAATGACAGATACATAGATCGAAATGACTGGCGCTATATAATGACAGATGCATAGATCGAAATGACTGGCGCTATATAATGACAGATGCATATATCGAAATGACTGGCGCTATATAATAAGATACATTAAATGACTGGCGCTATATAATGACAGATGCATAGATCGAAATGACTGGCGCTATATAATAAGATACATCAAATGACTGGCGCTATATAATGATAGATACATAGATCGAAATGACTGGCGCTATATAATAAGATACATTAAATGACTGGCGCTATATAATGACAGATGCATAGATCGAAATGACTGGCGCTATATAATGACAGATACATAGATCGAAATGACTGGCGCTATATAATGACATGCATAGATCGAAATGACTGGCGCTATATAATAAGATACATCGAAATGACTGGCGCTATATAATGATAGATACATAGATCGAAATGACTGGCGCTATATAATAAGATACATCGAAATGACTGGCGCTATATAATGATAGATACATAGATTGAAATGACTGGCGCTATATAATAAGATACATCGAAATGACTGGCGCTATATAATGATAGATACATAGATCGAAATGACTGGCGCTATATAATAAGATACATCGAAATGACTGGCGCTATATAATGATAGATACATAGATTGAAATGACTGGCGCTATATAATGATAGATACATAGATCGAAATGAATGGCGCTATATAATGACAGATACATAGATCGAAATGACTGGCGCTATATAATGATAGATACATAGATCGAAATGAGTGTCGCTACATATCTGTCATTATATAGCGCCATTCATTAGATCGATCGATCTATCTGTGTATCATTATATAGTGCCTTTCATTCGTTTCGCTGTCCTTTCCAACTAAAGGCTCTAAACACTAAACGGTGTGTCTGTAACTCTATTCCCTTTTATTTATTTACTTATTTGCTTGTTTGTTAATTATTTCACATTTATTAACTTTCACCATTTTCCCCCCTTCTTGGATTCCCTCATTTTTTTGCGCTCACTTGAGCTGTGCGCGCCGATTCAGGAGACGTCAGATGTCCCTTGTAAAAGGTAAAAAAAAAAAATGTCACATTTTGTATAGAAATCCATGTGAAGGGTTTCTGCGGAAAGTGTTTTGTTACAGAGATAAGCTCAGTGCCACCATCACTAAAAAAGAAGTAAACTAAACAGGAATCACAGAAATTATCAGAGCTAAGGGAATGTATAGGAATACAAGAGTAAATGATCGAATTCCGGAGCCGATCCTCACCTTTAATCATGGAACTCATTGAAGTTGTACATAAAAATAATACAATCATCATCACCGTAATAAGGCGGAAAAATTTGAGAAAAAAAAAAAACAAGCGCCTTCACGGCAGTTTCTTTTGAACGTCGTGGGTCTCAAAGTAATCCACAAATTCTCAAAAGCTTTAAAAGTACTATATAATAATGTGGACGAGTGTTGTCACACGCTTAATTAGTGTCAGCCACGTCCTGCGATTCAATTACGGACACGCGGGTCGTGTGGATTGGTGACACCTGCACACTGCAGCGCGCTCTCTTTTCCGAGTGACTTACCAAGCGCATTTCCAACCAGAGAAACGAAGAAGACGGTGATGTAGCCCGCGATGAGTACCCACTCGTACTGCTTCGGGTGCAGATATTCTCTCCAGATGTACCTCAGCAGTTCATCGTCACTCCCGTACGGCGAGCTGCTGGTGCTGTTGAGCTCCGACGGCAAAGGTGAGCAGCTGTCGCATACCGCATTCCCGTTGATTTCGGACATCATTCCCAAACTTTTTTCTCTTTTTTTTTTTTTTTTTTTTTTTTTTTTTTTTGCTCTTTCTTTCTTTATTTTTATCGGTTTTTTTTTTTCTTAGTATCTCGTTGAGGATGTCACTCGGACTCCGCACGGTTTTGTATCCTGGTCTTGTAATGCCATTGCGCACGGAATGTTAAAGAATCCCGAGGTCCGCTGACTTGTTAAGCTGCCTGAGAGTGGGTGAGAGCTGACGTGCCTGAGGAGCGCATTTCTGAGGGAGGCTGGAAAATCCATTGAGGAAAATCAACTCCCCTCATTGATACGCAGCCACACACACACACACCGCAAACAACCCCCAGTGCCACTCGACCTCCGCACCCTCGGTCTCTCTCCTTATGAAATCTCTTCAAAAAGCGATTTCATGTGGCATGAATGCAGCCGGTAGAGTAATGTCAAGGTTTGTTTCCCCCCCCCCCCCCCCCCCCCCCATATATTTACTATAACGTAATCTCTAAAATTAAATTGCATATTCCATTTATCCATCTATCAGGCAAATCAAAAATAATTCATTTCGTTTTACATCTTCTGCCATCCGTGCTATTGCAATTCGACACCCCTTAAATATCCTACAGTCAGAAAACCGTTAAATTCTCAATAAGCCTTTAAAATGAACTCAAGCCATCGCCTATATAGTGCCACTTGGGCTCACGTGACCACGTTGCCCGGTTGCTGCCGGAGTGACAGATTTGTTGTCGCTCATTAGGGCTGGCTGTCCTTCAGATCGTATGGACGTGTGGCGCCTGTGTCACTTACTGAAGTAGTAGAATAATCCGTTTGAAGAGGAGCTCTTTAGGTTATCTTAGCTAAACAGCTTTATGAAATCCCAGCAACCAGAAGACCTTCCATGATGATTCATTTACAGGCGGTGTTTTGCACTCTAGGATTTTATATATTACTGTATATCATTTTAGCTTACTGCTCATTAAAAATTACAACAAAGAGAATACACTTTGTTAGAATTGGACATTTTCTGTAGATTTGGTAGTCTGGCGTATTGGATGGTCAGCAGAAACCGTTAGACCAATCTAAATGCAAATGGAACATGTGCTGTGGGCTTTGGTCAATTCTATGGCTTTAAATCCATATCACCTCATGTTCTAGAAATGTACACTCCGTACATTCATTCTCAAACATTGCTTCATCCAATTCAATACAATGGATGGGGCATCAGTCCATGGCAGTGCCCACATCAACCCGGACAGGCCCAGCCTAACCTGAACGTCTTTGGGGATGTGGGAGGCAAATCTGCGCAGACACAGGAAGAAGACCTTGCACATGGTTTATTGTTTCCTAAAATTTGCTTTATAAGATTTTTGGCTCCTTCACTCATTTAAAGAGTTACAAAATTATACGATGACATCTAAATAACTATTGTAGGCTTCAGTGGTAATGTTTGCAGTGCATGTAGTAGTAAAATGCATTGCATTTATCATTCCAACAGATGGCGCTTCACAAACATTTGTAGTAGTAAAATGTTTGTCGTGCACCATCTGTTGCAATGAAAAATACGATGCATTTGTCTTTGTTCTATGCAATTTGGGATTGGGTTCATAAAAGCATTGTTAATGTTTGTAATGGTCGGCACGGTGGTGCAGTGGTAGCACTCCTGCCTCGCAGTTAGGAGACCCGGGTTCGCTTCCCGGGTCCTCCCTGCGTGGAGTTTGCATGTTCTCCCCGTGTCTGCGTGGGTTTCCTCCCACAGTCCAAAGACATGCAGGTTAAGTGGATTGGCGATTCTAAATTGGCCCTGGTGTGTGGGTGGGTTTGTGTGTGTGTCCTGCGGTGGGTTGGAACCCTGCCCGGGATTGGTTCCTGCCTTGTGCCCTGTGTTGGCTGGGATTGGCTCCAGCAGACCACCATGACCCTGTGTTTGGATTCAGCGGGTTGGAAAATGGATGGATGGGTGTTTGTAATGTGCCATCTGCCTTCACATTTTTGCAACACATTTTGTAATGAATGTAGCAGTAAGATCCATTGCATTTGTCATTCCAACAGACGGTGCATCACAAACATTTGTAGTAATAAAATGAATTTATGCCGTTTGTTAGATCTATTATATACTATTTGGGATGAGGTTCAAAAAGCATTGTTAGTGTTTCGATTTACCATCTGTTGGAATAACACATGCAATGCAGAAAAGAATTCTACCCCCTTCACTTTTGCAACACATTCTATAATGAATTTAATCGTAAAATGCATTCCTTTTGTTCATTCCAACAGATGGTGCACCACAAACATTTAGTAATGAATTACTACAAATTGTTTGTGGTGCACCATCTTTTGGAATGACAAATACAATGCACATGTCTCTGTTATGTGCCATTTGGCATGAAATTCACAAAAGCAGTGCTCCTGTCTGTAATGTGCCATATGTTGGAATGACTCATGCAATGCAGAAAGTATTCAGACACCTGCTGATGGGTTAAGGACCTTCCATGAGGGGCCCTGTCCAGCTCTCCTAGAGGAACTGCCTGTCTGTCTCCTGGAATCTCCTCCATGCCCTTGAGACTGTGCTGGGAGACACAGCATACCTTCTGGCAATGCCACGTATTGATGTGCCATCCTGGTGAAGTTGGGACCACCTGTGCCAGTTCAGTAGGGTCCAGGTATGGCCTCATGCCACCAGTAGTGACACTGACCGTAGCCAAATGTAAAACGAGTGACAAAACCGATGAGGATGGGAAAATGTCAGTGGCCTCCCTCCACTAGTTAAACCATTCATTCCTGTTTTGGGGGTCATCTCATTGTTGCCCCTCTAGTGCACCAAGCAGCTGAAACCGATTAACAACCCCCTCTCCTACTGAACTGACCAGATCAATAGCCCACCAGTGTCATTGATTTGATGATATACTCTCATTTCATTTTTAAGGACACTGTGTGTGTGTGTATATATTGTGGACGCTAGGGGTCGCTGTTGTCCTGTTGAACCCACCAGACAGACGTCCAGGACATGCGTTTAAAGCACCAAGAATTTATTCTTTAATAGTTTTCTTCAATAAAGTGCACAAAGCACTGCACACTCCACAATTCTCAAATAATAAAGCAATAATCAATAACACCAATCAATCCTCCACTCCCAGCAGCTCTATTGCATTACCTCCCAACTCCGGCTCCATCTGCTGGGTTTCCCCACAGTCCTTTTATAGTCCATGACCCGGAAATGTTATTCCTCTTCTTCTGGGTCAAACGCCACGTCATCTTTCTCAAGTGTTCCAGAAGTACCGCGGGCTTCCATCCTTGTGACCTCGAAGTACTTCCGGGTTAGCATCACAGCAATAGTCCCCGGGTTCTTGGTGCATTCCCCCTGGTGGCACCCACGGTACCCAACAGGGCTGAAGAGAAAGACTCCATGTCCCATGCTGCCCTGCGGTAATCCGGGGAACCATTTCTATCCAGGGAATTTGCCATCTAGCATCCTGGGAAATGTAGTGCCCTGAAAAGGCTGCTTTCTTCTGTTGAGGGGCATCCCGGCCCAACTGAAATGCCATCCATCCATCACATATATATATATAAGTCACACACATGCAATTAGGAAGCAGCTAACACTATCAGACCAGGGGGTGACGGAGTGTGCTGACTGTCTCTTTCAGTTCCTTGCAAACCATTCTCGGGAATCCCACCAGGTTCTGGTGCCTCTGATGACATCACTTCCAGTTTGGGTGCCTCTGATGTCACTTCCGGTCCTGAAGACGCCACTTCCAGTTCCTGCATAGATGACATCATTTCCTCCATCAGCCCTTAAAACCACCATCTTACCTCCACATCTTGATCATAATATACGAGTGGCTGCCCCAAACATTTTTGACTGTCGGGAGTTTTTTTTTTTTTGTGACAAAAATATATGTATATGTATTTGTGTATGTGTATATATATATATAAATAAAATAAAAAATATTAGTGTATATGAATAGAAGCAAAGGTTTGTGATACGGTTTGTTTATTTATAGCTAGAAATCCACAAAGGGAGAAGATGAGTCCTTTGGCTTAAAATATTTTGTTACTCCTAAGCTTTCAATCCCTACCAGGAGTCATCATCAGAGGAATCGAAGCTAACCTATAGTAAATGAGGAATGGGGGGGGGGGGGGCATTAATGAGGTGGGGTTCAGAGGGTGTTGTCATAAAGTCTTATTTAATATGTGGATGTTCTTCTTTAAAAAGCCTGTGCCTCCATATGCTGGGCTCATGTCCAAGACTTCATGTCAACAGAGGGTGCCACAGACCCCCCCCCCCCCCCCCATAAAACCCAATACACCAACAGAGTCCTGGGTTACAAATGCAAACTCTAATTAGACACAACATCTCCGCCTAGCAATTTAAATAATCCTCTACTTTCTTCTCTCCACTGCTCCTCGTAGGCGAGTGCCGCCTGTCACTTCTCCTGGCTCCACGTCAACTGGACAAGGCAGTGCAGTTTCTTTTATTGAAGACCCGGGAGTAATTCCAGTGCCAGGGCATTGCCCGTTGCATGTACATCCGGGTCATAGAGAAGTCCCATAAAGTAAGGAGTGTAACTCTCTGCAGCACCCCCTAGAGGCACCCAGTAGATCCCTACTGGACTACAGCTCCCAGCATTCCCTACAGGTGTCCAAATGGGTACTGCATGGGAATACAGCCTTGGTATGGAGCCTCCCCCGATCTCTCCCTTTACCAGCTGAGAGGCCAATGCAATGGAGTTGGGACAGTCCCACCAGGGACCCCAGCCCATGTGTGTCATCCATTATAACAGATATTTAAACTAGTCTTCTAAAATTTAAGATTTCTAAATAGAATATTTTAATGAGCATCTCATTTGGCCAAAGGCTTACAGAACGTAGAAATACAGCAAATAATGATCTCCTCGTGATTTCTTGAACGTAACTCCACTGAAGGCAAACTCCCTTATTATTGACACATTTTAAAATCACTTCAGAAAGGCTGTAATAAGGGGTCATCGGTTTTCAGATGCTCTGATCTGACATTCTCTTGGGAACGGTTCAGGCTAATTAGCACCCCTCTGTGTTGGCTGAGGGCTCCAATATGCACAACTGAATCGGCAGCACGTCTGGAGTGAGCCGTGTGAGCGTTGATCCAAAAAGATGGCTAATAACTTGATCCTTAAATAAAGCCAGCATTGGGAGCTTTGGGTTCATACCGAGGCTTGAGCTATCACGACAAATGAAAGATTTATTACAGAACATAAGCAGAGGTGCCCTGCGGTGGGCTGGTGCCCTGCCCGGGGTTTGTTCCTGCCTTGCGCCCTGTGTTGGCTGGGATTGGCTCCAGCAGACCCTGTGTTAGGATATAGCGGGTTGGAAAATAACTGACTGACGTAAGCAGAAGCAGTCGGCCTTACACGGAAAAGTCCCAGATTGTTTCTAGTAATTGGAGGTGTTGGGTCCTTTTAAAAAGCGATAGCAATTACGTGATTTAGAGCTGAACCAGAAATTCCCTTTGACATAAAATCTCTTTTGCTCAATAATGAGAGCAGCAGATTTCCCGAAGACTTATGGAAACACAGGAACGCTAAGAGTTTCTGAAACCAAGGGGAAGGGGGGGGCATCCCTCGTCTACAGGGGGTTAAATCACAAACCGAGCACAAGCATCTGACCCAAGGGTTCAAAATCATCGTGAAATTTGATCTGGAAAAATTCTCAATAGGAAGACTTCACTTTTAAACTTAATACAGATGAAAGTTATACTTCATTATTGTAGTGCAGTGGTTCTCAATCTGTGGGGCGGGCCCCCCTAGGGGGGCACAAAGTAACAAAAGGGGGGACATGAAGATGTGAAAAAAAGAAAACAAGAATCGAAAATATGAAAAATCTATCTATTGAAACCAAAACAAATTAACTTAAACTACATTGTGCCCTGTGTTGGCTGGGATTGGCTCCAGCAGACCCCCGTGACCCTGTGTTCGGATTCAGCGGGTTGGATGGATGGATGGATACATTCTGATACTAGAAAAAGAAATCTAGAGTTAGATAAATGTCGATAAAAGTTAAGTAGGTATAATAAAATATGCATCTATGATATATCATTAATTAAAAAAGAACAAATTGGTATTAGTGGGCTCCTTTAAAAAAAACCTTGGGGGGCGTGATTAAAACTGTTAGGAAAACTCGGGTCGCAAATACTAAATACTTGCAAATAATAAAGGTTGAGAAACGCTAGTGTAGTGAGTCGCACCTAATGGAGTACTCAAAGTTTGACTTTGGTATCGACACCAGCTCGCTACCGATGCCAAAACATCACTATGCACCTCTAGATAGCCGTGAAGTCCCAAACACATCAAAGCAATAAGAGGGAGGCCCCCCATAAAGTAGTAAGGAGGAGGTCCCCAATGAAATCCCAGTTCCATTATAGCAGCAAGGGAGAGGTCCCAACCTCGACCAAAGCAGTAAGGGGAGGTCCCCCTTCAAAGTAGTGAGGGGATGATCCCCCATGAAGTCCTAATCACATCATAACAGTAAGAAGGAGGTCCCCCATGAAGTCCCAATCGCTTTGAAGTAGTAAGGATGAGATCCTGCATGAAATCCCAGTCCAATTAAAGCAGTGAGGGGGAGGTCCCCCATGAGTCCTGAATACATTGTAATAGTAAGGGGGAGGTCCCCCATGAAATCCTAGTTCCATTAAAGCAGTAAGGGGAGGTCCCTGTAATGTCCCGATCCCATTGAAGCAATGAAGGGGAGGTCCCCCTTCAAAGTAGTGAGGAGTGGTCCCCCATGAAGTCCTGATCTCATCATAGGAGTAAGAAGGACGTCCCCCATGAAGTCCCTAGCGCTTTGAAGTAGTAAGGGTGAGATCCTGGATGAACTCCCAGTCCCATTAAAGCAGTAAGGGGGAGGTCCCCCATGAGTCCTGATCCCAATGAAGTAGTAAGGAAGAGATCCCATGAGATCCTAGTTCCATTACAGCAGTAAGGGGGAGGTCCCCATAATGTCCCATTCCCATCGAAGCAGTAAAGGAGAGGTCCCCCTTCAAAGTAGTGAGGGGGTGGTCCCCCATGAAGTCCCAATCACATTGAAGTAGTAAGGAGGAGATCCCCCATGAAATCCCAGTCCCATTAAAGCAGTAAGGGGGAGGTCCCCCATGAGTCCTGATCCCAATGAAGTAGTAAGGAAGAGATCCCATGAGATCCTAGTTCCATTACAGCAGTAAGGGGGAGGTCCCCATAATGTCCCATTCCCATCGAAGCAGTAAAGGAGAGGTCCCCCTTCAAAGTAGTGAGGGGGTGGTCCCCCATGAAGTCCCAATCCCATTGAAGTAGTAAGGAGGAGATCCCCTATGAAATCCCAGTCCCATTAAAGCAGTAAGGGGAAGGTTCCCCCTGATGTCCCGATCTCATCAAAGCAATAAAGTGGTAAGATCTTCCCCATGAACTCCTGATTATGCCATAGCAATAAGGGGCGGTGTCCCCCTGTAAAGTTCCAATTACATCTTAAGAGTGCAGTTTTTATTTTGTGACTTTTGCTTTTCCACAACTGCAGTACCGAGAGTCCAGAGGGAACAAAAGAGGGTACCAAAGACCTCTGAGATGCTGGTATCGTACCATTTTAAAATTTGACTTTTTCAGAACATTTCTAATCCCGGTGTACCGCTACCCTGATGGAGACTAAAAGAATGAAACCTCTTTAGTGTCGGCCGGAGAGAACAACATACTGAGTGTTCAAAATGATCAAAGGCATTGATAAATTTGATTTGAAGGAATGATTTTAGTTAGGTAGAAGTGGTGAGTGGAATGATTACTTTGCAAGACCAATTGTGCTTTTTGCGGCCCTCAGAGTTAGCGACGTTACCACATTTGCTCGCATCCTCATCCCTTCAAACTTCTTTTTTCTCGGCGCATCTGAACGCGACGCCTTTGTGGACATTTTATTATGTGCGTTTTTTTTATTTTTGACCTTTTGACAGTTTTTTGCTTGCCCTTTTGACCCTTTTTAATCTCTTGGTCGTTTTGCTTTTCCTCTCATAAGAATATAGACAAAATTACAGAAGCCCATTGGAGTGACGTCATCAAGCTCCGCTTCGGAATGATTTGCCTTCGACAGATTTTGACAGAATTCAACCCGACACCTTCAGTGAGTTACTAAAGCCGCACACTTCGTTTTGTTCGTTTTCATCCGAAGGGTCTTGGGACGTTTTTTTTTTTTTTTTTTTTGGTTCAGTCCTCCCCTAATGAATTTCTCCGTATAGTCCAGGATCGCTCACTTTGCCACTTTGCCTGAAGGTGATTTTCAAAAATAATGACAAGAAAATTCCCAAGATGATGTTGTTGCACTCTCACAATTGATACAATCCATGACAGTTTGAGGTTACTTAAATGACATAATAACGAGATGTTTGCCCCTCCCGGAGGGGATTCATGGAGAAGAACAACAGGTCCGCGCTTTGCTGGCTTGCATGCAGGTACAGTATTTTAAAGTGAAGTGCGCGCTGGCGCTGGTAACATCTGCTGCTTTGTCACTCAGATCTGGCAAGCGGTTTGTTTTAGTTGCTTAGCAATGGACCCCCGTGCCAGCTGCCAATCTGTGACTAATTGTTAATTAAATGAATATTTGAAAGCACTGGTTAGCTTTTGGGTGTCGCTTTTGGTATCGTTTTCATCAGGGTCCTCGACATCTGTCACACACGTGACCTATGGGACCGAGGAC
Source organism: Erpetoichthys calabaricus (assembly GCF_900747795.2). Taxonomy (NCBI): domain Eukaryota; kingdom Metazoa; phylum Chordata; class Cladistia; order Polypteriformes; family Polypteridae; genus Erpetoichthys; species Erpetoichthys calabaricus. Next base: position 91,326,031 of record NC_041408.2, read on the forward strand.
ACCTAATAAGAAACTTGACAAACGAGAGGAGAGCAGTCAGTCCATCAAACCCGCTTGTTTTGCTGATCGCTATAAGCTGTCCCCAATCGCAGTATTCTTTATTCGCTCTAGAAACTTCCGTAAATGATTCAGCGCAAGGCAGATTATTAACTTTTGATTTATGAAAGCACATAAAGTAGAACTTTATAAAAGACGCCCGTCTCCATTATTCTCTGTGTCTAACCACTCCCCTTATTTATTCATACATTTACCTTGGTTGTCTGGTTATTTCAGACCTTAATTCACAGTGTATTACACCAATATTTCATCCTGATCTTTCTTAAAGGCTGTCGAGGTTTCTGCTTCAACCACAACATGGAGAGGAAAGACTGAGGGCGCTGCACAACGCATTAGAAAAACTGTACCGAGAGCAGCCATTGCACCCAACGAGCGCCTCCATCCTATTTATTAAAATTCCAATTTGTTGAAAGGACGTTAGAACTTTAGAGAACACTGTCATGACAGCCCAACAAGCTCGTCCATCCTACGTACTGAGACTCAAATTTCATGAAAACACGTATAGAATTTTAGAAAAAACTGTGCCGAGAGCAGCCATTGAGTCCAACCAGCCCATCCGTCCTATTCACGGGGATCGTCCAAATTGACGTCAACTCGATATCCGAAGGTCCCTAAAGTTCTTCTGTCCAGCGTGTTACTACCACGTGTCTGTGGTTCGTTGCATGAAGAAAAACATTTTAACGTTTGTGTGATGTCGGTCTGCCAAGTTTCCGGCCGTGTCCCCACGTTCTCGTTGCAGAACTGATTTTAAAATAACACCCGGGACCCACTGGACGAGCTCCTTTACAGATCATGTCCCCTCTTGATCTCCAACTCTCTCCTCATAGCTCCTACCTCTTAGTACCCGAGTCAGCCCAGGATCTGCTTTGTCTTTTTTTGTAACCCGTCCATCCATTTTGTTTGATGCTTATCAGGGTCAGGGTCACTGGGGCAGCACGCTAAGCAGCGATGCCCGGATGTCCAGCTCATCCCAGGGGGTACCGAGGTGTTCCTATCACTCTTAAAAATAAAGGTGCTTCTTCAGAGCAATGCCATAGGGAAACCTTTTTTGGTACCCAAAAGACTCCTCGGCATGAAGGTTCCAGAAAGACCCCTTTATTTATTTAGATCTGTAACAGGCTCAATAAATACCCCAAAATGATTTTAAGAGGACTCTCTTTACATACAATAGCACAGGTTTTCTTAATCTGTGAGCGTTTGGTGAGGTAGCCTTCCATAAATTAAAGGTTTCAGTTTTTGAAAAGTATTCATTCCTCTTCACTTCTTGACATGTTCACAATGTATTTTGTAATGCATATAGTATGTAAATACCTTGCATTTGCAATTCCAACATATGGTGCATCACACAAACATTTGTATTAATAATTTTTGCAAATGTTTGTGATGCATCATCTGTTAGAATGACAAATAAATGCATATGTCTCTGTTTTAAGACATGTAGTGTGTGATTCATACAAGAATTGTTAATATATGTGATGTGCCATCTGTTGGAATGAAACATGCAATGCAGGAATTATTCTGACTCACTTTTCCACATTACTCTTCTGCAGTAATGCAAATGCTTGTGATGCACTGTCTGTTGGAATGACACATGCAATATATTTTACTACTACATGCTTTACAAAATTCTTGGTAAAAAGGTGAAGGGGCTAGAATCCATCCATTTCCCAACCCGCTGAATCCGAACACAGGGTCACGGGGGTCTGCTGGAGCCAATCCCAGCCAACACAGGGCACAAGGCAGGAACCAGTCCTGGGCAGGGTGCCAACCCACTGCAGGACACACACAAACACACCAAGCACACACTACGGCCAATTTAGAATCGCCAATCCACCTAACCTGCATGTCTTTGGACTGTGGGAAGAAACTGCGCCACCGTGCCGCCCAGGGGCTAGAATACTTTCTGCATTGCATGTGTCATTCCAACAGGTGGCACATCACATACATTAACAATTCTTTCAGAGACATGTGCATTTTGTCATTCCAACAGATGGTGCATCACAAATATTTGTGAAACATGCAATGTAGAAATTATTCCAACTTTTTCACATTTTCGCAAAGTATTTTGTAGTAGTGAAATAAATTGCATTTCTCATTCCAACAAATGGTGCATCACAAACATTTGTCTTAATCTGTTACTACTTACTGTTTGTGAGGTACCATCAGTTGGAATGAAAAATACAATTCATATGTCTCTGTTACGTGCCATTTGGCATGGGATTCATAAAAGCAGTATTAAAGTATGCAAAGTTCCATCTGTTGGAATGCCACCTGCAATGCAGCAGGTATTCAGACCCTTTCACTTTTTCACATATTTGCAGTGTATTTTGTAATGCATGTAGTAGAATTCTCAAACTTGCTTGATCCAATTCAGTTCAGTGAATGGAGCATCATTCCATGGCAGTGCACACCAATCCAGACAGGGCCAGCCTAACCTGGACATCTTTGGGGATGTGGTAGGGAAACCTATATAGACACAGGAAGACGATACACATTCTGGACTGTTTTTGTTTCCTAAAATTTGCTTTGTAAGATTTTTGGCAGTGCATGTAATAATAATAATAATGCATTTTATTTATAGGGTAGTAGTACAATGTATTGCATTTGTCATTCCAACAGATGGTGCATCACAAACATTTCTAGTAATAAGTATTACTACAAATGTTTGTGATGCACCATTTGTTGGAATGACAATCACAATGCACATGTCTCTGTTAGAATTTTTAATGTATGCAATGTGCCATCTGTTGGAATGACACATGCAATCCAGAAAGTATTCTAGCCCCTTCACTTTTTCAAGTTTTCACCAAGTATTTTGTAAAAGCATGTAGTAGTAAAATGCATTGCATGTGTCATTCCAACAGACGGTGCATCACAAACATTTGCATTACTACAGAAGAGTAATGTGGAAAAGTGAAGGAGTCAGAAGTAATTTCTGCATTGCATGTTTCATTCCAACAGATGGCACATCACATATATTAACAATTCTTGTATGAATCACACACTGCATGGCTTAAAACAGAGACGTGTATTGTGTTTGTCATTCCAACAGACGGTGCATCCAGGGCCGGATTTATATGAAAAGAGGCCCTAGGCTATTCCACTTATGAGGCCCTTTCACCTTCCATTTTTAAGTTTGTAAATTACATGAGAGATAATAAAATTTTGCTAACAATTTGAATGTAGGCCCCTCTTGATCTTGAGGCCCTAGGCTGAAGCCTAGTTAGCCTATAGGAAAATCCGGCCCTGGGTGCATCACAAACATTTGCATTACTACAGATGAGTGGGTCTGAATATTTTCTGCATTACATGTGTCATTCCAACAGATGGCACATCACAAACATAAACCATGCTTTTACGAAAAGCATTCATGCACTGAAATAAAAATGATTTTCGCAGAAGTCTGCAACATAAAGTGTGAAATAGTGAAGGGGCCTGAATGTTTTCTGCGTTGCATATGTCAATGCTAAAGAGGGCATATCACAGACATTAACTTTGCTTTCATGAATCCCATACCAAATGGATTAAAACAAAACATATGCATTGTATTTGTCATTCCAACAGATGGCACACCACAAACATTTGTAGTAAATATTACTACACATGTTTTGAGGCACTATCTGTTGGAATGACAAATACAATCTTTGACTCTTTTATATGCCATTTGGCATGGGATTTGTAAAACCAGTGTGAACGTCTGTGATGTGCCATCTGTTAGAATGGCACATGCAATGCAGAACATATTCAGACCCCTTCACTATTTCACATATTGTTATGTAAAATCATTTTATTTCCGTGCATGCCTGCTTTTTCGAAGCACAAAGACCCAACTTCATATGCACAGAACCCTTCCCAGAATTAAATGGTGCTTTTGTCAAACAATGGAGCTACGAAGAACCACACAACCCAGAAACGAACCATAAAGTGCCATTCAAGAGGCATTGTTTTTAAGAGTGTAGGCCAGCCAAGAGATCTAATAACTCCAGTATATCCCAAATTTGTCCTGAGGGTTCCTCCCAGTTGCATCTCTGTGAGGAGGAGTCCAGGAGACATCCTAACCAGATGTCCAAACTGCCTCAACTGGTTCCTTTCGATGAGGCGGAGCAGCGGCTCCACTTGGAGCTCCTCTTGAATGTCTGCAGCCCTCACCCCGTCTCTCAAGCTGAGCCCAGAAGTTCCCTTCTTCTGCTTGTATCCCCAATCGAGTTCCCAAAGCTCCAGACCATAGGTGGGAGTAGGAAGGTAGAATGAGCAGCAGGCACTTTTTTTGTGAGATATCCGCAAACTTTGACAAATAAATGACCTTAAGTCCTGTTATGAGCCCGACTGAGAATCTCTGGAAGATAACTGGTGACAAAGTTATGGCAGAAGAGCCCGCTACAATTACCGAATCATGGAAGAATCTGGAAGACGAGTGGAACCGAATCAAGCCAGGGCAGTGCAAGCCGTCGGTCACATCCTGTGGGCGAGGAGTGCCACACTGAAAAAAGTATAACATTCATTCAACTTAAAATAATTAAGGTAATGATTCACACTTAAAAAGAATTATATTGGTTCAGACTGAAAATATTATCTTATTGAACCCACAATTTTTAAGTTGAGGCAAATCATTTAGAGTGATTGGGTGTAATTCACTTGTTTTATACTGACGTATATCTATTTTTTAAGTTGTTACAATTTAAAATGGTTTATTGGCCGTAACCTATTTTTATGCTATTAGAAATAATATGAACATAACACATTGCAATGCTGTACTTTTTACATTTATTTAAAAATCTAGTGCAAATACACAGGCATTTTGCAATGTAAACCTTTAATAATTTTTTGTTGTATATTTAATGTTTCTACAGCTTTCTTGAAAGTATGTTTTATTTCGAGTTCTTACACTTAAAATTAACAGTTGAGAAACAGGGTTCTGCGGTGGGCTGGCAGCCTGCTTGGGGTTTGCTGGGATTGGCTCCAGCAGACCGCCGTGACCCTGTGTTCGGATTCAGCGTGTTGGAAAATGGTTGGGTAAGTGTGTGTGTGTGTGTGTGCCCTGTGGTGGGCTGGCAGCCTGCCCGGGGTTTGTTTCCTGCCTTGCGCCCTGTGTTGGCTGGGATTGGCTCCAGAAAACCCTGTAGTTAGGATTGAATAATGGATGGATGGAAAAATAGGCCTTTCCTATTATTTCTTAAACCACTTCGGTTTCCTCCGGGTGCTCCATTTTCCTCCCACAGTCCCAAGACATGCAGGTTAGGTGCTTTGGCTATCCTTAATTGTCCCTGGTGTGTGCTTGGTGTGTGTGTGTGTCCGGTGGTGGGTTGGCACCCTGCCCAGGATTGGTTCCTGCCTTGCGCCCTGTGTTGGCTGGGATTGGCTCCAGCAGACCCTCGTGACCCTGTGTTCGGATTCAGCGGGTTGGAAAATGGTTGGGTGTGTGTGTGTATGTGTGCCCTGTGGTGGGCTGGCAGCCTGCCCGGGGTTTGTTTCCTGCCTTGTTGGCTGGGATTTGCTCCAGCAGACCCCCGTGACCCTGTAGTTAGGATATAGCGGGTTGGATAATGGATGGATGGATGGATGAATGGAAATAGGGTTACTTACCAGAAATCCTCAGTTTATAAAAGTCTGCTGCTGAAAATGACCAGACCTGTACAGCTACGTCCACTCCACTTGGGAAAGTCGTCTTCTTTTTTGGCAGTTGAAAAGCCAGCATGCTGGAAAGTTCTACCAGAAGAATATACAAACGGCCCCTCGCACACAGCACATGAACAACCTAAAATATTAGGTTAACCAAAATAGGATTTTTATGTTTATTACCTTCCACCATAACTTACTTTGGTACAATTTTTTTTTTTTACTTTGATTGAGATCTGAAACCAAATATTTCAAGCTACAACACTTAAGTTGCTTGAAAGAGAAAATTTACGTTGAATGAACAACATCAAGGTTACGCTTTTTTCAGTGCAAAGCCATCGGAAGCAAAGGGCCTGGATACGTCCTAATAAGTTTTGGAAGCTGTAACCGTCAAAACGTGTTGACCATACTCCTGCAATGCGGTTGTAACGGCTCTCAGATTTGGATCCCTGCAGTCTCCAAAAATGAAAAATTAAATTTTGGTTGAAGGTCTTGGTTACTTTTTTAAACTTGACAGTCACCAATATTTGAAAGAAAAACAGTTTTTCTTATCTATACAGTACTTTATATAGCACCTTTCATTTATGGGCACAATGGGCACCCAGCAGCATAGGGCCCCCCCACTGTTTCGGATGCCTGTGTATATTTCTGTTTTGCTGTCAAGTGCACTACTTTTCCAGAGGGGGCCTATGATGCCGTTAAGATGTCCCTGCTTTCCTCGGGTACTTTACCAGTCCAGACTGATGGCACGCTGGCAGCCTAAATAAATCACTCAACTTAACCGAGGCTGTCAGAGACAGAAATTGAATTTTTTTTGTCTTTTCCAGAGGGGCGCGTGCGTCATTAACAAGACATCTGCTTGGGTTATCTGCACTGCTAGAGAGAACGAAATAAGGGCCCATCCGTAGCTCCAGGTTTTGAGAACTTTTTAAACATGTCTGCCAGTCGCCCTCCAGACTTCATGACAACTTGCGCAGCGCCGCTTGAGACTCATTTACCAAAATCTGAGTGAGCCTGAAGAGAAATCGATCTTACCTGTAAGAGAAGGGTCGTCTGTGTGCATCATTCATATAGAAATTGAGAAGGAGTAAAGATGAAGGAGAACACTGAGGTGGGTAAATAAGGAGATACAAAGGGGGGGGGGGGGGGTAAGCCCAGTGCTAATTGTAGGGCATATGAGGGCATGGGGCACAAAAAATATTAGGAAGGCTAAAAGACAGTTGGAGAGAAACAATGCAGGAAAGAGGAACACAATAAGCCAAAGAGATTCTTTCCCATAAACACAAAGATGGGGTACCAAAGGGGCAAGTCCAATATAATAAGAAAAAGAAAATAAATAAAGTGCCCAAATACAAAAGAAATGGAGACCACATAGGTCGTCACCAAGCCAATACTCTTCAACGAACTGCTGTGGTGGGATCCAAACTGAATGCTTTGTTCTGATGTTGATTTTCTTTTTATCCCATCCAGGGTGGAAGGGGCGGGATATCCAATATCATGTGACAGCAGGCTTGTCTGTCCTGAAGGCAAAAAAGGAGAAGGTGTTACCAGCAGCGCCCTCTCATGTTCAGGAGTGGTATTGCCTGTTTTTTATGGCAGTCCTGTAGTTGAACTCCGCTGCTATGTTTAATATCTAGTAATGATTTAGATAGGATTATAAGTAACAAGTTGGTTAAGTTTGCAGATGATACCAAGATAAGTGGATTAGCAGATAATTTAGACTCCGTTAAATCATCACAGAAGGACTTGGACAGCAGACAGGCTTGGGCAGATTAGTGGAAGATGAAATTTAATTTCAGTAAATGTAAAAAAATTACAGGAAGTAAAAATGTGAGGTTTGAATACACAATGGGCGGTCAGAAAATCAAGAGCCCACCTTTATGAGAAGGATTTAGGGGTCATAGTGGACTCTAAGCTATTGACTTCCTGACAGTGTTCAGAAGACATTAAGAAGGCTAACAGAATGTCAGGTTATATAGCGCCTTGATGTGTGGAGTACAAGTCACAGGAGGTTCTGCGCAGGCTTTATAACACACTGGTGAGACCTCATCTGGAGTCCTGTGTGCAGTTTTAGTGTCCAATCTATTAAAAAAGACATAGCAGCACAAGAAGTCCAGAGAAGAGCAACTAGGCTGATTCAGGGCTACAGGGGATGAGTTATGAGAAAAAATTAAAAGAGTTGAGCCTTTATATTTACTGACATTAAATTAAATGGGTTAAAGTATCACACATAGGAAGTAATAATGTGAGGTCTGAATACACAATGGGCGGTCTGAAAATCAAGAGCCCACCTTTATGAGAAGGATTTAGGGGTCATAGTGGACTCTAAGCTATCGACTGCCAGACAGTGTTCAGAAGCCATTAAGAAGGCTAACAGAATGTCAGGTTATATAGCGCCTTGATGTGTGGAGTACAAGTCACAGGAGGTTCTGCTCAGTCTTTTTAACACACTGGTGAGGCCTCATCTGGAGTCCTATGTGCAGTTTGGGTCTCCAGGCTACAAAAAGGACATAGCAGCACAAGAAAAGGTCCAGAGAAGAGCAACTAGGCTGAGTCCAGGGTTAAGAGGAAAGATTAAAAGAGCTGAGCCTTTACAGTTTAAGCAAAAGAAGATTAACAGGAGACCTGACTGAAGTGTTTAAAATGATGAAGGGTATTAGTGCAGTTGATCAAGACTGTTATTTTAAACTGAGTTCATCAAGAACACGGGGACACAGTTGGAAACTTGTGAAGGGGAAATTTCACACAAACATTAGGACGTTTTTTTTTAACACACAGAACCACAGACACTTGGAATGGCCGACCAAGTAGTGTGGTAGACAGTAAGACGCTGGGGACTTTCAAAACTCGACTTGATGCTTTTTTGGAAGAAATAAGTGGAAAGGACTGGCGAGCTTTGTTGGGCTGAATGGCCTGTTCTCATCCAGTCTTCTAATGAGACAAGACAAAGAAAAAAATCTTCACGCCCATCCATGCAAAGAACTGAAGAATAATGACAGGTGGGTCGGCATTATAGCAGGGAGGCAGGAAGGGCGTGTTTTAGGGCAGGAAGTGGAAGTGAGGTCATCATCAGGGGCCGGAAGTGAGCCCTTCAGGGGGAGTGATGTTTTCACACGGGTTTTCCTTCTGGGGGTCTCTAGAAAGAGAAGAACAGGCTGTAGTGCTCATCGCTAACTGGTCATCGGTCCAGCGGGTCATTACCCTGAGTAGAGCCCTTTGAGTGCCACCCAAGTGCATGTGTGTGACACCTCATTGCTTGGGCATTTATTCCAGGTGTCTGCGATTCAAGGTGGCACTGTGCTTACAAAGCTGCCTTGTATTAAGTTGTGGTGCTGGGTGGTCTCGGCAAGGAGTGTGCATGTTCTCCTCATATACTTGGCAGGATTGGTAAAGCTAACTTGCCCCCTGATGTGTGTGTGTGTGGAGATCCACCCTGTGATGGGCTGGTGCCATTTTTAGGGTTTGTTCCTGCCTTGTACTCGATGCCCATTTCTCAGATAGGCTCCAGATTCCTTGTGATCCCGCTCCAGATTAGCAGATTCAGAAAACGTATGGATGTCTGTAGTTCTCTGTATAAAGAAATTTCTGTAAAATTTACTCCGAGCAGCCTTTTGCAAGGCAGCCCACCTACCTTGAGTGATGTAAAGTTCATTTTATTTTCTTTGACAGCACTGCGGGGGCCATTAGCTGAAAGAATGGCCCATTAAATTGCATCTCACTAGTGTCATGTCTCTGATCTCAGCTCCAGCAAATTTCCATTAAAGTTAAGCTGCCGCCGTGTTGTATCTGTTGCTGAGTACACAAATCACGGTCATCAAAGGAGCAATCCCCCTGAGGACGCCAGTTCCTGAAAATTAATTTCCAGTTAATCCCTGCTTGTGCCTCCAACTTAATTGAGGCAGGTAGAGTTTATCGATAGAATGAAGGCCGACTTCCAGATGGCAGCATAGAGGAGACACACACGGCCGAGGGAGAATATCACAGTCAACCCCCTGGGAGTTGAAATCAGCAGAATGCCCGCCGCTTGACTTTACTTAAACTGCCGATCCATTTGTGTGATCGATGCGAATGGCCAGCTTTACCCCAGGGTGTTGAAATTCTGCATTTCAAAAAAAAAATCCAAAAGTGACTAATTATACGTTGATCAATTTCATACGCCTGGTCGGCTGAGCTCCTTTATTAATGTTTAATTGTGGAAAGTCTCCTTAAAGATATACTGTGCCTTCTCTTACCTGTGCAGATAATTTTAATTTGGACCCCCAGTGTAATGTATAATTTTCTTGCACTCTGACCTTTAACAGCACGTGAGGTTTACAGCCCACCTTTAATTTTATATTGAGCTACCGTATCAATTCTATACAGCCCCACGTCATTCTTTAGGATGCTACCGTATCATTTCTTTACAGCCCATGCCTAATTCTGTACCATGGTGCCGTACTCATTCCATACAGCGCACACTTAATATTATATCACGCTACCGTAAGCATGCCATATATACTTCTAACATATGAAATCTATACAGCGCACTCTTGATTCTACTCTATCATGGTATAGTATCCACGCTATATAGCCCACACTTCATTAGATATAGTTGTACTGTATAAGTTTTACACAGCCCACCCTTAACTCTGTATCCATGCCATATAGCCCACCAGTAATCATATATCACACTACTGCAGGCATCCTATACAGTACAAGCTTTAGTGTATATAGTTGTACTGTATGAATTCTATACAATGCACTCTTAGGTCTATATTATAATTTAGTGTCCATACCATACAGCCCGCCCATTATTGAATATAATTGTGCTGTATAAGTTCCATACAACCATCCTTAATTCTGTCTCAATACTATACAGCCCACACTTTATTACATATATTTGTATTGTATAAGTTCTATACAGTCCACCATAATTCTGTATCACACTACTGCATGCATGCTATACAGTACAAGCTTTATTGTATATAGTTCTACTGTATGAATTCCATATTGCACACTCTTAGTTCTGCATTACGGTATAGTATCCATGCTATACAGCCCACCCATTATTGTATTTAATTGTACTGTATAACTTTTATAGAGCCCATCTTTAGTTCTGTACCATACTGTACAGCCCACACTTTATTGTATATAGTTGAACTGTATAAGTTCTATACAGCTCACCCTGAGTTCTGTATTCATGCTATACAGCCCACTGTAATTAGAATAGAACAGAAAGTCTTTACTGTCATTGTAACAAAAAATACAATTAAATTATGAGATATTATATATAATATATATATAATATGTAATTATATATATATATTTATTTATATATAATGAGAGATAGATACAGTCATATGAAAAAGTTTGGGACCCCCTCTGAGCCGGCATAATAATTGACTCTCCTTTCAACAATAAAGATAACAGTGGTCTGTCTTTCATTTCCTAGGAACATCTGAGTACTGCGGTGTTTTCCGGACAAAGATTTTTATTGACGCAGTATTTAGTTGTATGACATGAAATCAAATGTGAAAAACTGGCTGTGCACAAATGTGTGTCCCCTTGTCATTGTGCTGATTTGAATGCCTGTCACTGCTCAATGCTGATTACTTGGTGTGATGAGCTCATTAAGCCTTGAACTTCATAGACCGGTGTGTCCATCATGAGATATAAAGGTATTTAAGGTGCTCAATTGCAAGTTGTGCTTCCTTCCCTTTGACTCTCCTCTGAAGAGTGACAACATGGGATCCTCAAAGCAACTCTCCAAAGATCTGAAAACAAAGATTGTTGAGTCTCCTGGTTTAGGGGAAGGCTACAAAAAGCCATCTCAGAGGTTTAAACTGTCAGTTTCTGTAACTAAGGAATGGAATCGGGGAATGGAAGGCCACAGGCACAGTTGCTGTTAAACCCAGCAGGTCTGGCAGGCCAAGAAAAATACAGGAGCGGCATATGAGCAGGATTGTGAGAATGGTGACAGACAACCCACAGATCACCTCCAAAGACCTGCAAGAACATCTGGCTGCAGATGGTGTATCTGTACATCGTTCTACAATTCAGCGCAATTTGCACAAAGAACATCTGTATGGCAGGGTGATGAGAAAGAAGCCCTTTCTGCACTCACGCCACAAACCGAGTCGCTTGTTGTATGCCAATGCTCATTTAGACAAGCCAGATTCATTTGGGAACAAAGTCTTTTGGACTGATGAGACACAAATTGAGTTATTTGGTCAGAACAAAAAGCGTTTTGCATGGCGGAAGAAGAACACCGCATTCCAAGAAAAACACCTGCTACCTGCTGTCACATTTGGTGGAGGTTCCATCATGCTGTGGGGCTGTGTGGCTAGTTCAGGGACTGGGGCCCTTGTTAAAGTCGAGGTTCAGATTAATTCAACCCAAGATCAACAAATTCTTCAGGATAATGTTCAAGCATCAGTCACAAAGTTGAAGTTACTTATGCAGGGGTTGGATATTCCAACAAGACAATGACCCAAAACACAGTTGGAAATCTACAAAGGCATTCATGCAGAGAGAGAAGTACAATGTTCTGGAATGGCCGTCACTGTCCCCTGACTTGAATATCAGAGAAAATCTATGGGATGATTTGAAGCTGGCTGTCCATGAAATTGAACTGAACTGGAGAGATTTTGTATGAAGAATGGTCAACAATACCTCCATCCAGAATCGGACACTCATCAGAGGCTATAGGAGGACAGCGTCTAGAGGACAAAAGGAGGCTCAACTAAGTATTGATGTCATATCTCTGTTGGGGGGCCCACATTTATGCACCTGTCTAATTTTGTTGTGATGCATGTTGCATATTTTCTGTTAATCCAATCCATTTCATGTCACTGCTGAAATCCATAAGGCATGTCAGATATTAAAAGGAAGTTCAGCCAATGAGAAACAAAAATCCAAAGAGTTAAGAGGGGCTCCCAGACTTTTTCATGTCACTATATATAATTCTGTTTTCATGCTAATGTATACACACTACTATATGGAGTAAAAGCATGATTGTTTATTGTTCTATATGAATTCTCTACAGCATACTGTTAGTTCTGTATCATGGTATGGTGTCCCTGCTATACAGCCCACACGTCACTGTACATAGTGGTCCTGTGTAGGTTCTATACAGCCCACCCTCCATTCTGTATCCAGCTATACATCCCACACTTTATTCTTTATGATGTTACTATATTAATTCACTACAGTCCATGCTTAATTCTATATCATGCTAATATCTCAATGTTGTACAACACACTCTTTATTGTATATAGTTGCACTGTTTATATTCTTTACAGCCCATCCTTAATTTTCTATCACGGTGTTGTATCTATGCTATACAGCCCAAACTTTATTCTTTATATTGCTATTGTCAGTTCTATACAACCCATATATATTCTATATTGTTCTACTGTATCCATCCTATACAGCTCACAATGTATTCTATATTTTGCTAAGTTTTCCCTACGATACAGGATACGCTTTATTGTATAGAGTTGTACTGTATATGTTTTATACAACCCATCCTTAATTCTGCATCATGGTACAGTATCAATGCAATTCAGGCAACGCTTTATTCTTTATGATGTTACTGTATTAATTCTATACAGCACACACTTAATTCTGTATCTTTCTAATGTAGTCATGAAAAATAACCCACACTTTATTGTATATTCTTGTATTTTATAAGTTCTTTACAGACAGCATGTCGTTTTATATTTTGCTACAGTATCCATGCTATACAGCCCACACTTTATTCTTTATGTTGTTGCTGTATCAATTCCATACAGGTGTACTAATTGTCTATTATGGTATGCTTGCTATACAGCCCACACTTTATTGAATATAGTTATATATACAATATATATCATTTGATATCAATTCTATACAGCCCACCCATAATTCTATATTTTACTATGGTTTCCCTGTAATAGCAGCATACACTTTATTGTATACAGTTGTACTGTACATGTTTTATACAACCCATCCTTAATTCTGTATCAAGTACAGTATCAATACTGTGCAGGCCAAACTTTATTCTTTATGATGTTACTGTATTGAGAAGTTGAGCAAAATGACCCCTTTTATTGGCTAACTTACAATATGCAAGCTTTTGATGCAACTCAGGGCCCTTCTTCAGGCGAGATGTAATGTATTAATTCTATACAGTGCACACTTTATTCTGAATCTTGCTGCTAATGTATTCATGTGAAACAGTCCACACTTTATTGTATATACTTGTACTTTATAAATTCTGTACAGGCTACTGTTATAATAAGTTTAACTAGCCGATGCCCGCCATAGCATACGGCGGTGTAAGAACAGGAACGGAAAACAGTGAGAAAGGAATTCAGAAATCAAGAAGAAATAAATACTTCTTGAAAGACGCAGTTGTGAATAGGTGTTTTGGTGGAGACGACAGATAATGAGTCAAAAGATCTAACCCTAGAAAAAGCCACGTACAACTGACGCTTCTGAAATTCGATCACAGAAATATAATCAATAACAACCCTAAAAAGATGTTGTTGTAGAATGTCTCGAAGTAATTTCTGCAGCTTAATCCAAAAGACTCGTACTACAATATCAGGCCTGTGCTCCGGTCTTTGGGTATCCGACAGTGCATGTAAAATTTCCGGCCAAGCAGGATTACATGTGAAAGTGATAAATAAATCGGGCTTTCCGAATTTACGTACTATGGCCATGGCATGCTGATAGTTTTGTTGTATGTATCTTGGACTTCCTGGAAATGTGGACGGTAATCTGATCATTTTGCCTACACGTACGTTGTTATTTTCAGCGTTTGCTTGCAGTGCGTCTGATAGTTCTTTGTATTATTCCATGCGGAGATCTTGATGTAATCTGAGATAGTTGAGACGCGCGCCCTGTTTTAACATACGCATCTACGACATACTGTTGGAATAGTTTGCCGCTGGAGTGCAAAATACTAAATGTATTCCTCATGGCTAATCTGTACGCGTAAAATTGGCATTGAGTAAGCCTTATTCGCTTGGCGGTTCTTTTATCGGGAACATGTTGTAAATCTTTGTGCCAGCCAATGTCTCCGTAAGGGAATAAAAGTGAGTAAACCATAGGATCGCAATTCATATTGAGCGTGGAAATCTGTTTACAGGAGTTGCCAATGGGATAGACGCAAATGTCCCTTTCGGCAGGCGGTTCGCCATCTTCTCCGACGAAAATCGCTGCAATGTCGGTGTGACATGTCGGGGCATTGTATCATCATAAATCCTGTCCAGGGTTTTCCTTGAAAACCATTCGTACAGATGCTGTTGGATTGGACTGAGTGATTTCATGCGTGTGTTTGTATGATTTAGCGAAGGGGTTGAAGGTCCTGAGCATGGAATCTCGCTGGAGAAGTACATTTTCGCTGCATGCAGAGTTTGCTTTATTTTGTAAGCGTACTTCAGTAGCTTGTGCTGTGTCAAAAACAACTGTCCATATCCTGGAGAGGAAGAAGTGTTGGCGTATAATGGAGAGATTTGGTGATAAATTTGCCCATGTATTTTAAAACAGTATGGTCCGTGGCCAGGAGGCTGTTATCTATGCACCCATGGAAGCAAACGCTAGAGAAGAGTTGTATTCGCGAATGTGTTCACAATCATTTTTAGCTTCTGATGTTTGCTGTGTAAGAAGCTGCTGTAAAGACACAGGAGGCTCCCGCAGAGGTGGTAAAGCTACATTACCGTTGTGGCAGCACCTCGAGTACTTGTTGGATGGATTACACTCAGCAGGCCAGTATAGTGCACGACATGGAAGAGAACGAATAGGAATCGAGAAATGCCGTGTCGGCTGTGTGTGGACGGGACCGGTTTTGAAATCGAAGCAGGACGAACCAGAAGAGAAATATAGATGTCACTGTCTCTGTGCAGACATTTTAAATCTGTTTTTCTTTTCTTTGTACATGCATAGCTGAGCCAGATTTACCACAGAGGAGCTCGGCATTTAGATTTGCTGGGCCAAGCCTAGGACAAGATAGACAAAGATAGCTGGAGGAATGTATAGTCAGCCTAAAGACAGATGTCTACTATGTCGTCCTCTGTTAAAAGTCAGCACAAACTCTTCTTCCCTTGTTTGGAACCTAAGTAAGGGCCTGCACGTGGAGAAACCAGTAAAAAAGACTTGGACAACAGACAGACACTTTGAAGCCGACGGACGGATGGGTGATATCGTCATCCGTCCTGAAAAGCCTTCCAGCGCAGCGACGAATAATGGCAGACTGTATGGATGAAGATCCCACCTTGGTATTGTCTTGCTATAGGCTTCATGTCTGTAATGCTGTGTAAATCGTCATTAAAGAAAGCTAAATTATTTTCTCTTACGTGATTTTTTACCGCCGTATAACTATGGGAGAGGTATCGCCTTTGAATATCCTATCTATTTAGTTTTTGGTTACTTAAAAAGCCACAATTACAAAAGGGATATTCCAACTAGGCAGCTACCGCCCCCTACAGGGAACACCAACATGTAATTTTAAATTTTTCTACAGCTTTATTGCTATACAGCCCACACTTTATTATATATAGTTGTTTATATATATCTCATTTGATCTCAATATATCAGTTCTATACAGCCCACCCATAATTCTTTATTTTCCTATGGTATCCCTGCAATACAGGATACACTTTATTGTATATGGCTGTACTGTATATGTTTTACACAACCCATACTTAGTTTTGTATCACGGTACAGTATCAATGCTATGCAGACCATACTTAATTCTTGATGATGTTCCTATATTAATTCTATACAGTGCACACTTAATTCTGTATCTTGCTAATAATGACTGCTGAAGGCCTGTACGTTGGAGCTGGGGAGTCCTCTACAGCGCATCTTCAACCTGAGCCTGGAACAGGGGAGAGTCCCAAGGCTTTGGAAAACATCTTGCATCACCCCAGTCCCAAAGGTATCGTATCCCGGTGAGCTGAATGACTTCCGGCCTGTCACCCTGACGTCACATGTGATGAAGACCATGGAGCGGCTGCTGCTTCACCACCTGAGGCCACAGGTCCTCCACACCCTCAACCCTCTGCAGTTTGCATACCAGGAGAAGGTGGCAGCAGAGGATGCCATTATCTACATACTACACTGATCCCTCTCCCACTTGGACAAAGGCAGTGGTGCAGTAAGAATTATGTTTCCGGACTTCTCTAGCTCCTTCAACACCATCCAACCTCTGCTCCTTAGGAACAAGCTGATAGAAGTGGGACTAGACTCATACCTGGTGGCATGGATCATGGACTATCTTAAAGACAGACCTCAGTATGTGCGTCTTGGGAACTGCAGGTCTGACATTGTGGTCAGCAGCACAGCAGCGCCGCAGGGGACTGGAATTTCTCCGGTCCTGTTCAGCCTATATACATCAGACTTCCAATACAACTCGGAGTCCTGCCACGTGCAAAAGTTCGCTGACAACACTGCTATCATGGGCTGCATCAGGAGTGGGCAGGAGGAGGAGAATAGGAACCTAATCAAGGACTTTGTTAAATGGTGCGACTCAAACCACCTACACCTGAACATCAGCAAAACCAAGGAGCTGGTGGTGGATTTTAGGAGGCCCAGGCCCCTCATGGACCCCATGATCATCAGAGGTGACTGTGTGCGGAGGGTGCAGACCTATAAATACCTGGGAGTGCAGCTGGATGATAAATTGGACTGGACTGTCAATACTGATGCTCTGTATAAGAGAGGACAGAGCCAGTTATACTTCCTTAGAAGGCTGGCGTCCTTCAACATCTGCAATAAGATGCTGCAGGTGTTCTATCTGACGGTTGTGGCGAGCGCCCTCTTCTACACGGTGGTGTGCTGGGGAGGCAGCATAAAGAAGAGGGACGCCTCACGCCTGGACAAACTGGTGAGGAAGACAGGCTCTATTGTAGGCACGGAGCTGGACAGTCTGACATCCGTGGCAGAGCGACGGGTGCTGAGCAGGATCCTGTCAATCATGGAGAATCCACTGAACAGGATCATCTCCAGACAGAAGAGCAGCTTCAGCGACAGACTGCTGTCACCATCCTGCTCCACTGACAGGCTGAGGAGATCGTTCCTCCACCACACTAAGCGACTCTTCAATTCCACCTGGGGGGGTAAACGTTAACATTATACAAAGTTACTGTCTGTATGTATACCTGCATTGTTATCACTCTTTAATATTGTTTTTTATCAGTATGCTGCTGCTGCTGGAGTATATGATTTTCCCCTTGGGATTAATAAAGTATCTATCTATCTAATGTATTCATGTCAAACAGCCCACACTTTATTGTACATACTTTATAAATTCTGTACAGCCTACATGTCACTTTTTATATTTTGCTACAGTATTCTTGCTATACGGCCCACACTTTATTCTTTGTGTTTACTGTATCAATTCTATATAGCCCACCCATAATTCTGGATCATGGTATGGTATTCTTGCTATATGGCCCACACTTTACGTGACGCAGTAACATCATAAATAATAAACTCTCATACACGATTACAGGGGTTCACAAACTTGGCCCTGGGGAGCCCCTGTTGCTGTGGGTTTTTGTTCCTGTCAGATTCCTAGTTGATGTCAACCCCTGATGACGCTCCTCTCATTTAGTTAGCTGGTATTTTTTTTTTCTCCTCTTCTACATTTAGAAAAGCACAGGAGCCTAAGTTTTACATTTAGAAGACATTTACAAATATTTCTGCTTTTACTAGAGATTTAAATGCTTAACTCTCTTTTGTATTTTGCTCTTTCTCTGTGCAGTTTTCCCCCCTTTGTTTTATCTTAATAATGACAATTAAAAATGAGCAGAGCAAACAGCACTGAATCACGAGAGGCTGCAGCTACTTTAGCGTCAGAGCCACTCATTAGACAATAATGGATTAATTGAAGAATTAGAACACCTGGAAAAATGAAAGTGAAAATCAAGATTAAAGTGGCTCTGAGGCTAGGGATCTGCACTGGCAAGCAGAAGGTTGCCGGTTCGAATCCCGTAAATGCCAATAGGGACTCTGCTCTGTTGGGCCCTTTAGCAAGTCCCTTAACCTGCAATTGCTGAGCTCTTTGAGTAGTGAGAAAACTGCTATATAAATGCAAAGAATTCCATCCATTCATCCATTTTCCAACCCGCTGAATCCAAACACAGGGTCACGGGGGGTCTGCTGGAGCCTATCCCAGCCATCACAGGGCACAAGGCAGGAACCAATCCAGGGCAGGGTGCCAACCCACCACAGGACACACACAAACACACCAAGGCCAATTTAGAATCGTCAATCCACCTAACCTGCATGTCTTTGGACTGTGGGAGGAAACCCACTCAGACACTGGGAGAACATGCAAACTCCACGCAGGGAGGACCCGGGAAGTGAACCCGGGTCTCCTAACTGCGAGGCAACAGTGCTACCACTGCACCACCGTGCCGCCCTATGCAAAGAATTATATTGTTAAAACAAAAAAAAAATACATTATTTCCATATAACTGCTTGGTACATTTTAATATATATAGTTTTCTATTTTCTATATTGTTTCCGAAACAAAGAATCCGGGCAATAACAGTTCTCTTGATTAGCCCAGGCGTCCAATTAAAACCAGAAGCTGCTTGGAACAAAAACTTGCAGCCACAGCAGGTCCCCAGCGCCGAGTTTAGATAATGAAGCAATAATCTGATCTCCGCATCTCCATGGTGAGTGCACCAGCACACCGAGTCTACAGAACATTAAATAACAAAATTCTCAGAATGTTCAAAAACGTAGAGGAGGAAAACCATGAAACCTCTGATCCAACACAAAAGAAGCCAAGATCTTTATATTTAAAGATTCATCCATCCATCCTTCCATTATCCAACCCACTATATCCTAACTACAGGGTCACGGGGGTCTGCTGGAGCCAATCCCAGCCAACACAGGGCGCAAGGCAGGAAACAAACCCCGGGCAAGGTGCCAGCCCACCCCAGTATTTAAAGATGAATTCAGAAAAGATTTCAAAAATAATAATCGGGAAAAACAAGACAGGAACATAAGGAAGCAAAAATATTTTTTTTTTCTTATCTTAAAATGCAAAAACAAAACGCAGTCAAATTATAAAATCGGTAACTGTAATCACCCTTATTGCAAAAGTAGCGATGAAGAGCTGGAGAACTCCAGTGTACAACAATAACAATAATAATACTTGTTCATGCTCAAGGCACTTGCAAAGCAAATCTAAAAAAAAAAAAAAAATAACACATAATAATATGCCAAAGGTGTAGAACATTCCAGAGCTTAGGCTTCAGTACTGCTGCTGCGTGATGAGAGGGCCCCGCCTCCTTAGGCTCTACATGCAGGGAGCAGGGCAGACCACAAGCAGCATTACACAGAAACAAGCGTGGAGGGTGGAGGTGGTAAATTAAGGGCCAAGCAAAACTGTTGAAATGTTGGGGTGCCAACGGGGTCTCCCAGTTTACTGCAATCACATGGAAAACGAAACAAAAATGAGCCTGTGGTGGCACAATTGAAAACGGGTGTCACGAGTGGCCTTTTAAGCCTCCGTGGC
Source organism: Erpetoichthys calabaricus (assembly GCF_900747795.2). Classification (NCBI taxonomy): domain Eukaryota; kingdom Metazoa; phylum Chordata; class Cladistia; order Polypteriformes; family Polypteridae; genus Erpetoichthys; species Erpetoichthys calabaricus. Next base: position 91,346,201 of record NC_041408.2, read on the forward strand.
TTTTCTAAATAATCCGCTCCCTCGAGTGGATCTGCTTCTGGAATCTCATGCATTAGAACACTCTGGGCAAGAACAGGCCATTCAGCCCCACAAAGCTTGCCAGTTCTCTCTACTTATTTCTTCTAAAAATACCATCAAATTGAAAGTCCCCAACATCTTACTGTCTACTACACTACTTGGTCGCTTATTCCAAGTGTCTGTCATTGTTTGTGTAAAGAAAAACTTCCTAATGTTTGTGTGAAATTTCCCCTTCACAAGTTTCCAACTGTGTCCCCATGTTCTTGATGAGCTCATTTTCAAGTCACCATCTTGATCCACTGGACTAATGCCCTTCATCATTTTAAACGCTTCAATCAGTCAGGTCTCCTCTTCATCTCCTGTAAAGGCTCAGCTCTTTTAATCTTTCCTCATCACTCATCCCCTGTAGGCCCTGAATCACCCTAGTTGCTCTTCTCTGGCCCTTTTCTTGTGCTGCTATGTCCTTTTTGTAGCCTGGAGACCAAAACCGCACACAGTACTCCAGATGAGGCCTCACCAGTGTGTTTATAAAGCTTAAGCAGAACCAAAAAATTGCAGCGAGCAGTAATCTGCTTTTTATGGGCTGAAGGTGGACCACTGGCCAAAATCAGAATTGTGGTATGGACTTGCTCAGTGTTGTCATTGGGGGTGGACATGGATGGACAACCCTCTCCTCCCATGTGACCATTTTTGAACTTCTCAGTCCTTTTGTAAACACTCAGCTGTGTCCCCCTATTGTGCCGAAAACCTTCTATGGATTTTGTAAAAAAAAAAAAAAAAAAAAAAAAATACATTTCTTGCATGGATGCTTTTATATTCATTTTATTGCCAGTTTTATTGTAGTTGTATAAAGTGTGGACAGCGTGGCCTGTGCTGAATTTCTTGGCTGCCCCTTTGGACTGAAACCTTGTTAGTATTCTGATTGCAATTCATCAGGCCGGCACCTGCTGGAGCCTTGAGCAGCCAGTCTGATGTGCAGAACGTGCGGAGAGTTTGAGTGCCGCGCCTGTGTGGAGGGTCAGGCGTCCAGCCGGCAAGCACGAAAAGAGAGAAGAGTCGATGCATGTCTGGATCTTTATGGAGAACAACTCTGTTTAATGATGCTTCATAACGGCAAAGGCAAAATACAAAAGCTGACATAGTATAGAGGGGGACCGACCTCTCAAAGCCTTTAACCATGAAACTGGACGTGGTGCCTTAGATTAGATAGATAGATAGATAGGCGTAGTTGGCAGGATTAGATCGATAGAATATGGAAGGTGCTATATAATAGACAGATGTAAAGGTGAAATTGCTATATAATTGCCTTTCATCTATCTACCTGTCTATCATATAGATAGATATGAAAGGCACTATAATAGATAGATGGATATGAAGCACTATATGATACATAGATAGATATGAAAGGCACTATATGATAGATAGATAGATGGTTGTGAAGCACTATATAATAAATAGATGGATGTGAAGGCACTATACAGTATAATAAGTATAATAGGTAGATAGATGGATATGAAGCACTATATGATACATAGATAGATATGAAAGGCACTATATGATAGATAGATAGATGGTTGTGAAGCACTATATGATACATAGATAGATATGAAAGGCACTATACAGTATAATAAGTATAATAGGTAGATAGATGGATATGAAGCACTATATGATACATAGATAGATATGAAAGGCACTATATGATAGATAGATAGATGGTTGTGAAGCACTATATAATAAATAGATGGATGTGAAGGCACTATACAGTATAATAAGTATAATAGGTAGATAGATGGATATGAAGCACTATATGATACATAGATAGATATGAAAGGCACTATATGATAGATAGATAGATGGTTGTGAAGCACTATATAATAAATAGATGGATGTGAAGGCACTATACAGTATAATAAGTATAATAGGTAGATAGATGGATATGAAGCACTATATGATACATAGATAGATATGAAAGGCACTATATGATAGATAGATAGATGGTTGTGAAGCACTATATAATAAATAGATGGATGTGAAGGCACTATACAGTATAATAAGTATAATAGGTAGATAGATGGATATGAAGCACTATATGATACATAGATAGATATGAAAGGCACTATATGATAGATAGATAGATGGTTGTGAAGCACTATATAATAAATAGATGGATGTGAAGGCACTATACAGTATAATAAGTATAATAGGTAGATAGATGGATATGAAGCACTATATGATACATAGATAGATATGAAAGGCACTATATGATAGATAGATAGATGGTTGTGAAGCACTATATAATAAATAGATGGATGTGAAGGCACTATACAGTATAATAAGTATAATAGGTAGATAGATGGATATGAAGCACTATATGATACATAGATAGATATGAAAGGCACTATATGATAGATAGATAGATGGTTGTGAAGCACTATATAATAAATAGATGGATGTGAAGGCACTATACAGTATAATAAGTATAATAGGTAGATAGATGGATATGAAGCACTATATGATACATAGATAGATATGAAAGGCACTATATGATAGATAGATAGATGGTTGTGAAGCACTATATAATAAATAGATGGATGTGAAGGCACTATACAGTATAATAAGTATAATAGGTAGATAGATGGATATGAAGCACTATATGATACATAGATAGATATGAAAGGCACTATATGATAGATAGATAGATGGTTGTGAAGCACTATATAATAAATAGATGGATGTGAAGGCACTATACAGTATAATAAGTATAATAGGTAGATAGATGGATATGAAGCACTATATGATACATAGATAGATATGAAAGGCACTATATGATAGATAGATAGATGGTTGTGAAGCACTATATAATAAATAGATGGATGTGAAGGCACTATACAGTATAATAAGTATAATAGGTAGATAGATGGATATGAAGCACTATATGATACATAGATAGATATGAAAGGCACTATATGATAGATAGATAGATGGTTGTGAAGCACTATATAATAAATAGATGGATGTGAAGGCACTATACAGTATAATAAGTATAATAGGTAGATAGATGGATATGAAGCACTATATGATACATAGATAGATATGAAAGGCACTATATGATAGATAGATAGATGGTTGTGAAGCACTATATAATAAATAGATGGATGTGAAGGCACTATACAGTATAATAAGTATAATAGGTAGATAGATGGATATGAAGCACTATATGATACATAGATAGATATGAAAGGCACTATATGATAGATAGATAGATGGTTGTGAAGCACTATATAATAAATAGATGGATGTGAAGGCACTATACAGTATAATAAGTATAATAGGTAGATAGATGGATATGAAGCACTATATGATACATAGATAGATATGAAAGGCACTATATGATAGATAGATAGATGGTTGTGAAGCACTATATAATAAATAGATGGATGTGAAGGCACTATACAGTATAATAAGTATAATAGGTAGATAGATGGATATGAAGCACTATATGATACATAGATAGATATGAAAGGCACTATATGATAGATAGATAGATGGTTGTGAAGCACTATATAATAAATAGATGGATGTGAAGGCACTATACAGTATAATAAGTATAATAGGTAGATAGATGGATATGAAGCACTATATGATACATAGATAGATATGAAAGGCACTATATGATAGATAGATAGATGGTTGTGAAGCACTATATAATAAATAGATGGATGTGAAGGCACTATACAGTATAATAAGTATAATAGGTAGATAGATGGATATGAAGCACTATATGATACATAGATAGATATGAAAGGCACTATATGATAGATAGATAGATGGTTGTGAAGCACTATATAATAAATAGATGGATGTGAAGGCACTATACAGTATAATAAGTATAATAGGTAGATAGATGGATATGAAGCACTATATGATACATAGATAGATATGAAAGGCACTATATGATAGATAGATAGATGGTTGTGAAGCACTATATAATAAATAGATGGATGTGAAGGCACTATACAGTATAATAAGTATAATAGGTAGATAGATGGATATGAAGCACTATATGATATAGTGCCTTTCATATCTATCTATGTATCATATAGTGCTTCATATCCATCTATCTACCTATTATACTTATTATACTGTATAGTGCCTTCACATCCATCTATTTATTATATAGTGCTTCACAACCATCTATCTATCTATCATATAGTGCCTTTCATATCTATCTATGTATCATATAGTGCTTCATATCCATCTATCTACCTATTATACTTATTATACTGTATAGTGCCTTCACATCCATCTATTTATTATATAGTGCTTCACAACCATCTATCTATCTATCATATAGTGCCTTTCATATCTATCTATGTATCATATAGTGCTTCATATCCATCTATCTACCTATTATACTTATTATACTGTATAGTGCCTTCACATCCATCTATTTATTATATAGTGCTTCACAACCATCTATCTATCTATCATATAGTGCCTTTCATATCTATCTATGTATCATATAGTGCTTCATATCCATCTATCTACCTATTATACTTATTATACTGTATAGTGCCTTCACATCCATCTATTTATTATATAGTGCTTCACAACCATCTATCTATCTATCATATAGTGCCTTTCATATCTATCTATGTATCATATAGTGCTTCATATCCATCTATCTACCTATTATACTTATTATACTGTATAGTGCCTTCACATCCATCTATTTATTATATAGTGCTTCACAACCATCTATCTATCTATCATATAGTGCCTTTCATATCTATCTATGTATCATATAGTGCTTCATATCCATCTATCTACCTATTATACTTATTATACTGTATAGTGCCTTCACATCCATCTATTTATTATATAGTGCTTCACAACCATCTATCTATCTATCATATAGTGCCTTTCATATCTATCTATGTATCATATAGTGCTTCATATCCATCTATCTACCTATTATACTTATTATACTGTATAGTGCCTTCACATCCATCTATTTATTATATAGTGCTTCACAACCATCTATCTATCTATCATATAGTGCCTTTCATATCTATCTATGTATCATATAGTGCTTCATATCCATCTATCTACCTATTATACTTATTATACTGTATAGTGCCTTCACATCCATCTATTTATTATATAGTGCTTCACAACCATCTATCTATCTATCATATAGTGCCTTTCATATCTATCTATGTATCATATAGTGCTTCATATCCATCTATCTACCTATTATACTTATTATACTGTATAGTGCCTTCACATCCATCTATTTATTATATAGTGCTTCACAACCATCTATCTATCTATCATATAGTGCCTTTCATATCTATCTATGTATCATATAGTGCTTCATATCCATCTATCTACCTATTATACTTATTATACTGTATAGTGCCTTCACATCCATCTATTTATTATATAGTGCTTCACAACCATCTATCTATCTATCATATAGTGCCTTTCATATCTATCTATGTATCATATAGTGCTTCATATCCATCTATCTACCTATTATACTTATTATACTGTATAGTGCCTTCACATCCATCTATTTATTATATAGTGCTTCACAACCATCTATCTATCTATCATATAGTGCCTTTCATATCTATCTATGTATCATATAGTGCTTCATATCCATCTATCTACCTATTATACTTATTATACTGTATAGTGCCTTCACATCCATCTATTTATTATATAGTGCTTCACAACCATCTATCTATCTATCATATAGTGCCTTTCATATCTATCTATGTATCATATAGTGCTTCATATCCATCTATCTACCTATTATACTTATTATACTGTATAGTGCCTTCACATCCATCTATTTATTATATAGTGCTTCACAACCATCTATCTATCTATCATATAGTGCCTTTCATATCTATCTATGTATCATATAGTGCTTCATATCCATCTATCTACCTATTATACTTATTATACTGTATAGTGCCTTCACATCCATCTATTTATTATATAGTGCTTCACAACCATCTATCTATCTATCATATAGTGCCTTTCATATCTATCTATGTATCATATAGTGCTTCATATCCATCTATCTACCTATTATACTTATTATACTGTATAGTGCCTTCACATCCATCTATTTATTATATAGTGCTTCACAACCATCTATCTATCTATCATATAGTGCCTTTCATATCTATCTATGTATCATATAGTGCTTCATATCCATCTATCTACCTATTATACTTATTATACTGTATAGTGCCTTCACATCCATCTATTTATTATATAGTGCTTCACAACCATCTATCTATCTATCATATAGTGCCTTTCATATCTATCTATGTATCATATAGTGCTTCATATCCATCTATCTACCTATTATACTTATTATACTGTATAGTGCCTTCACATCCATCTATTTATTATATAGTGCTTCACAACCATCTATCTATCTATCATATAGTGCCTTTCATATCTATCTATGTATCATATAGTGCTTCATATCCATCTATCTACCTATTATACTTATTATACTGTATAGTGCCTTCACATCCATCTATTTATTATATAGTGCTTCACAACCATCTATCTATCTATCATATAGTGCCTTTCATATCTATCTATGTATCATATAGTGCTTCATATCCATCTATCTACCTATTATACTTATTATACTGTATAGTGCCTTTCATGTCCATCTATCTATCATATAGTGCCTTTCACATCCATCTATTTATCTTCCACCTATCTACCTATTATATTTTGTGCCCTAGGCCAAGCTTATTAGTGCACCAACTGACAGTTCGGTAGCTAACCTGTGCGGCTGGGTCCCCCCCCCCCAACTCCCTCTTTCAATTTGCGCCTTATTCACCTTAATGGTGGTGCTGGCCCTGGACAGAGTCACACACATGCACGTTAGGGACAGGTTACAGGCTCAGGTGACGGTAATTTGCTGCCACACCACACCACACCACAGGATGGCGCGGTTTACTAACACCTTATCTCTTCCTCCCTCTGCAGACTGTAAGATTGGGGGCGTTACCATTTTCACGTCAAGACCCCCTAGACCCGCCTCTTCCTGCTGGAAGTCCTTATCACTGGGATGTCTCCACAGACGTTTCTATTAGCCGTATTTTGTTTCACTTATAGGAGTTTTTCCTGAGGTTGCCCCAGCACTTCACGATTGTCTGTGTATTCTCTTATAATAGTTAGATAGAGTGACTGCAGTGGGTTGGCACCCTGCCCGGGATTGGTTCCTGCCTTGTGCACTGTGTTGGCTGGGATTGGCTCCAGCAGACCCCCGTGACCCTGTGTTCGGATTCAGCGGGTTGGAAAATGGATGGATGGATAGATAGAGTGAAAGGCACTATATATTTGGTAGATAGCTACTGTTTGGTTAGGTTTGAATAGCGCTAGGTACACGCGGCAACAATGACCCTAGATGGATAGAAGGACACAAGCTGACTGACAGGCCGATATGGCAGGCTCTCTGTAGGTCCAGCGTGTCCAGTTTCTTTCTGATTATTGCCTTCTACAGGTGGACATTCAGACCCTTCTATGTTAACTCGCTCCATGTTTTGTTTATTTGCATTTTTTATAAGTTAAACTTTCTCAACATCAAGAAGGTGAAAATATTACAGAGTGGGCGATGAGAAGTGACTCGTTTCAAGTTTAATTTTTAACTTTTTATTCTCATTAAGCTCACCGACGATCATTTACACAGCAGGCACAGTTTTCCTACGCGGCTTGCATTTTCCGCACATTAATTGTGCTGCTGGCTTTAAATTGTGCGGGGCTGCAGCTAAAAGCTTCTTTGGAAATTGAATGCGCACGGGTTATATAGCACCTTTCATTGTGAGCTGCCCATAATGGCTTTAAAGAACAATTTTAAGTCAACGTTACTTCGTTTGGTTGAGGCACTTTACGGGGAATGTTGACAAATGTCTCTTTAACTCAAATCTGTTTGTAGAGCAGACTGCGAGTCAGAGGTGGGGATTGAGCTGACAGCCGTTAGGGATATAAAGCGCAAACCTGTGGTCACGGAGCTCTCTGTAAGGGGAGAGGAAGTATCAGTCCATCCTTACATTAACTAGGAACGAGTCGGACCCGGTAAGCTGAAACTGGCCGATCTCTACCGCTCACGATCCTTAACGGTAAAGCGGCTGATAAAAGGACAGGCCAACATCACCCCCAGAAGCGCCCGCCGTAGGACCCCTTTTTGAAATAATCAGCTCCAATAGACAAACGAATATATACAGTACCGGTAACGGGGCACTGCACGATAACGTACCAGTGAATCCACTTGACTCGGACATTCCTAGTTTTCCTCCTCTTTCTTTCTCTGTACGTTTATCATTCGTTTGCTCAGAGGTTGATGCGCTTGCTGCTTCCCGAGCCGCTCTTCTTTTCTCCATCCTGGCGGCCCGCTTCTTCTCTTCTTTCGTCGGCATCTTTTCGCGTTAAAACTGATTAAGTCGGTGTTTGTGTTTCAATTACTTTTCCTTAATTTTTCACTCAAGCTGGCACTTGAGGCAGATTGAAGACTTAAGAATGATTTAAGATATGAAGAGGTAGGGAATGACAACGGCGCAGGTACGCATGCGCCGCACGGCCGCCCCGCTGCGCGCTGCCGAGTGTTGATTCTACAACAAAATAACATAAGAATAAAAATGGAATAACCTTGAAAGTCAATCATCACCCCGAAAGCGGATAGTAGACGTCACGTAGTATATGTGTACCACATTTCAGGTCAATAGTTGAAACGGTTTGCGAGCTACAGGTGATTTAAAATCCTGGATTTTAAAATATTGCAATAACATTAAATTCCACATGTTTTACTGTAATTTAATACCATATTAGTTAATCCCAGTCTAGGACTATCTGAAAATAAACCTGCTCCACTTCTCCAGCGCTCATTCGTCACCGGTCACACTTTGATCCACTGCAGGATTTGTGCAAGTGTCACGTGTCATTTCAGTTATTGAATGATTAAAAACCTGCAGCCCCACGGCTAAGTTTGGGAACCCCTGTTCTAATGTTCTAATGAAGGGTTTCCCAAATTTGTTCCTTGGGTCCCTCGGGGTCTCCAGAGCTCGTTCTTTTACCGGTCACACTTTGATCCACTGCAGGATTTGCGCAGGTGTCCCGTGTCATTTCAGTTATTGAATGGTCAAAAACCTGCAGCCCCAGTGGGGTGGGTCACCAGGGCTAAGTTTGGGAACCCATGTTCTAATGAAGGGTTTCCCAAATTCGTTCCTTGGGTCCCTCGGGGTCTCCAGAGCTCGTTCTTTTACTGGTAACACTTTAATCAGCTGCAGGATTCGCGCTGGTGCCACGTGTCCCTTCATTTATTGAATGCTCTTTGCAGACAGGACGTCTCGGCGTTGGCATACATAGGCACGCACCAAATGCGCCATATGGAACTGGCGACTGGGCATCGCACTCATAAAACCGGCTGGGGGCACACTGGAGGGACTTGTATAGTGAATCAAGCTGAGGAAAGATGGCGGATGCTGCCAGTAGTTTCAAGTAAAAGGACGTTGGACAAAAATAACTGTGATTGGTGTGCAAAATAGAGCAGCGCGAGTAGTTAAGGGTTAACAAAACACCGAACGGATGGGGCTATTTATATTGATTTGCATATTCAAATATGTGAAATTCTGGGTGGAGTCGGGGTGGGGCTGTAGGCGCGTGAATGTGCGTTAAATTTCACCTGCATTGGGGTTTAAAAGAGAGAAGTGCGTGGAACTTGGCATACGCACCGTTTCATGCATCTGAAGTGTTTTGTGCGAACGCTCATTTCCAGGTTTGTCAGTACGCCATGTTTTAGTGTGAATTCTACGCACGGAGTTTATACAAGAGGCCCCTGCTGTTTGGCTAAGTAACGTCCATCAAAAAGATGACTGCAGGGGCCCGCAGATCGATGATCGCCACTCGTTTACCACATAACAACGGCCTCCAGCTTTGTTGGAATTCGGAATTACCTTATTGATTAAAAGAAAAAAAAAATGACTGTTAGGTGGGCTATTAAGGACCTGTCAAAAGCCCCTGCACGTCATTGATTCTAAAAGAGGCGAAAACCGATTGAATTGTGCGGCGAATGAACGGAGGGCAGACAGAGGAGTCGACATCGGTGGGGTCTCAGGGCGGATCAGCCTGGGAGAAGGAGCGTGGGAGGCAAGCGCTGAAGTGATGGAGAAAAGGTAAAAGGGCCGTCTAATAGATAAAACGTATGAAGGGTGAAGTATAGAAATTAACCGCCTTGAAAGGCACTATATAAAACAAATGTAAAGGTATGGAAAGAACTTTGTAAGGCTCTATACAAAATATGGGCTTGGAAGGCATTATATGTGCAAGACAGATGAGAAAGGTGATACATAATGATAGACAGATGTGAAGGCACTATATAATTGATAGACAGATTGATAGATATAGGGAAGGTGCTATACATAATCCATCCATCCATCCATTTCCCAACCCGCTGAATCCGAACACAGGGTCACGGGGGTCTGCTGGAGCCAATCCCAGCCAACACAGGGCACAAGGCAGGAACCAATCCCAGGCAGGGTGCCAACCCACCGCAGGCTATACATAATGGATTCACAAAATATTCAGACCCCTTCAGTATCTGCACACTTTGTTGTATTGTAGATGTAATTGTAAATATATCACTTTGTCATTTTATCAATTAGTGTACACACAATAACCCATAATGACAAAGTGATGACATGTTTACAGTAAGGTCAAAAATCACGACACCATCCAATCTAACAGCACTTGAGAGGATCTGCCAGAAAGAATAAGATTAACTGCCCAAAACCAGGTGTGCAAAGCTTATAGAGACTTTGCCAAGAAGGCTAGAAGCTGAAATTGCTGCAAAGGGGGCTTCCACGAAGTTGTGAATGAAAGGTCTGAATACTTCTATGAATGAGAGATTTCAGTTTTTTATATATACATATATTGTAAAGGGGGGGGGGGGGTGAGAAGGTAGAGTGAGTCCAGTACTACTTTGGGTGCCAACTGCGCAAAAAAAAAAACAAAAAAAAACTTAACAGTGGTGCCAGCACAAAATCAGGCAATAACCTCTTATCACCCTCTAGTGGCGTTTCTGGATAGTACTGGTCTGGACTCAGATCCAAATGAGACTTTCTGGGGATCTCTTCCATTTAAATCAGCCAGACCTGGAAGGGGCGGGGCCTCTCTGAATCCATTGATGTCAAGGGGCGGTTTCTCAGTGATGTGAGGGAAACAGGAGACAAGACTGTTAGCAACGGCGCCCCCTATTGTCCTGGGGTGATACCACATCCCCTAGGTGAGCCTGGAAGGAAACCATCTTTCACACATGTGTGACTATCTATCTATTTATCTATCTATCTATTAGATATATAGTGCCTTTCACTCTATCTATCTAACAGATAGATAGATAGATAGAGTTAAAGGTACTATATAACAGATAGATAGATATATAGTGCCTTTCACTTATCTATCTATCTATCTATCTACTATTAGTTTGTTTGTTAAGCACTTTGTCATCAAGTAGTCCACCAAAGTGTTCAGTGACAGTAGGAAGGTCCTAAACATTTCCAGCTTCATTTTCTCAATGTCATTAATCTTCCGCACTGCACACTTTAAGTCTTGTTCAGTCAGAGTTGGCACGGCCACTGCTGCTCATTACAGCATTACACCTTTTTTCAGAATAATGAAATAGAAAGTAACAGAAGTAGCACCCGTTCAATCCTCTGACGTAATGTAATTGGCGGGAGCAGCTAGCAGTCGAGAGCTGAACTTCCGTCGCCGTGCCCCGATGCTGCCAGTTTTCATTTTCTCGTCACTATTTGCCTTTCAACGCCCACCGCAGACTCGATTTTAAGAGGTAAGCGGAGCAAGTGATGCGCTGGCTGTTCACTTTGAGGTCTCACACTGCGGTGTCGTCAGTTGCTGAGTTGTGGAACAGTGAAGAGGAGTCACGGCAGATGGGATGAGACAAAGTGAATGTGGGGGGGCGTCTCACGGCTGAACTGAGCTGACCAGAGCCTTAGGAGGAAGTCATGTCAATGAGAAGACGATGTCATACCCGCGTGTTTCCCTGTGTGATGCCCTGCTTGTTCTGATTCCTTTCTCTAACGGCTAACTTTTTAAGTTTTTCTGCAGTTTGTGCTCCAGTAGCTCTTCGGTGGCGTTGGACCACACAGGCCGGCCTTTACCACCCATGTGCATCAGTGAGCCTTGGGCAGCCATGACCAGTAGCGTAACTAGGGGGTGCAAGGGTGGACATCTGTCCCCGGGCGCAGCATCCAGGGGGCGCCGAAATGATGTTCCCCATTGCATTTTGGCAAACAGGAGGGGGCGCGACATCTTCAGTTGTCCCCGGGCACTGAAAACCCTAGCTACGCCTCTGGCCATGACCCTGTCTTTGGGTTTCCGGTTGGCCTTCCTTGGCGCTTATCTCTGTAAACCTGGAACACCACAACAAGATCCACCATTTTGGAAAAGCTCTGACCCACCCGTGTACCCGTCACAATATGGCCCTTGCTAAAGTCGTTCAGATCCTTCCGCTTGCCCGTGTTTCCTGCTTCCAACACATCATCTTTAACAGCGGAGTGTTCAATGGCTGCCTGACATACCCCATTGAGAGGGTTATTCACTTTCTGTTATTCACTTCACCTGGCAGTGGTTTGAATGTTGTGCCCTCTGCTGTCACTCTTTATTCTGCTGAATAAAACCACCTTTCCAAGTCATCAGTGCGCCCTCTTGTGGCGCTGTCTGTTCCAGCCGTGTAATTGAATTTCAAACTTAGGAGGGCGCCCTCTACTGTCATTCTTTACTCAACTTAAATAATGCAGCCTTTCCAAGTCATTAGTGCGCCCTCTTGTGGCCCTCTTTACTCTACCTGAATAATGGAGCTTTACCGACTCATTAGAGTGCCCTCTCCTGCTAAATAGTGGGCTCTGAGTTGTCTTTCCTAATTCCACATTAGTTATTGATCCTCTGGAAGTCAGCAGTGTCCTGTCTACTGTCACACTTTACTTCACCACATCCGTTATTGGTGCCTTCTGGTTTAATGCTTTACTCTGTTTTAGTTTTTGGGTTTTTCTGCCTCTTCAATGCACCATGTAGTTCCACTCTGGGCCTTTCCATGTCAAGTGTGTAGGTCCTATACTGTCGCTGCTTTGTATTTTAATTATTGGCCCTCTGCCGCTAAGTACTGCACTCTCTAGTGTCACTTTTAATTACACCTTAGTTACTGGGACATTTCTACTAAGCAAAGCACCCTGTAGTGTCACTCTCAATTCCAAATCAGTCAGGTTGCATTAATACCAGGCAGAGTACCCGCTAGTGAGAAGGCAGTTTTAATTACATCTCAGTTACTGGGTCTTTGCTACTAAGTAGGGCGCCATCTACTGTCGCTTTTAATTACACCACAGTTACTTAGACATTCCTACTACATTGAGTGCTCTCTAATATCACATTCAATTCCAAATCAGTCATTTGCATTAATATTAGGTAGAGCACCCTCTAGTGTCAGGATTAATTATGTTAAATCTTAGTTACTGGGTCTTTCCTACTAAGTAGAGCGCCCTCTAGTGTCAATCTGAATTCTAAATTAGACTGCATGACTGCCTAGCATGGCGCCCTCTAGTGTCAGTATTATGTTACATCTCAATTACTGGGTCATTCCTACTAAGTAGAGCGCCCTCTAGTGACTGTCTCAATTTTAATTCAGTTACACTGCATTACTGTTAAGCAGGGCGCCCTCTAGTGTCAGTATTAATTATGTTAAATCTTAGTTACTGGGTCTTTCTTACTAAGTAGAGCGCCCTCTAGTGTCCATCTCAAATCTAAATCAGTCAGACTGCATTACTGCTAAGCAGGGCGCCCTCTAGTGTCAGTATTAATTATGTTACATTTCAGTTGGGTCATTGCTACTAAACTGATTGCCCTCTAGTGTCAATCTCAATTCTAACTCAGTCAAATTGCCTTACTACTAAGCAGGGTGCCATCCCATCTAGTGTCACTTTTAATTACACTTCAGTTACTGGGACATTCCTACTATATAGAGTGCCATCTAATATCACATTCAATCCCAAAGCAGTCATTTGCATTTAAACTAGGCAGAGCACCTTCTGGTGTCAGTATTAATTATGTTACACCTCAGTTACTGGGTCATTCCTACTAAGTAGAGCGCCCTCTAGTGTCAAACTCAATTCTAAATCAATTACACTGCATTATTGCTAAGCAGGGCAACATCTACTGTCACTTTTAATTACACCTCAGTTACTGGGTCTTTCCTACTAAACTGAGTGCCCTCTAGTGTCAAACTCAATTCTAAATCATTTAGACTGCATTACTGCTAAGCAGGGCGCCCTCTAGTGTCAGTATTGTTACATCTCAGTTACTGGGTCATTCCTACTAAGTAGAGCGCCCTCTAGTGTCAATCTGAATTCTAAATTAGACTGCATGACTGCCTAGCAGTGCGCCCTCTAGTGTCAGTATTAATTACGTTACACCTCAGTTACTGGGTAATTCCTACTAAGTAGAGCGCCCTCTAGTGACTGTCTCCATTTTAAATCAGTTACACTGCATTATTGCTAAGCAGGGTGCCTTCTAGTGTCAGTATTAATTATATTAAATCTCAGTTCCTGGGTCTTTCCTATTAAGTAGAGCGCCCTCTAGTGTCAATCTCAGTTCTAAACCAGTTACACTACGTTATTGCTAAGCAGGACGCCCTCTAGTGTCAGTATTAATTATGTTACACCTCAGTTACTGGGTCATTCCTACTAAGCAGAGCTCCCCTTAGTGTCAATCTCAATTCTAAATTAGACTGCATGACCACAGTGGTATCGCTGCTGCCTCACAGTTAGGAGACCTGGGTTCACTTCCCGGGTCCTCCCCGTGTGGAGTTTGCATGTTCTCCCCATGTCTGCGTGGGTTTCCTCCGGGAGCTCCGGTTTCCTCCCACAGCCCAAAGACATGCAGGTTAGGTGTATTGGTGATACAAAAAAATTGTCCCTAGTGTGTGCTGTGTGTGTGTGTGTGTGTGGGCCCTGCGGTGGGCTGGCACCCTGCCCGGGGTTTGTTTCCTGCCTTGTGCCCTGTGTTGGTTGGGATTGGCTCCAGCAGACCCTCGTGACCCTGTAGTTAGGAAATAGCAGGTTGATTAATGGATGGATGGACTGCCTAGCAGGGCGCCCCCTAGTGTCACCCTTTACCTGTACCCAGGTATTCTCTATGCCTCGTATTCTGTTAAACATCATAGCCCCCCTAGTTAGTGTCATTCTTTTTTTCCATTTGACCCATGCGGCACTCCAGCTTAAGTTCATTTCATCCTCGTCTCTTGGCACCAAACACTTGTCACTGTCGGGTGGCTCTCTTAGTGACAGTGAGTTCTTCTTTGCTCTCGATTCCGCCCTCCTGCCTGAATTTGGCTCTACTTTGATTTTGCTGTGATCAGGATTCATTTGCGAGTTCTGTGGCGTCCCACTTTGTTGGATCTCTCCAGTCAGCAGATATAAAATCAGTTGGGGTCTCACTTGGGGAGGGGAGGGTGGTCTCGTCTCCCCGCAATCCCTTTTTCTCTTCGTGAATTAGCAGCCTATGACATCTGGAAGAGGACTTGTTGCGATTCATCTGTCAATCACAAAGCCGTTTCTCACTGCTAATGGATGAGACATCAGGAGAGAATACCAATAAGTAACCTCAGTAAATGAAGGGGCTGCGCACGCTGCCCGAGAGGAGCGTCACCCCTTCATATTCTGCCCTTCATGAGAGTAGGCAGGATTGGCATTAAGTAAGCAGTAAACCAATGGACTTCTGGTTGGAGACTCTTGAAAGGCACTATATAGTAAATTTCACACCTATCTAACATTGCACTTTTCATATATAGCGCCTTCAGAAAGTATTCAGACCCCTTCATTTTTACGCATTTTGTTATTTTGCAGTCTTGTATTATTAATAATAATAATAATAATACATTTTATTTATATAGCGCTTTTCCCATGCTCAAGGCACTTGTGTTCTGCTAAAATCATTTAAATTCATTTCTTCCCCCCTCATAAATCAACACTCAGTACCTGAGGGTGACAAAGCAAAAATCAAACACCAAAAGGCTCAGATTGACCCACACAGGCATTCAGAGCCTTGGGTTTGGCTCGGGTGCATCCTGACCACCATGGAGATGTTTGAAGTCCACTGGTGGTCTTTTCAATAGATTGGACTGATTAGGAAAGGCACACACCTGTCTACAGGAGGCCCACGAGTGCTGCTCGCCCTCCCAGAGGTTTCTCCCATCTCCCCACATAGCTGAGCCCACTCACATGGGGTCTATGAATATTAGTAGGGATGAGTGAAATGAGTCGTGCCAAACTGAATTCGGAGCAAAAAAAAAAAAATAGAGTTATGAAAAGAGAAATCTGCACTCTCACACAGGAGTGTCAGGGAATCACCTTCTGGGCTGATCCTAATTTAGTAATACCACCCCCGGGACAAGAGGGGGCACTGTCACTAACAGCTTCATCACTTTTCTCACCTGCAGTGTTGAGAAGATGCCCAGGGAGGGCAACTGACTCCACCCAACTATTTTGGTCAGACAAACCCCCCCCAGAAGAAAACCAAAACTTTACAGAGGATGGAGGTCCCAGTCAAGACCCTCTTCTACCAAGCTATTGATTCCTGGAGTCAAGAAGGCTATCATTATAGCTGGAGAAGTCCAGGAAAGTTGATAGACACACATACACCCACCTAGTGGTGGAAATGAAGTACTGCATCTTATTAGTAGCAGGAGAAAGAACAAATAGAGGAAACCCAAAGCCGACTCTGTCTCCGATCATCGGTGAACTGCATTGGGCAGTAACCTCGGCTCTCCATTTGTCCCGGGTCCATTGCCAGGTTCTTTGCTTCCTCCCAGGTCAAGTCCATTCTCCTTGAGGTCATAGTTTACCGTCCTTTCCCACCTCATTATTGGTTATCCTCCTTTTCTTTTTCCACCCAATGGGGTCTTGGGGTGTCTTTTTTTCTCCCCAGCCATCCCACTTCTGTTCTTTACGACGCTGACTTACTAGCATAGAGAAATGCCAGTTTAGTAAAACTGGGCTTAAAGGTCCAATGGCAAGTCCGTCTGTTTTAATTCTTTAATAATTCTTTACATTCATATAGTGCTTTTCTCACTACTCAAAGCGTTTTGGCCGTTTCATGTGTTTTTCGAGCCTCTGTTCATTGCTGATGCCTTACATCTCCCTTTCTTGTGGCTTTTCCTCATCAGACATTGAACATTCCAGCACCTGTTGTGGACACCGAATGATACGATGCCCGGATGTGCACCACACAGTTTACCATCTTGTGCCATCCTCTATGCCTTGTTCATTGTACATTGCCCTTCTGTTGAATGCAGATGATGTTATGACCGGATATGGACGCCGATGTCTAATCACTTTATACAGTGTATATATATATATATATATATATATATATATATACCGCAGTGGGCTGGCACCCTGCCCGGGATTGGTTCCTGCCTTGTGCCCTGTGTTGGCTGGGATTGGCTCCAGCAGACCCCCGTGACCCTGTGTTCAGCGGGTTGGAAAATGGATGGATGGATATATATATAAAATATATATAATAGAGAGAGAGAGAGAGAGATTGGTAACTCTGTTTTGTCAAGTGGCTACCATCAATCTAGGTGGTCAAAATTCCAACAGATGGCGCATTGCAAACTTTAGAATTGCTGTTGGGAATCCCCTACCAAATGCTGAGCACTTGAGGTAGAAGACCAACCAACACTATCACTTAATAAAGAAAAAAAAATCTAAAAAATAGTAAAGAATGATCAAAGGAGTGCTAATCTCATTTGAGTCCATTAAACATTCTGATGATCTGTGCAATGAGAGCAGAAATCAATCATGTAACTCCATAACAAATTCATTAACAGCTATGAAAGAGCACACTGGCCTCTCGGGACCCCCACAGTCAGACCATCCGCTGCTCTGATTGTAACAGCCCTCAGAATCAGCCTTCCTGTCAAGATTTTGAGCTAAAGGAGTAACTCGGCCATCTCTGTAGGCAAAAGGACAGGCCATAGGCAGAGTGGAGTGGGGCGCCTCCTGGTGGTGGCGGCAGCTGAGATCTCTCACCCAGCAAACCCCACTGTGCAGCTTTGCACTGCTGTGACATTCCACTGCCACCACACTGGAATGGTAGCCTTGGAGTGGGTGTGTCATGGGTGACGCCCATCAGTGGGCGTGTCACAGATCAAGTCATATGTTTTGGAAACTACAGTTCCAATGTGTTGAATTCATTTCAATCAGATGATGCTTCAATACTTACTGTAGATAGTCCACCATTTATCATGGACTAGGCCAGGTAGTCTATATAATGTAAGACAGTTTCTGTCTGTCTGTCATTAACACTGCAGTGGGCATATTCAATATGTTGATCTGTTGGAGGATATTTTGTACAGTGCCTTGAGCATGGGAAAGGCGCTATATCAATAAAATGTATTATTATTATAAATAATAATACATGTTTTGTTATTATAAATAATACATGCATTATTATTATTATAAATAGTAATGCATGTAGTATTATTATTATTAATAATAATAATAATGCATGTAGTATTCATAGCATTTTTCATTCCAACAGATGGTGCATTGCAAACATTGACACTGCTATAGTAAATACCATTAAAACATGGACTGGACCACCTACTCAATATAATATAAGCTAATGTCTGTCCATCTGGTAGTCACACTTTGTTGGGCATATTCAACATGTATTGCATTTTTCATTCCAACAGATGGCGTATTGAATGATGATAAATTGTGGAATGGGCCAGTGAGTTTATATAACATAACCTGATTTCTTTCCTCCTGGCAATTAACACTCCGTTGGACATGTTCAGCATATTTATTTATTGGAAGGCACTTCGCAATATATTCAACAATAAAATTGATTGCATTTTTCATTCCAACAGATGGCACATTGCAAATATTAACACTGCTATAGCAAATGCTAATAAATAGTGGACTGGACCAGCTAGTCTATATAATATGAGCCAATTTCTGTCTGCCTGGCTGTTAAACTCTGCTGGGTGCATTCAGCATTAACGTTTGCCATGTGCCATCTATTGGAACATATTTTCTAATGCAAGTAGTAATAAAATGTACTGAATGTTTCTATTCCAACAGATGGTGCATTGTAAACATTAACACTGGTATATAGGAATATTCCAACAAACTATGGACTGTTCCAGCTAGCCTATATAATTTAAGCTTTCTGGAAGTTACGCTGTTGGTATTTTGTATTGCATGTAGTAATAAAATTGCCTTACATTATCCATTCCAACAGATGATGCAATGTAAATATTAACACTGCAATAGCAAATGCTGATAAATCTTGGACTGGGCCAACTAGTCTATCTATAATATTATAAGCTGATTTCTGTCTGCCTGGCATTCAGCCTAAACAATGTTCCATCTATTGGAATATGTTTTATAATGTGTGTAGTAATAAAATTTACTGAGTTTTTCATTCCAACAGATGGTGCATATTATCAACGCTTTACCAAATAACAATAAATCATGGACTGGGTCAGCTAGGCTATATAATATAAGCCAATATCTGTCCATCTGGAAGTTACACTCAGCATTTTCATCTATTGGAAGATGTTTTGTAATGCGTATAGCCACAAAATTCATTGCATTTTTCATTTCAACAGATGGCGCAATGCAAACATTCACTCTGTTATAGAAAAATGCTGATAAATTGTAAACTAGGCTCGCTAACATCGAATACATCTGGCCATCCTTCTTTTCACTTTGCCCTTCACTGGCCTGGTGTCTTTCTCCATGGTTTATTCCCACCATGTGCACAGTGCTGCCAGGACAGGTTCCATCTCCCTGGGACTTTAAAACTGGACTAGGCAGGTGTTTAGTGAAAGGATGAATCAAAGCCCCATCTAGACAATATAAACATGCAAATCACTACCTAAAATACCAGATGTTTTGCAGACTTGTGCAAACTGAAACCAACTGGCCAGTTGTAAAGGAGGCGTTCTTAACCTAAACGTGACCCCTAAGCCCCACCCACCCAAACCTGAAGAACTAACAAAGTCTTTTAAAAATGAAATTGCTATTAATTTTGAAACCTATATATATATTAAAAAAAAAAAAAGAACCCTCTGGCTGTACAAAAAAATGAACGTGAACTCCCATCACATTGTACTTGATTGCAATTCTTCTCTCATGGAGATGCGTGGCTGCAACACCCAGAATTTTATTCAACAAGCGGGTTCATCTTATATAGCGCCTTTCCCAGTCTAGCTTATCACAGACAGTATGCCAATGGAAAGAGAGAGAGAGAGAGGGAGCCTCGTCCATTCGTACAGGGTCTCCTCAGGGTCACATACGTAGCACGGTGGCCAGCTGTCAGATCCATAGGTGGGGGGGCATAAACACGTAGCAATGCGGCTTTTCTCATTTTTGTGTGACTGGTCGACCCAAATGTGCATCGTTTTACAGCATTGGAATAGCAGTCCAGCAGACGAGGCGGGCGGCCAATTCAGAAACACTCCAATTAAATACATTTAAGGTAAAAGTGACAGTTCATATTTGTTCCAGCACCTGGCGATTCCCTACTAACCAATACTTTTCTGTGTGCATAGAGTTAACGAAACGCAACTGAGAAACAGTGCCGAGGTCTTTCCAGAAGGACGCCCTCATTTATTTTTATGGATCAAATTCCCCACAAATTTCTGCATGAGCCTCCCAAATTTGTTATCATTGCCGGAATAGAGCGGGTAGACTGGCGAGTTATGCTGCACGAAGGACGAGCTGGCGGCCATCGGCTGGTTGAAGAACCTCCTCGTCTTCTCGAAGGAGCTCGTGTTGCTCTGCGTTTCCGAGACCACGGCCTTGTTAGCTTCCTTCTCGAATTTGCAGAAGGGCTCAAAGCGGCTGTAGACCCGTTTGTCGCTCAGCCGATTCCTGGAAAGGCCATCTGGAGCCACCCTTGCGCCCCCAAGCTGGGCGCTGCTTGAATTTGCAGAGATCACCGTGGAGGAGGACGCCCCCGACATGGCGGAGTCCTTCTTCTGGTTGCCCTGATAGCTGAGCTCTTCGGTGCTGAAGCGCGGCGCGGACGAGTTCCCCACGTTCTCGGCGAAGTGGTTTTCTTTCAGCTGCATCTTGGGATTGCTTCTCCCGTGTTTCGAGCTGTCTATCGACCGGATTGAACCGGTTCTGCTGGACAGCGTTCCCTGAGACGCCGCTGTCTTCACCTCCTCGTCGTCGGACCCCAGGGTATCCGTGCTGTTGCTTATTTTGGAGCTGCTTTTGCTTCTGGAGGAATTGTCCTTCCGGTCGGATATGTTGAGCAGGGACTTGATTTTTTGGGTGCTCTTTTTAAGGAACTTCGGGGAGCCCTCGACGACTTTGCTCTCTTTTACCGAAGTCCACTGCTTGGTGTTTCCGTGCCCTCGGCTTTCAGCAAGCGAGGAGACCGATACGGTTCTTAGAGGAGGGTTTTGCCAGTTGGAAGTCATTAATGTCGTGTTCTCGGTTTCCTTCTTGATATTGAATTCCGACGTTGACCGTTGGCCATCCAGAGCATGAATGCCAGGTGCGTTGGCAGGATAATTTTCGACCGGATTCATTCCGTACTTCTCCCGTCTTCCGAGTGTGCTGTACACGTACGTCGGAGCGTCTTTATTAACACTGTTATCTGCGTTAAGCTCATTTATACTGTGGCGTTTATAAGCATAGCTGTCATCTGGATGTAAGTTCTCGACCTTCTTAACCGAAGTTTTGCTAAAAGACGTATACAGGGGGGTAAACGCTTCCTTATTGGTCGGGTAATTCACGTTGGCCGTCTGATCTTCGTGCAACTGCCAGCTTCGTCTTTTGGCCATAAAACTCTCGTCTTGTCTCAATCGACTTTCGGGTCCCGTGGCCGGGTTTCGGTGAATGGCAGAGTAATAAACATTCGCCGAGGTGTTGGTCGGAACATCCTGAGTGCGAATGATAGTCGAAGACGACGAGTCGGTGGTGAAACTCTTTGATTCGGGTTGCTCTGGAATCGCCGACTTGTACACAAGTGACGACCTCAGGCGGGACGCCGGGTAGAAAGGATTCATCTTGTTTTCAGCCCCATCCACGTTCTCGTGCTGGACCATCGGATAATCCATATACTCGCTGGAGTCCTCATAAGGAAAATCGGAATTGTTAAGATATGACTCTATCCTCCAGGAGCGCAAGAATGACTTGGTCGTGTGCTCCAGCGTTGGCATTTTCTGCTTCAAGGTTCGGACGGTGTTGTCCGTTCCGTGAAACGACTTCCGCATCTTTAGGTTTGTGTTGTATGGCTTGAGGTACCTGCTTTGGTAAAGTTGTTCGCCAGGAACTTCGTTGTATTTGGAAGCGAAATCGTTTCGCATCGGCACACCATAGTTGTCCACCTCTCCTAAAAGATTCCAGTTGCTCGACATGGGATTGGTCCCCCGGTTGTTGATCAGATAGGAGGACGTTTCTGGTTTCTCCCCGGCGTAGCTGTGTCTTTTCCAGTAGGTACTTGAATCGGGCGACTGAAATTGCTGGATTCGGTTTTGAATAATGGGGCCCGGAGGAACGATGGGCCTGTATCCAAAGTTCCTTTTATAATCGTTGTCGAGATCGCCCACATTTTGCGGTATGTTGTATGACCTCCCGCACGCTTTCATGTACACCGTGTCCAGTGTGTGTCTCAGTTTATCTCTTCGCTCAAACATCTGACTCGAATGGGATACATAAGATGCCACCGAGTCGGTCCCGTTCTGCCACCGCTGGGGCCGGTGCTCCACGACACTGTACTCCGGTGCAAAGGCTTCTGGGATAGCGGACCGAGCAAACAGAGTTCTGAATTCTTCATCGTAGGATTCCACCAGCTGCCCGGTGATTACTTGCACCATGCTGAGGTTAATCTTCTCAAAAGACCACATGAAGCTGAAACACAAAGCAATCCGATTAGTGACAGAGAATACCAGGAAATACGCTGACATGAGGACAGAAGACACTGACAAACGAGGAGAGACCACTCACTCCGTTAAACGTTTAGGTTAGTCCATTGAGAAGCTCTGCGGCAACTTCAGTAGGCCCGCATACTTGTTAATACTCTGGGCCTGCTTCACGAGGTCCTCCTGCTCTCTAATACTCTGGGCCTGCTTCACAAGGTCCTCCTGCTCTCTAATACTCTGGGCCTGCTTCACGAGGTCCTGCTACTCTCTAATAGTCTGGGCATGCTTCACAAGGTCTTCCTACTCTCTAATACTCTGGACCTGCTTCATGAGGTCCTCCTGCTTTTTAACACTTTGGGCCTTCTTTCTGATGGCCACCTGTTCTTTAATTTTCCTACACATGGTGTACTTAATGAGATCCGCCTGCTCATTAACGCTTTCTGACTATCTCATGAGGGTTCCCTGCTCTTTATTACTTTGTGACAACTTTATGAGGTCCACCTGCCTTTCAGTGCACTCTGACTGCCTAATGATGCCCACTTGTTCATTAATACTCTTATTATTTAATGAGGTCCACTTGCTTTTTGATACTCTGACTACTTTATGAGGTCTGCCTGCTTTTTAATACTCTCTGACTACCTCATGGTGGTCACTTGCTCTTTAATACTCTCTATGCACTTAATGACAGTCCCTGCTCATTAATACTCTGTGACTACATTATGAGGCCCACCTGCTCTTTAATACTCTCTGGATCTCATTAAATAATAAGAGTATGGATGAGCAGGTGGACATCATGAGGTAATCAGAGATAATTAAAGAGCAGGTGGACCTCAGAAAGTAGTCAGAGAGTATTAAAGACCACGTGGACCTCAATAAATAATCAGATTATTAAAGAGCAGGTGAACATCATGAGGTAGTCAAAATTAATACACTTGGAGGACTATGAGACCCGCCTGTTAATTAAAACTTTTTGACTACCTTATGATGTCCACCTGCTCATCCATACTCTTATTATTTATTGAGGTCCACCTGCTCTTTAATACTCTCTGACTACTTTTTGAGTTCCACATACTCATCCATACTCTGATTACTCAGTGAGGTCCTCCTGCTCTTTCATACTCACTAATAACCTTCTCCTCCAAACAGCTAAATGTTAGGCTGCAGTTCAGCTGATACATCATGCCATCCTGTCGAGAAGTTTATTTGTGGTTCATCCAAACTTAAATGTAAAATTAACGGTAAATGCGTAACGCATGATGTTAGTGCTGCTGCATCACACCTTTGGGATTCTGGGTTCAGATCTGTGTGGAGTTTGCACATTGTCTCCATTTTTGGTTGTCTTTTCTCCTGGGTCTGCAGCTCACTTCCATGTCTCTAAGGTGGGCAGGTTAGGCTGGTAGGCCTGGTGAAGCAGCCCACCGCTGTCTTGTACCTGAGGCTGGCAGGGCATCCATAAATGCTTCACAGCTCCCTGGGCAGATGCTTATTTTTTCCTGCCATCCTAATTCAAGTTTAGGAAGAATCCAACTAAATGAATGCCCTCACATATTTACACTTCATTCACAATGGAACAGGAAACAATGTTTTTTTTTGATAATTGTAATCATAGAAGGTGTTTGGAGAAAAAAGAAAATGGAAGTTGTGGAGCGTAACTAATGTCTGTCACCTGCTACCTTCACGGGGCCACAAGAATATGAATGACTGGAGACAGACCTGCTCTTATCTCAGGTGGTCCCCCAGTGTTCAGGGGCTCCTTGGAGTAAAGTACAACCGTGCCAGTTCTGTAAGCAATCAATCAGACTCCAAGCTTGAGTTTTGATTCGTTACGATTTTCTTACAAGGAGCATGGTGACTCAGTGCTTCATCCAACATCATGGCCATTTCTAAAGTGGTGTTGTGTGTGTCAGTGGCGTCTCAGCCAGGGTGGGTTCCTACCTTTCATCTCCAGCACCCCCGTGACCCTGAACTGGGTTGAGTGGGTGTGAAAATGATATTCATATCTAATGGTGGGTCCTCAAGGTGGCTCCACCAACCTCCAGAATAAACCCAAGAAGGCCAAATTGCTTTAATTAAAGAATGGCATGTTAAGCCCCAGCACCCTCAACTAGTGAGTCCTGGTGAAGTAACAACAGTAAAATGAAGGAGGAGACATGTTACCTATATGAGCCGTAGACCACAGTCTGGCAGTCCACCAACAAGAACTTCTGCTCCATGGCCCCGTGAAATTTGGCTCCTGATCGGCCGAGATATTCTTGTCCTTTCACTGTCCTCACTCTTATGTTCTGAAAGGAGTTAAACACAACAATAAAGATGTCAGAAGAAGTCACTGGGAGGACATGTGACACTACAGGTCAGGTCAGGTTGGGGAGCAGACACTGGTATAGCGCGTTGGCACACCCACCACACGACAAAACAGCTTGGTAACCCACCATGCTATCATCTATCTATCTATCTATCTATCTATCTATCTATCTATCTATCTATCTATCTATCTATCTATCTATCTATCTATCTATCTATCTATCTATCTATCTATTTATCTATCTATTATATAGTGCCTTTCAGATCTATCTATCTATCTATCTATATCTATCTATCTCTATCTATCTATTATATAGTGCCTTTTCTATCTATCTATCTATCTATCTATTATATAGTGCCTTTCAGATCTATCTATCTATCTCTATCTATCTATTATATAGTGCCTTTTCTATCTATCTATCTATCTATCTATCTATCTATCTATCTATCTATCTATCATATAGTGCCCTATCTATCTATCTATCTATCTATCTATCTATCTATCTATCTATCTATCTATCTATCTATCTATCTATCTATCTATCTATCTATCTATTATATAGTGCCTTTTCTATCTATCTATCTATCTATCTATCTATCTATCTATCTATCTATCTATCTATCTATCTATCTATTAGATAGATAGATCTGAAAGGCACTATATATCTATCTATCTATCTATCTATCTATCTATCTATCTATCTATCTATTATATAGTGCCTTTTCTATCTATCTATCTATCTATTATATAGTGCCTTTCAGATCTATCTATCTATTATATAGTGCCTTTTCTATCTATCTATCTATCTATCTATCTATCTATCTATCTATCTATCTATCTATCTATCTATCTATCTATCTATTATATAGTGCCTTTCAGATCTATCTATCTATCTATCTATCTATCTATCTATCTATCTATTATATAGTGCCTTTCAGATCTATCTATCTATCTATCTATCTATCTATCTATCTATCTATCTATCTATCTATCTATCTATCTATTAGATAGATAGATCTGAAAGGCACTATATATCTATCTATCTATCTATCTATCTATCTATCTATCTATCTATCTATCTATTATATAGTGCCTTTTCTATCTATCTATCTATCTATTATATAGTGCCTTTCAGATCTATCTATCTATTATATAGTGCCTTTTCTATCTATCTATCTATCTATCTATCTATCTATCTATCTATCTATCTATCTATCTATCTATCTATTATATAGTGCCTTTCAGATCTATCTATCTATCTATCTATCTATCTATCTATCTATCTATCTATTATATAGTGCCTTTCAGATCTATCTATCTATCTATCTATCTATCTATCTATCTATCTATCTATCTATCTATCTATCTATCTATCTATCTATCTATTATATAGTGCCTTTCAGATCTATCTATCTATCTATCTATCTATCTATCTATCTATCTATCTATCTATCTATCTATCTATCGTTTCCCAATTTCTTTGTTTTAGGTGTTAATCAGTTGGCTCCATTAGTTTTGAAATGTTACATTTTTTTTAGATTCCATGGAGTTCTTTTACTGTTATTTTTTTTTACTTTTGGTTATTTATATTTTCAATATTATCTTGAGTTTTTTTTTCCTATTTTTATTTATTGATGGTTGTGCTCATAAATGTGACCCTCAAGTGCCTGCAGCCTTTCCAAATTTAATTCCATTTCTCTCCATGTCCCCTCCATTTGTTGTTAATTGTCACATAATTAGGAGGGCAAAAAGTACAGCAGAAATGTAACAGAATGGGAAAATGAGAAAAAGAGTGAAGTGTTTACCGCTGTAGTAATTTATCATTTAGAAGCACCTGAGGTCGGCGCTCATTGTGTGCCCAGTCCTGGTCTCTGGCCTCCCCATGACCTTTAATTGGATGTGCAGCTTAGAAAAGAAATGGATGGATGACAACAATAATAACTATCTTTATTATAATAATTATTTTGTGGAGATGCACAAGGATGCAGAAATAACAGCTGCTTGGAGAGACTCTTAACCTTCTGAACTGCAGGTTAAATAAGGAACTGATGATGATGATGATATGTTGTATGGAAGAAACATAAGAAATTTGACAAATGAGAGGAGACCATTCAGTTAATTTGTCTCTTGTTTGCTCAGCTAATACTTAAGATTTCCTGATACCTCCTCCAGATCCTTCTTAAAGGGTCTCCTGGTTTCTACTTCGACTCCATGTCTCTATTTTGTTTCAGATTCCCACAACTCTCTGTGTAAACATGTACTTCCGGGCTTCAAGTCTTAGAAACGAGTTTGTGATTCGCCATTCAGCTGAAAGAATTCTGTTGTATCTACTTTATCGATGTCCTTAAGGATTTTAAAGACCTGGATGAGGTCCCTGCAGTGGGCTGGCGCCCTGCCTGGGGTTTGTTTCCTGCCTTGTGCCCTGTGTTGGCTGGAATTGGCTCCAGCAGACCCCCATGACCCTGTAGTTAGGATATAGCGGGTTGGAAGATGGATGGATGGATGTATTGTAACAAAGACCCTTCCCAAAATTTTGCAGCTTAATCTAAATATCCACAAGAGTAATTTAGGACTTGTATGGTTGCAAACTGAAGGACTTGGTAATAAATGTAACAAATCATAATAATATCAAGAACACCTCATTTGAGCCTATCATTAAACTACTGTATATTTTATCATAGAGAACAAAACATGTACGTTACACAAACTCAGGTGTCATTATTACAGCAGTGGACACAAACCAGATCCAAAAGTGTCATCCCACTCGTAGACGTCGGGTTAACTGAGGCCTGACCTGAGGTCTGTGGTGAGTCACAGCTTCATCAAACCGTATAACCGTCTGTAATTACTTGCATATTTTTTTTATTTAAAGCTTCGGTTGCACTGACATGTAGAACAAGGCTAATATTTTTTAATTTGGTTTATGTACTGTGACCGGTGGTCCGAACCAGAAGGGATTCACAAAGAGTATTGAGGCACCAACTGGGTGAGGCCGTTTAGTACAGAATGAAAAAAATAAGGAGTGTGTGGTGGCACAAAATAATAAAAGATGGCCCACAGAGGCCCAACACTGTAAGTGATGATGCCCCACAGTAGACTGGCATCTTGTTCAGAGTTGGTTCCTGCATTATTTTTGCATAAGTTCAAAATACCCGAGGAGGAAGGTGTGGGTTAAATAGGAATTAGTGTGCCCGGCAGTAAACTTTGTACCAACTGTGGTTATGGCCAGCACTGCTAGAATGGGCACCAGCTCTCTTTATGCTGATTTGAATATAAAGGTTGGATGATCAATAGATGGATGGATGGATTGTAACAAAGAACCATGTAGTATGTAGCAAGTATAAAAGGGCTAATATTTTTTGATTTGGTTTATGTACTGTGACTGGTGGTCCGCACCAGAAGGGATTCAAAAATAGTACTGGGGCGCCAACTGGGGGATGCCGTTTCACACAGAATGAAAAAATAAGGAGTGCATGGTGGCACAAAACTGCAGTGGGCTGGCGCCCTGCCCAGGGTTTGTTTCCTGCCTTGTTGGCTGGGATTGGCTCCAGCAGACCTCCGTGACCCTGTAATTAGGATATAGCAGGTTGGATGATGGATGGATGGTGGCACAAAATGAAGAAAGATGGCCTTACAGAGGCCCAAGACATTATTTTCTCCATCTGGAGTCGTGTGGCATCACTTGGGACCTCCATCAAAAAGTCAAAGACGATTTGAAAATTTTGCGTTAACCGTAACAAACAGATGCCAACACAATAAAACACGTTTGTGATGGCTTATGGCTCATGCGCAGTTCAAATATGCACAACGCATCGCTCTCATGTTAGTCTAGTTCAAGCTAAGGTCAAATGACGCTATGGGATTGCACTAACGTTGAGCTATGCACTGCAGTAGGGAATGAAACCTGCTGAAATCCACCAAAGGATGTTGGCACAGTACAGAACTTAAAACAGCAAGACTCCATGACAATAGTAGGAAGGATTAACGTGAAAAGAAGGAATGGACCCGACGAAGCTCGATCAGGTCGACCATCCACATCGTGCACACAAGCCTACACATCTTCAGTCCACTTACAAAGGCCCTTCGTGTTCGCAGGTCTGGTGATGGGGCTAAGGAAGCATTGAGGATTTGGAATTGGAAGCATCCGGAAAAGCTTCTTCTCCCAAAGAAATGAAGAAATTAGTGGAACGATACAAGAAGTGTATTGACCTGCTGGGAGACGACGTGGAGAAGTGATAGAACTGGGAAGTCCGCCTGCTCACAGTCAGCGGTATTAAAGGGTTGTGAGGGATGGCCGGCAGACGTCCATAGGATGGAAGGATGAAGGCAAGGCAGCTAGTTTTGGACACTGCCTCCCCCGAAAACACTAGATGGCAGCTCCCCTGGAGTGTAGCGGTGCCCCAGACTCCCGCAGGGCATCCTGGGACTTGGAGTTTCGGTTTTCAGCCCTGGTGGGTACTGTGGGTGCCGCCAGGAGAAGCTGTGAGAGGACCGGAGGTACTCACGAGTCACAAAGACGGACGCTCCGAAGTACTTCTGGGAGGAAGAAAAAAAACAATTCTCCATCTGACCCGGAAATACTAGCAAGTCACGTGGGCGGGAGGGCAGAAGCACTTCCGGGTCAAGGACGATATAAAGGACTGTCGCTACCCGATCTGCGGTGCCTACCAGATTTGCACGCGCATGCGCACGCATGCGCAGAGCTTAACTATTACGACCCTGCACGATCTGCGTTTTTTTACTTTGCGACACGAGTCCCCATCCGATTTGTCTCGCGCACGCGCTCTCTGCTTAATTAAAATTCATTTCACGACGCTGCCCGATTTGTTCTGCGCATGTCGAATGTTTTACGACACACGAGAAATAAGGTTACCACGGGATTTTAATTTGTCGTCTGCATTAACAAATAGAACTTCCGCCATTCGAGTGAGAAGGACAAAGAAGAACACTGTAAAGAATAGGAGCATATTGAATTTTTTTTTCCTGGCAGAAGAATATTTTTCACTTCTTGAAAAAATGAAGACTTTTCAATTTTACAACGACTTGAAAGAATATCTTTTACGGGAAGAATTTAGCAACAATTTAACGGTCAGAGAGCGAAGTGAAATACGACGTGTGTCCGTGAATTTTATGATTAAAGGTACTGTATGTAATGTTTATTGAATGCTTTTCAATTTTTGAGAATACAGTATATACTGTAATATAATCTAGATGTATTTAGGATTATCTAACGTTTTGTTTAATAATTGGAATATTGCAAAATTTACCATTTTAAATAGGCTGTTGATTTCAATGAACGCGCATGAATATTTTGAAATATGCAAAACTTTTAATAAATTGTGTTATTAAAAAACTGCTCAGGTGGACTTGCCTGTTATTTACTGATTTATACTTGATTAATGGATTAGTAGGTTTTCTCTTTTTGGGAATATGAAAAACTGAACTGCCTAGATGTATCTCAGATCAGGTGTCTAAATTTTACAGTTCTTTTAAAGAGAGAAGTAAATTGGTATCCACTAACGAATGTTAAAGTGTGGTTTTCTTATGCAACTCCCCGACATTAGACCACAATATCTTAGTCTGTGTGTGTGAATCCTCGCAATCCCAGTAACTGTTGTGTTTTTCTCATTGTATGAGTTTCAATAGAAACAAAACCAGACTGTTTCATTTGCAAAGTAAAGCACACATTCTTAGGGTTATTCTGCTTTGTTACTGGGTAATTGGTGTATGCCTTCACTTATAATGTGATGTGGTCAGATTTCAGTTACATGCAAGCAACTTTTGTATTCTGTTCTTTCTTAATTTTGGATAGTCCATCATCCATGCCCTGGCTGCTCTACAGCGTGTATCGGGACAGGAGGCAGAAGACTTATTTCTTGGTGGCCCAGAATACAGTATCAGGTAAAAGTCAAGTCTATGAATGTTTGAAGTAAGCGTTTAAATATTTCTTGTTTATTATTTTTATATTTTACATGCCTTAGTGAAGTGGAAGAATTTAACTGAAAGATAGGGCAGCAATTAAAGAAGGAGGGAATGCTGTGATATCTGTTGGAATAGAAGATGGTGCTACTGCCCAGTGCTTCCAGAATCCTTCATTTGAGTCTTGGGTCTGAATCTACTGCGTCATTGCCAAGTATTCTGGGGTAATGTGTCTTGTTTTGTTTACATTTTGTTTTTCTCCATATTCCAAGCTCATTTACTTGATCTTAGCTTTAATAAACTGGATGGCTGTCTCCTTCACAATTGATTTTAAAGTACTATACTATTCATTACATAAAAAGCTCTGAACAGTTTAGTCCCTTCCTGTATTTGGTACTGTCTCTCCCCCAACACTCCTCAGTGTAATCTTTAATCCACAACCACTAATTTGCTTATGAAAGAACTGGTGAAGCAGCTTGCACATGTATACCAAAAATATAGAATGCCGGCTATAAACGAAAAACCTTTCAAAATACTTTTAAAACTCCATTTTTAAACTTCACCTCTGCTTAATTCCCACTTCGATCAGTTTACGATTTACTTCTGCTTTATGAATGGAACTTCATACACTTTGAAAGATTTACACCAGATAATAACCATTGTTTGTTTTTGCCGTTTTCTTTTTTTTGTCCAGTGATGCCCTTTGCCATGCACCCTGGTCAAGTCTCGTGCAACTGACTGTGGTGCTGAAGAGAGAAGATTTCTGAAGACCCTCTTGAAGTGGAGCTGCAATTGGATTAACACCACAACAGTATGCTTGGTGAGAATGTGCACAGGGGCCTGGGGGGGCTGTGACCTTGTGACCCTGAGACGTTGTTTTGTCAATCATCCTGACCAACTGGACCTTTATGTGTTCTTCAACAGGGCCAACTGACCAGCAGATATATTTAAGGAGAAGGACCTTTCAATTTTTCTGTTGTGTACTTTTTAATTGTGTATATATATATTTTCGTTTTCACAAAGTTATATATATTTGTTAAGCAGTTTAGCAGTTTGGGCTTTATTAGTATTAAAATATGTTAGAGAAGTTATTTGTGGAATAATTTTAATGATCAAAATAGCAAAAAAATGTAACTTTAAATTTTCTGTGCTCTGGGTAAAATATGTTAAAGCTATGTGGTGATTTTTTACTTTTTTGTTTTTTTTTGTACATTTGACAAATGTTTTTTTTAGGTGCATTGTTCTCACATTGTTCACTTTTGTTGTTCTCATAACATTTATTCAATAAAATTTGCATGAAAAGTGTATTTCCTTTTTCATTATTTAGTTATTAACTCACATTTAAGACACTATATGGGTGAATAAAAGCCATTTAAATTTGAGTACAAGACGAGCAATAGTATCACAGAAGATGGTGCTGGGGTTGTGCTTTATGTAGGTTAGACATGAAATGAAGATTTCTTTTTCTTGAAAAAGACTGTTTATGCAATCCACTAGTATCACCGCAACAAAGTTTTGTAAACCATGATGCCCTATGACATGTGTATTTCATTAATAATAATATGTAAAGTTATTTTTAAAGAGTTTTTCCAGGGATGAAAAGTGCATCAACAGTTCATTTTTACATATATACACACTTATTTTGACTAACTGCATGAAAGCCTGGTACAACAGTTGCACCAAACCCGCCAAATAAACCCAGTAGTGGATCATAAAACATCACAAGACATTCAATGGAACTGAATTGCCATCACTTGATCATCGATACAAGATTCCCAGTGTAAGAAGGGCTAAAAACATCATCAAGGAGAACACTCATCTTGGACAGAACTTGTTTGAGCTTCTCCCATCTGGCAGGCATTTCAGATATATAAATGCAAAGAATTATTATTATTATCAATCTGTATGCTACAAATAGACAAAAAAAAACTTTTTTCCAACTGCAATAAACTTATTGAACTCGTATATCTCCTCAATCTGAAATCGTTTTCATTGATCATGTACAATTAATGTAGGTAATGTGTAATCTGTACTGCTGTGCATTTATGCAATAATAAACCATCCTGGTTACTTTTAACATTTTATATGGCATCTTGCCAATATTTTGAACATATTTTGTATGATTACTCAGTTTTTAGTTCATACTTTATTTATTGCATTGTTATATATCTGAACTATTTCACATTGGAATTTAAATGCAACGTGAAGTTGACACGAGTAATTTCGTTGCGTTACTCAATGACAATAAAGTACTTGAATACATCTACTTTTAAAACTGTCATTTATTTTTTATATGTAGACTATAATAACATATGTAATGGTTAAATACTTCTTTATACAATGGGAACTGAAGAAAGAAATGCTATGTAAACTAAACGAAGCGATCTCAGTGATAAACAATTAACGTTTATAACGAGGAGTACGACACGCTTAATTCATCCCTGAAAACAGAACATACAATGAATATTTAATAATATTATCATTATGGTCAACTACTACGGCATTTAAACGAAAATACTGTACTGCCCGTTGTGTATCGACATGCGCAGTTCAGAGCGATCCGTGCCGTAAAGCTAAATTTTTAGTATATATTTTTTTTATTATTAAGTGCATGCGGAGTGTGTTATTGCATACGTATTGAACGAAAACGTCATCGCTCACTTTACGGTGCTGCCCAATCTGTTTAACGCATGCGTGAACACTTTACGGCATGCTAGGCTTTCAATACGCCTGCGCGCGCAAATCTGGTAGGCACGCAGATCGGGTAGCAACAAGGACTGATGGGAACCTAGCAGGCAAGCTGGAGGGCAAAGCATGCTGGGAGGTGCGGAGGAGATAGAGAGAGAAAGTAATGATTATTATTGTGTTTGTTTGTATGATTATTGTGGCTGGGGTGCATGAGGTACTGTCGCTAAGAAGGAAAAGAATTCAAATACATCTTGGGATTTTTACTTGGTGTCCAGAACGTCTGTCTGTTGAGGTTAACGGGGCGACAGTGACCCCTAACATTGACAGGGTACCTTTCCTTTAATTTTCACATGGGCGACTGGGAGGCAGCTAAAGGGCCTAAATAATTGTAGTTCCACGTCAGACCAGGGGGCGGCGAGATGCACTGACTTTCTTTCTCAATCCATTGCAGACCATCCATCCATCCATCCATTTTCCAACCCGCTGAATCCGAACACAGGGTCACGGGGGGTCTGCTGGAGCCAATCCCAGCCAACACAGGGCACAAGGCAGGAACCAATCCTGGGCAGGGTGCCAACCCACCACAGGACATACACAAACACACCCACACACACACACACCAAGCATACACTAGGGCCAATGTAGAATCGCCAATCCACCTAACCAGCATGTCTTTGGACTGTGGGAGGAAACCGGAGCGCCCAGAGGAAACCCACGCAGACACGGGGAGAACATGCAAACTCCACGCAGGGAGGACCTGGGAAGCGAACCCAGGTCCCCAGGTCTCCCAACTGCGAGGCAGCAACGCTACCCACTGCGCCACCGTGCCGCCCCCATTGCAGACCATCCATGGGAAATCCCACACGGTTTTTCCAGTGACTCTGATGATGTCACTTCCGACCCCACTCCCTCTGATGAAGTCACTTCTGGGTCTGGTGCCTCTGATGATGTAACTTAAGGGCCCACCCCTCTGATGACATCACTTCCAGTTCTGGTACCTCTGATGAAGTCACTTCTGGGTCTAGTGCCTCTGATGATGTAACTTAAGGGCCCGCCCCCTCTGATGATGTCACTTCCAGTTCTGGTGCCTCTGATGACTTCACTTCTGGGTCTGGCGCCTCTGATGACATCACTTCCAGTTCTGGTGCCTCTGATGACTTCACTTCCGGGTCTGGTGCCTCTGATGATGTAACTTAAGGGCCCGCCCCCAGTGATGACATCACTTCCAGTTCTGGTGCCTCTGATGACTTCACTTCTAGGTCTGGCACCTCTGTTGATGTCACTTCCGTTTCTGGCGTCCCTGATGACGTCACTTCCGGTTCCGTCCCCTCTGATGACGTCACCTCCCATCTCTGCAAATAAGGCCGCCATCTTTAACAGCCTGCCTCAGTTCTGTTTTGGACTTGAACCTGTGAACAACTCCTAAGAATGACCCATTTGCAGCCAGGGAATATTATATGGATGGCTGCCCTGAACCCTTTCTCGATGTCTTTGGCTCGTTCTTGTGACACCCCTCATATAAACACTTTGACGAGATCATTCTCCATTTTCCACATAATACTCCACTGTTAGCTTTACAATGTAAGCACAGTTTCATTCCCTCGGTGACATTCGGCGTGCCATGCCTGTTATGAAGATGCTCGCGCATGAATAGACTGATTAAATGCGCAGCGAGACGTCGGCCAACATGCTTGACTCGGTGACCTCGATCAAAGCCGCCATTTCTAGTCCTCGTCTGATTGCCGCTTAGTATGCGGCCCTGTGTTTGCGCACGTAGAGAAGCTTATTGGACAGAAGGGCATTTCATTTGAAACACACAAGAGTCCATCGAGGTTTTCAAAAAATGTCACAAGTGTCGAGCGCAGCCGAATACGTGACCCGATGAACTGTCGATGCGATGAAAGTGGCTCCTCCGTGGGCTGGAATGAATTCTCTGTCAGGTGATTAACGCCACACTAGTTTGGATTCGGCGGTCCTGCGAGCGCTCCATCTGCTCTGACAGCACACCTTTCTTACATTCTCCAAAATAAAGCTCCACTATATCATTTTGTCACTTTTGTCACTTAACTAGGATGGCACGGTGACACAGTGGGGTAGCACTGCTGCTTCAGAGTTCAAGGTAGTGAAGAGCTTTTGCCAAAGAAGGCTATCACTCTAATGCATGTATTCTTAAAGGAATGAATGTCACTACAATAACTGGATGTCACTTTAGTTGGAGTCACCTTAAATGGATGAATGTCACACCAGTGAATGGCTGTCACTGTAGCAGGTCTCATCTTAAATGGATGGATGTCACTCCAGTAGTTTTCATTTTCAATAATGGATGGCATTCAGTCCAGTCGTTCCAGTGAGCGTCATCTAAAATAAATGGATGTCACTCACGTAGTCACTTCTGAAGGGACAGCTATCACTCTAGTGCCCCTTAAACCTCACTCTAACTAGCGAGTGTCACTCTAAATGGTCTCAATGTAAGTACATGGTTGGGTCTCATCTTAAAGACAGATGTCCTCTTAAGTGGATGGATGTCACTCCAATGAGTGACATTTTAAATAAACGGCTGTCACTCCTGAAAGGATAGACATCACTTCAGCTTATATGTCTTTGAATGATCTTCACTAAAATTAATGGGTGCCACTCTAAATGATGTCATCCTAAACAGATGGCTGTCACTCCAGAGAATGTCTTCTTGAACAGATGAATGCTTCTGCGATAAATGTGTGTCATGCCAATGGCGACCATCTTAAGTGATGGATGTCATTCCAACGGATAAATGTCACTCTGTCTGGTATCATCTTAAATAAATAGATGTCACTCTTGGAAGGATAGCAATCACTCCAGAGTATACATATGTCCTTGTAATGGATATCACTCTAATTGGTGTCATCTTGTACAGAGGGTTCCCATTCCAATCTCTGTCATCTTCAATGTCTCCTTAAATGGATGGATACCTCTACAATAAACGGGTGTCACTCAGATGGCTACCATCTTAAATAAGGGATGTCCTCCTAAATGAATGGGCATCATTCAAATGGATGGAGGTCACTCCAATGGGTATTGTCTTAAATAAGTGGATGTCACTCCTGGAAGGATGGATATCACTCCAATGCATATCTCCTGAAATGAGCATCACTACAATGGTTGTCACCTTCATTGATGGATGTCCTCTTAAATATGTGGATGTCACGCTGAGGAATGATTGTCAGTCCAATGAATGTCATCTGAAATGAATAGATGTCACTATAACTAAAAAGTGACAGTCTGACTGGTGTCATCTTGAAATTGTCACTCTAAAGGCTGTCTTAATGCCATCTTAAATGGATGGATATCACTCCAACGGATGTCTTCTTGAATTGATGAATGGCCTGACAATGAATAGGTGACACTCCAATGTATACCATCTAAAATAATGGATAGCTCCTTAAACGGATGGATGTCACTCCAATGAATGTTGTCTTAAAAAAGTGAATGTCACTCCAGTAGTAACACCGAGAAGAATGGACATCATTCCAACGCATAAATGAACGCCGCAAGATCTAATGGTTGTCACCTTCAGTAATGGAGATCTTCTTAAATGGATGGATGTCATTCCAATGAGTGTTGTCTTAAATAACTGGATGTCATTCCAGTAGTAACTCTTGGAAGGATGGATATCATTCCAACACATAAATGAACGTCACTAGATATAATGACTGTCACCTTCAATGATAGATGTCCTCTTAAATGGATGGATGTCACTCTGATGAATGACCTGACAATGAACGAGTGTCGCTCCAATGTATACCATCTAAAATAATGGATATCCTCTTAAATGGATGGATGTCACCCCAAACAGTGTTGTCTTAAATAGGTGGATGTCACTCCAGTAGTAACACCTGAAAGGATGGATATCACTCCAACACATAAATGAATGTCACTAGATCTAATGGTTGTCACCTTCAATAATGGAGATCTTCTTAAATGGATGGATGTCACTCCAATGAGTGTTGTCTTAAATAACTGGATGTCATTTGTAGTAACACCTAGAAGGATGGATACCATTCCAATACATAAATGAACGTCACTAGATCTAATGACTGTCACCTTCAATGATAGATGTCCTCTTAAATGGATGGATGCTACCCCAAACAGTGCTGTCTTAAATAGGTGGATGTCACTCCAGTAGTAACACCTAGAAGGATGGATATCACTCCAACACATAAATGAATGTCACTAGATCTAATGGTTGTCACCTTCAGTAATGGAGATCTTCTTAAATGGATGGATGTCACTCCAATGAGTGTTGTCTTAAATAACTGGATGTCATTCCAGTGGTAACTCCTGGAAGGATGGATATTATTCCAACACATAAATGAGCGCCACTAGATCTAATGCCTGCCACCTTCAATGACAGATGTCCTCTTGAAAAGATGGATGTCACTCCTCAATAGATATACATCACTCCAGCATACATACCCTTGGTTGGTGTCATCTTAAACAGATGGTTGACCCTCCAATGGTGGTCCTTTTCAATACTTGCCAGGACAGACTCCAGCCTTCCCACGGACCTCCTCAGAACAAGTGGGTTTAAAAATGGCCAGTTCAATTTGATTACTGCCATAATTCAGAAAAAAATATTTGGATTGCAAGGACCCCATAGGTTTACCTTGTCTCTCTGTACCTCCTCTGTCCGAAACTTTGGATGGGGTGGCACACACTAACAAACCTGCTCTTCTTTAGGACAAACAAAGGAAGACCCTGCAAATGGCACACAGACATTTGAGGCCACATTCTTGGAGCTGTGACACTGTCAGTTCTGCAGTGCCAAGCGTCACGCTCAGAATGAAACGCACGTCCTTGAATCCGTCAGGTGGCAGACATAAACTTGGCACCCACCAGCATTTTGTCTCGTCTGGTTATTCCCTGAAGTATGACGCGCCTTGTATTGCTCTTTTTAAAAAAAAAAAAAAAAAAAAAAAAAAATCGTTACAAGTGGCTTTGCCCTCAGGGTGGGCACAAGGTGTTCCGGTGAGTCATTCTTCTGTGTCTTTATAAATGGGTTGAACCCTGCGGATAACAGAGTTTGCTTTAATCTACAGATTCGTACGTGAAGATATTGGAATGAAGGGATTGGAAGTCGACTCGCCTTCAGAGGCGTTTGACACAACACGGCGCTCAGCTCCTCGTCTCGTTACATTCTAGAAGGTACGGCCATCGGCGGCCACATCCACTCTGGTAGAATGTACACTGTCCTCCGTGACGTTTGGGACAAAGACACCTTTTTTCCTTGATTTGACACTGACATCCACAGCTTTAAATTTGTCACTCATACGTGACGCAAGGGCACATTCTCAGAGTTGATACACTTTTTGGTTTCGCCGTGTAGAAATAAGCACACTTTTTATATTCAGCCTCAAAATTTGTCTTTTGTTAAAGGCAAGGAGAAGGCCTGATATTTATACGCGCTTAGAAATCAAGGTGACAAAGCGGGTCTTCAGGGCGAGGCCATAGGGGAACCATTTTTTGTTTCCTATAAGAATCGTCGGCATGAAGATTCCAGAAAGAACCTCCAAATGCCCCCATGGATAGATGATAACAGATTTATAAAATAGTAATGGGTTACTCACGTCAGCAGTGACATTCATGTGACTCTGGTGACTCTTCCTATGAAGTCAGTAGACAGATTGGGAGAGCATGGGGGGTCATGAGGTGTGCGGTGCTCCCGATATCTCAGCAAGGTCCAAGTCTTTAGAGTCCTGGTGCTCCCTGTTTGTGAGACATGGACGCTATCCAGTGACCTGAGATGAAGACTGGACTCCTTCAGTACTGTGTGTGTCTCTTCAGAGGGTCCTTGGGTACCACTGGTCTGACTTTGTGTTGCTCACGGAGTCCCAAATGAGGCACATGACCTGTATTGTGAGGGAGCGTCAGTTAAAGCACTATGGCCATGCTGCACCATTACCCGAGGGTGATCCGGCTCACAATGTCCTCATTATTGAGGACCCGAACGGCTGGACCAAGCCAAGGGGGTCTGCCTTTTTGCCAACGGGTATTCCGAACCATTTCGTCGTATGATTGGTGTGGCAACATGCTGTACCAGTGCATGCTCCCCAACCTGACCTGACCTGAATGGATTCCCGATTTCAAAAGGACCGCCACTGGCTACGTTCGGGATTTCGTGATCTGCTGCACCCTGCTTGGTCACCTAACAAGACATTAAAGATGTCTTGTCCACATATGAGGAGACATTTCGAACCAAAAGAGAACGGAAATGCTCCCTGTCAAAGCAACGAGGAACCACACAACCCAATGAAGTGCCATTAAAGGACCATTTCCTATATAATTGGGCAGATGCCCCGCTCTCCCTCCACGCTTACAATGAGGTGGTGAAAGCCCAAAACAAGGCAAATGATTGAGCGATGATGAGACAATTTCTGAAGGGGGTTGATGAACTTAAGAGATCCGATCAATCGATTGAATGATTGATGACATCACATGTGTTCGATATTTACAGCAACTCTGCTCTTTGGCAGAGGGGAAATAAATTTTCACGACACTCCATTGGCGAGAATATCTCACTGATACTGCAGCGTTAATGAAGGAGCATCATCTGCAGCTCAGCCTTCCAAAGACAGACTTTCTTTTTATCGTAGCTCGTCCATCAGTCCAGTCCCCCATCAGCTCAGTTCGTTAACACTAAAGGTCAGTTTGCTCCCTTGGGGTGGTGATCGATGACCAGTTGTCCTTCACTGACCACATTGTAACTGTCTATCAGTCTTGCAGAGTCAATCTATACATCAGCCACAAGATCAGACAGTAACTGATGGAGTATGTGGCACGGCTCCTGGTCCAGGCTTTAGTATTGTCACGCCTGAACTACCGGGAGTTGGTATGACGTGGACACATGTCACCCTTCTTTTCAGATCCCTACATTGGCTTCCTGCAGTGGCACACATTAAGTCCAAATCCTTGATGCCTCCGTAGAGAGTGATCAGGTGGTCAGCTCTCACGTAGATGGCAACAATTCTGAGCTCTTGTGCCACTCAGGTCCACTGAATGAATGGCATCTGGTGATGCTGCCCCTGTGTGGAATCAAATCTCAGTTCAGACTCTTTTCATGTGTAGCTCCAAGATGGTGGAATGAGCTGATCCTCCTCCATTAAAACTTCTAAATGCTTCAATGTGCCCTCTTGTTGGGTGAATTTCTGTCAAACTGATGATGACGTTAATAGGTTCTTGTAACTAAGAAGTGTAACCAGCTGGCATTTTGTTCTGAGCTCTTCACTTGCGGCCATCATTTATCCTATAACACGTCTTACTTCTGATTGTTGTTCTTCCTCAAATTGGCCTCTACAATGTTCATGTGACGTGAAGGGCCATGGTGGGCAGGACTCCTGGCCAATGAGTGGCTTATTTATCAATACCCAACCTATGTCCACGATGAGCATACAACCAGGTCCATGACAGTCGAATTATACAAAACACGTAATTCGCGAAGGGCCATGGTAGCCTATAACTGGGCAGGAATCCTGGCCAATAAACAAGGTGTGGAGGCGGGGCATCAATTCAAAAGTTCAATCCTATTTGCACAGTTTGTGGGAGTAGCTTATTTATCAATACCCTACCTTTGTCCACAATGAGAGTACAACCGGGTCCATGACAGTCGAATTATACAAAACACGTAATTCATGAAAGGCTATAGTAGCCAATAACTGGGCAGGACTCCTGGCCAATAAACAAGGCGTGGAGGCGGGGCATCAATTCAAAAACTCAATCCCATTTGCATGCACGCGACAGCAGTTTGTGGGAGTGGCTTATTTATCGATACCCAACCTTTGTCCACGGTGAGCGTACAACCAGGTCCCTGACAGTCGGGTTATACAAAACACGTAATTCGAGATTTTTTTTTTTTTTTTTTTTTCACATTGTTTGTGGTCGTCCAATGCTGGGCCTCCATTGAAGCCCATTGTATGAAGATTATGATCTTTGTTCTCCATGGAAATGTTTTCTCAGCCACCACGACAAACAACAATTTATGTATTTTTTGGTCAGTTGATTGATGGACAGATTAGTTGATTACTTGATTGATTAACAGATTTTCTGATTGACTAATTGAATATATGAACTGATGAACACAACTGGATGATCGGCTGATTGATTGATTGATTACTCATTTTGCTGGCTGACTGATATTTTGGAGTGACTGCTTCATTTATTGATCATTGCACGATTGGTGGATTCATTGATTTGATGCCTGATCCAGTGATTGATTGATTGATTGATTGATTAATTGATAGTAAATCCCCTATTTACTGGTGTAATTTTCCATTTTTCTTAACTAAAGTAAAACACTAAAACTCTATAAACTTTGAGCAGCTTTTTTGACCCCTGGGATGATAAAAAAAAAAGAAACACTCGGAGAGGAATGAGCCGCCTGGGGCAACGCTAAGCAGGTATGTGAGGCACAATGCTCTCTCCCTGTTAGCATACAGCTTGAAATGCCAGCAGCGGCAGGCTTAATGGCCTGTTGCCATGGGGACCGTGTTGCGCTCTGCCATCTTGAGTGATAAAAGCCTGGCACAGCTGTCTATTGCACTGAGGTAATGACAGCGCGGTCACGTAGAAGCCGAGACTTTCGGAATGTGTTTCAGAGAAGTCCAGCACTTCATAGCGTTACATAACCTGTAGCCATCCAGCCAGTCCAGCAGGTACAGGCACAGTAGAGGGAATGACCAGCAGGTGGCACTCTATACACAGTACACAGGTGTCACGCTTACACCTTGTCTGAAGTGTCAACCTCTGGAGCCAATAAACTACCAATAGACCACCAATCAAATGAAAATGATTCCCATGGTTTTGAGACCCACTGCTTTTTTCATTTTCACTCAGTCAGAACGTTAGGAATTGACAAGTCTGGACCTCTGGCTTGCGGACACGTTCACATGATAATCAGTTACACCGGTTTGGTACAATTGGGATATTTCCCTTGGCATGAAGTGTTGCTGCAGCACCAACGTTATAAAAGGAGAAAAGATCACGTGTGAATGGACTGCAGCACAAAATTGGGTGACATATCAACTGTTTACTTTGGAGCGTCAAACTCACTGCGGAAGAGTGAAGGAGGAGAGGGAGTGGATGTGTGGTGGGATCTAAGGCAGAAGATCAATGAACAGGAGAGAAGACCAGAGGAGTGGAGGAACAGCGGGATAAAGAGAAGGGAGTGTGGAAACTATAGAGAGAGATGAGGCTGATGTCACACTCAATGAACATTTGGGAAAGGGCTTAGGGAAGAGAGACCACCACAGGGGACGAGCGGTTTGGGTTTATGCCAGGGAGAGGATCAAGCAATGCAGTCTTTACATTGAGAGAGCAGATAGAGAAACATCAAGGTGAGGCCTCATCTGGTGTCCCATGTGCAGTTTGGGCCTCTGGGCTACAAAAAGGACATAACAGCACTAGAAAAAGTCCAGAGAAGAGCAACTCGGCTGATGAGAGGACTACAGGGTTAGGATTAGCACCTTGATGTGTGGAGTACAAGTCACAGGAGGTTCTGCTCAAGCTTTATAACACACTGGTGAGGTCTCATCTGGTGTCCCATGTGCAGTTTGGGTCTCCAGGCTACAAAAAGGACATAACAGCACTAGAAAAGGTCCAGAGAAGAACAACTAGGCTGATGAGAGGACTACAGGGTTAGGATTAGCACCTTGATGTGTGGAGTACAAGTCACAGGAGGTTCTGCTCAAGCTTTATAACACACTGGTGAGGTCTCATCTGGTGTCCCATGTGCAGTTTGGGTCTCCAGGCTACAAAAAGGACATAACAGCACTAGAAAAGGTCCAGAGAAGAACAACTAGGCTGATGAGAGGACTACAGGGTTAGGGTTAGCGCCTTGATGTGTGGAGAACAAGTCACAGGAGGTTCTGCTCAAACTTTATGACACACTGGTGAGGCCTCATCTGGTGTCCCATGTGCAGTTTGGGCCTCTGGGCTACAAAAAGGACATAACAGCACTAGAAAAGGTCCAGAGAAGAGCGACTAGGCTGATGAGAGGACTACAGGGTTAGGGTTAGCGCCT
Source organism: Erpetoichthys calabaricus (assembly GCF_900747795.2). Classification (NCBI taxonomy): domain Eukaryota; kingdom Metazoa; phylum Chordata; class Cladistia; order Polypteriformes; family Polypteridae; genus Erpetoichthys; species Erpetoichthys calabaricus. Next base: position 91,390,166 of record NC_041408.2, read on the forward strand.
TGATGTGTGGAGTACAAGTCACAGGAGGTTCTGCTCAAGCTTTATAACACGCTGGTGAGGCCTCAGCTGGATTACTGGGTGCAGTTTGGGTCTCCAGGCTACATAAAGGACATAGCAGCACTAGAGAAGGTCCAGAGAAGAGCAACTAGGCTGATGAGAGGACAACAGGGGATGAATCATGAAGAAACATTACAAGAGCTGAGCCTTAAGGAGATGAAGAGGAGACCTGACTGAAGTGTTTAAAAAGTATGAAGGGTATTAGTCCAGTGGACTCGACACTATCAACTGTCAGACAGTATGTAGAGAAGCCATGAAAAAGGCTAACAGAATGTCAGGTTATATAGCACCTTGATGTGCGCAGTTCAAGTCACAGGAGGTTCTGCTCAAGCTTTATAACACACTGGTGAGGCCTCATCTGGAGTACTGAGTGCAGTTTGGGTCTCCATAGAGACATAGCAGCACTAGAGAAGGTCCAGTGAAGAGCAACTAGGCTGATTCAGGGCTACAGGGGATGAGTGATGAGGAAAAATTAAAAGAGCTGAGCCTTTTAACCATTTACTGTCAGTAAATGTAAAGTATTACACATTGGAAGTAAAAATGTGAGGTCTGAATACACAATGGGAGGTCTGAAAATTGAGAGTCCACCTTATGAGAAGGATTTAGGGGTCATAGTGGACTCTAAGCTATTGACTTCCAGCAAGTGTTCCGAATCCATTAAGAAAGCTAACAGAATGTCAGGTTATATAGCGCCTTCATGTGTGGAGTACAAGTCACAGGAGGTTCTGCTCAGAGCTTTATAACACACTGGTGAGGCCTCATCTGGAGTCCTGTGTGCAGTTTTGGTCTTCATAAAGACATAGCAGCACTAGAGAAGGTCCAGAGAAGAGCAATTAGGCTGAGTGCAGGGCTACAGGGGATGAGTTAAGAGGAAAGATTAAAAGAGCTGAGCCTTTACAGGAGATGAAGAGGAGACCTGACTGACTGAAGTATTTAAAATGATGAAAGGCATTAATCCAGTGGATCGAGATGGTGACTTTAAAATGAGCTCATCAAGAACACAGGGACACAGTTGAACACTTGTGATGGGGAAATTTCACACAAACATTAGGAAGTTTTTCTTTACACAAAGAACCACAGCCACTTGGAATAAGCGACCAAGTAGTGTGGTAGACAGTAGGACTTTAGGGACCCTCAAAACTCGACTTGATGTGATTTTGGAAGAATTAAGTGAATGGGACTGGTGAGCTTTGTTGGGCTGAATGGCCAGCTCTTGTCCAAATTGTTCTCATGCTCTAATATTCTAATCAAGAAAAAAAAAAAACAGAATGGATCAGATATGGTGGTCATTGATTTGGAGAAGGTGCCACATCAGGAGTTGTGGAGGTGCCTGAGAGAGTACACAGGTGGCAAAGTGGTAGTGCTGCTGCTTTGCAGTAAGGAGACTTTGGAAGATTGTGGGTTCGCTTCCCGGTGCGTAGCGCTTTGAGTACTGAGAAAAGCGCTATATAAATGTAATGGATTATTATTAGTAAGGAGGTATGGATGAGGGAGTGAGGCCTTGGGTTCAAAGCAGTGTTGGGGTGCTGGTTGTAGGAGGTCTGCAGCAGGGATCTTCTTGAACTTCTTATCTCCCTGATCTGGTTTTAAAAGACCAATCCCACCCCTGGTGCAGGCTTTGTGCGGATGACATTGTGTTGTGCCCCACAAGAGAAAAGGAAGCGGAGAGAAAGTTGTGAGAATGGAGAAGGGCTTTGGAAGACAAGGATGTGAGGATGAGTAGGAAGAAGAGGACAAAATGAGGATCGGAATCCAAAAGTTTGCCTGCAGTGGAGAGAAAACAAAAAGAATGGAGAAGTTTAAATATGGAGGATCAGTCGTTGACCAAATGGAGAGTGCGATAAGCCACAGACTGCAGTGTGGATGGAACAATTGGAAGTACTGTGTAGTCGGAGAATTAAGGTGAAGGTTAAAGGTCAGGTTTATAAGACCACCAATGGTATATGGCGCGGAGACTTGGCCAGTAAGGAAGAAGCTGGATGTGGCAGAAATGAGAAGGTTGGGATGGATGTGTGGAGAATGAGAGTGGACAGTAGAGGGAATGACCAGCAGGTGGCACTGCATACACCGTACCCCACGTGACAATCCAAAGGGGTCACATATTGAACGAACGAGAGAGTCAGAGGGACAACAAAAGTGGGAGAGAAACCTAGGAAGGCACAGGAACGGAGGTCCAAGCGGTGGGGATGTTTGGCCTATAAAAACAACGCCTGCGTCATTAAGAAAGCGAGAGACGCTTCACGGCCGCCTACAGTACAGCAGATCGATGCCTATGCAGTCAGTATACATGACATTACAAATCTGGATGTGTGCATCGAGTCACTAAATGGAATTGGCATTGTTTAAATTATAAAAAAAGAAAAGTTTGAATTGCGTTGTTTCATTTTAAACGTCCTTGTAAACATCAGAGTTCAAATACTTGAAGCAATTATGGATTTGGCAGCGGCATGAAGCGCATTTGGCAAGCAAGTGAGAAGGACACACAAGTGGGCACTTCAGAATTGTTGGCAGGACCGACTTTGACTGCACCACGAATTTCAGGTTTCAGTTCCTCTCTAAGCACGGCAGAGCATATGGCATTGAGTGTCCATCATTCTGAAAATGCACCAGGATAGGACCCTTCATACTCCAAAAAGAAGGTCATCGTGATATTCTTGGTGGATGCATGGATGTTAAAGGTGGGTGTTTACAACTAACAACTGATGACACGAGTGTATGTGGCATATCAAAGAAGACCCCAGAAGACATCCAACCGCAGCAACTTGACCCTTCTCTCCGTGTCGTCCACACGTTCACACACACATACTGATTCATGCTGTAATCTGAGAAGGGGGGTCCATGTTGGTGGTGGTGGTGGTCAATCCTATCTAATCGAAGATCTCTGGTCTAACCCACCAGACGTTCAAAGCGTTCTTTTTTTTTTATTACTGACTTCATTTCGCACGCAGTTTCACTTTTTCCCACCCATCCAGCCCATTTGGAATGGCGCGTCTCTGTCAACTGAGCCGACTTCAGGACGTGGGCTACTCCACAGAAATGAACTAACAAAGTCTCTCCGTGTTTAAGTAGACTGTTTGTGCAAGATAATAAAACAAATCATAATAGCATTGATGCCTGGGGGGGGGGGGGAACATGGCAAACCGAACTGAAAATCAAGTAAGCAACGGGAGCCCCTCAGGACACGCGAGCTTGGAAGGGAAACGACAAACAAACACACAGACACACACACAAAGTAAACAGGAGGTGGCGCTAAAGAGGACATACAAGGACTTGCAGTGCACCTCTGATGCTGGTGGGGGGCACACAGAACATTAAATGCAACAGCAGGTGGGAGTCGGGATGAAACACAAATGGGATGAAATCACTGCTGGTGGTCCGCGACGGGTCACGAGGGGTCATTTTGGCTGCTGTCACACGCTAGTCTTTACAGTTTGCTCCATTCTGAGCTGCTGCCGTATTTAACCTGAAGACGTGATGTTCTTCCACTGGCCTCCAGTCCAAGGTTTGTCCCTTCCTTATGTTCCATATTGCTAGGAAGTCCTTTATTTCCACAGACGTATCTGCTCAATCCAGTTATGTGACCATCCGTTATTAATGTTCTATAGTGCCAGTTGAAAGGGGCCGGCTGATGTAATCCACACATGCAGAAGTGTTGTGGGGACATCCAACCCGGGGGTAGACCTCCAGGCAGACCTGCACTCTTGAAAATCCTGGTTCTTTAAAGGCACTTGAGGGTTCTTTACTGGGTTGTGTGGTTCCACCATTGCTTGGCCAAGCACTCGTTTCATTCTGGTGCAGGTGCTCTGCCTGTGAAGTTGACTCTTTGTGCTTTGAAAAACTTCCTAATATGTAGAAAAAAGCTAAGATCTTGAAAGTAACACAGAGGGTTATCAACAATGGAAAACACTGCCACCCTGGCACCTTTTATCATCTGTCGATCTATCTCATTTTATATTGTGCCATTCCTCTCTGTCTGTTATATCGTGCCTTTCTTATCTATCTATCTATGTATCTGTCTATGTATCTGTCTATGTATCTATCTATCTATCTATCTATCTATCTATCTATCTATCTATCTATCTATCTATCTATCTATCTATCTAATCCTGCCAACTACGCTATCTATCTATCTATCTATCTATCTATCTATCTATCTATCTATCTATCTATCTATCTATCTATCTAATCCTGCCAGCTACGCTATCTGTCTATCTATCTATTACATAGTGCCTTTCATATCTATTTATTATATAGTGCCTATCTGTTATATAGTGCTTTTCATATCTATTATATAGTGCCTTTCATATCTATCTATCTATCTATTACATAGTGCCTTTCATATCTATTTATCTATCTATCTATTACATAGTGCCTTTCATATCTATTTATTTATTATCTAGTACCTTTCTTTTCTATCTGTCTATCTATCTATGTAATCCTGCCAACTACGCTATCTATCTATCTATCTATTACATAGTGCCTTTCATATCTATCTACTTATTATATAGTGCCTTTCTTATCTATCTATCTATCTATCTATTATATAGTGCCTTTCATATCTATCTATTTATTATATAGTGCCCATCTATTATATAGTGTTTTTCATATCTATTATATAGTACCTTTCATATCTATCTATCTATCTATCTATCTATCTATCTATCTATCTATCTATCTATCTATCTATCTATCTATCTGTTATATAGTGCTTTTCATATCTATTATATAATGCCTTTCATATCTATCTATCTATCTATCTATCTATCTATCTATCTATCACATAGTGCCTTTCATATCTATCTATTTATTATATAGTGCCCTTCTGTTATATAGTGCTTTTCATATCTATTATATAATGCCTTTCATATCTATCTATCTATCTATCTATCTATCTATCTATCTATCTATGTATCTATCTATCTATCTATCTATCTATCTATCTATCTATCTATCTATCTATCTATCTATCTATCTATCTGTTATATAGTCCTTTTCATATCTATTATATAGTACCTTTCATATCTATCTATTTATCTATGTGTCTATCTGTTATATAGTGCTTTTCATATCTATTATATAGTGCCTTCCATACCTGGGTGTAGTGATAGCCCTATCTGCTGCCCTATCCAGTCATTGTCTGTGTAGAGAGTTCATGTTCTCTCTGTGTCTCTTCTTCTTCTTCTGGTTTCCTCTCACATCCTTGATGTTCCAGTTCAGGTAAATGTTATTTCTAAGCTGGTGCCTGAGGCTCAATGGCACATTGAACAGGACACGGTTTGAGATGAGGATCAGTGCCTGGCATGGCCTTCCATCACCAGCCCATTAACAGCTCCATCTTAGGCCAAGATACCATTCATTTTCTTTAATGTGGGAATTATTTTTAATCGTTTCTTATCCGAGGGTCACAGGACAGCCAATGCATATCAGAGCAGTGACTGGCGTAAGACAGGACCCGACTGACTCTCTTCAATCCAGTTTAGAATCCTTTGCGATGTGGAAGGCCAGTTTGAATCCTCGTCAATGCAACTTCACACAAAGAGCTCAAACTCGGGTCTCTGATGCTGTGAGACAGCAGCGCTAACCACTGGGCCGCCCAGCGTGTTTGCTTTTTTGGGTCTGTGTGAAATACAAATAATGAGATCATGTCCTGTAAAAGCAGCAGATGTGAACTGACGAAGGTCTGTAATGTCTTATCTTGATATTTCATAAACGGGATCTGCGGGTTTTGTTGGAGGTGAACTCTCCTTCTTGCTGAATGCGGCGACGGTTGCTTTCATCCACATTACAGGGAGCTTAATGAGCCTCCCTGTCTACAGCCCCCCGGGCAGGTTGAAGGTGTGGCTCCAAATGACACAACACACAGTGGCCTCCATAATGTTTGTGACAAAGACCCATTAATTCCTTGATTCTCCCCCTCCTGCTCCACAGACATCGTGATTAAAGTGTACATGGCAGACTTTTTGGTGACACAGTTTTTTACACGCCCCCCCCCCATTTCAGGCCATCATAATAATGGGCACACCGCAATGGCAGGTGTGGTTAGCACTTTGTCGCATATCCCTGGCATGCAATGACTGCTTGAAGTCTGCCTTTCACAGACATCACCAGGTGCTGAGGGTCTTCTCCATCTTCAGCTCCTGCTTGCTTTTTTTGGGGGGGGGGGGGGGGGGGGGGGGCTTGTCCCCTAAGGTTTTCTGTTTCTGCTCAATTGCATTGAAATCAGGTGACTGGCTTGGCCATTTAGGACATTTTTCCCTTTTGTAGCTTTGATAAACTCCTGCGTTGCCCCAGCAGGATGTTTGGTTCACCATCTTGTTATAGGATGAAGTGCCATCCAGAGAGTTTGGAGGCCTTTACTGCAACGTGAGCAGATCAGATCTTTCTGCTAAGGACGAGAGGGGGCGCCACTGGATCTTCTTATTTGTCGACGCCCAAAAAGAGATTCTTAGCTCCGCCCTGCCCACAGTGCCCAGGGCAGGCTCCGCCCCCTTCCATTCAGATCACCTTCCCGTTGTCAGAAAGCTCATCAGGCTGATGAAAGCCAGCTTTCCACCATGCCAAGGGCGCCACCCTTTTGGTTGTGCCAATTAAATGGGGTTGCCCACCTGGTGTCCCAACATTCTTCCTGGCTCCCCTCGGTCTGTTCAGCCAGTCACAATCATTTTGCTGTCACTTATTTATGCTCACATTTCACAATACCTGTATTTATTTGCATATTTGTTTCATGTTTGTCTTAACCTTTTCCTAGCACTCCATGCGACAATTTAATTCTTGGAATTTCTGGTCCTTTCCAAGGCATTTTATTTCCGAATTCCCCTTTAGCACCTTTTAAGATGAACACATCATTACAGCGTGGGAAACTTCCCCGGGGGGCATCCAGAAAATTGCAGCGTACAGAACGACGGCTGTTTACCATGACAACCAAACAGGCGGGTGTCCTCGCACAGGAGCTGGCAGAACCAGATTGCATAACTCAGGGCTCTGCCTTCACTTGTGCGTCCTCCGACGATCTGCCGGGACAAGCCGGAGCCTGCCGAGCGAAATCAAGCAGCTGTGTTCAGAGAAGCACCGAAGAATTCGGGAGACGTTAGGGAGCCGCCATTCCACAGGTCGAAGTCCCAACAACGTGAAACGAGTGAAAGTGGCTGAGCAGCTGCTAGACTGGCAATCCCACCGCTGACACCCTGATCAAGCTGGGCATTAACAGTCAAATCTCAGAAGGGAGAAAGGCATCATCAGTCCACCCCGTCAATAATCAGCAAGATGTAAGGCACACATCCATTAAAGGGGCGGTCTCATACTGTACTGGCTCCATCTGGCAGCACCTCATTGGCTGTTAGAAAAAGGGGCGGGCCGGAATGTCAGCTGGCAGTCTATAAATTTGACATTCCCAGCAATGTTCAGGCATTTCAAGTGACTTGGTCCGGTGACACGATTAGAAACTACAGTAAGCAATGACATCCCCCGTGACAAGAAGTCACATAATGTGACATCGGCTTTAAAGGAAAATAAACCCCCAAGAAAACTAGTCAAGTAGAAGTTTAAACACGTCTGACATTAAGTGGAGCTGAGCATCGGAAGGAAATGTAGGACCTCTCCAGGGGTCTTCCTAGCTTCAACACTTATTAAGGGCTTATTCTCCTCCCCCCCCCCCCCCCCGATAAAGCGGATGGGTGGGTTCACACGATTGACAATTGGGGCGAGGTCACCCCTGGGGTTTTCTAAAAAGGGGGTGTGGTCTCTCAATTGTACTCGCGGTATCTGAGATTTTTAAGCCGATATCGTAACGCCTGTTATGGTAGTGCACTAGCAAGGAAGACTGTGGGAGTAAAACTGGAAGCAAAGGTGTAGTCAAAAACAGAGAAAAAGGACAAAGTCGAGAGATCTGCGGCAAAACGACCAAAACCCGAAAACGAGAATCAAAAATACGAGGACAAGTCAACGCTGGAAAAAGAACGTTTGTCACAAAGGGGTCTGGGAATCCATAAACTTTTCGTCTCAGTTCACGACCTCTGAAGGACACGCCCCTAACAACGCGGGAAGCCGTTTTAACGACCAAAACGATGACGAACGTAAATTAACAAAATGACCGAAATATTTCATAGAAACCAACAAAATGTTTTATTTATTTATTTATCAATCTTTATATTTTTACTATTATTAACGTTTCACTTTGTTGGCCTAGCTCTCTTTCTCATGGGTGGGGGGGTCGATTTGATTCAAAACTACTTTTGTTAAACGTGACTTGCTTGTTTGGAATGTTATTTGATTTTAATAAAATTAATTAAATGTTAAAAAAAAAAAAAAACAGAAATACACAAAAGCGTTACATCAAAAAAATAAAATAAAAATGAAGGTGAGACTCAGATTCTAGGGCTCCAGAAATCTCCTAGGGGGAGTAAGGAAGGCAGAGATTTCACAGCTCATCTATCTGATGCCTCGTGTTTTACGTACCACGACAGAATGGAAACAAGAAAATAAAGAAGAAGAAGAGCAGAGGACTCGTGCTTACCCCTCGTACCCCACTGGCTCTGTCAGGCAGCACCTCATTGGCTGTCAGAAAAAAGGGGCGGGCACAACTGTGCTGGAAGGTCGGCCCTCAATCTGTAAATCTGACATGCCCAGCGACTTTCAGGCATTTCAAGTGACTCGATTAGCAACTACAGTTAGCATTGACATCACCGTGACAAGAAGTCACATATGATTTTAAAAAAAATTAATAAAATGTTAAAGAAAAAGAAATAAGCAAAAGAGTTAAATCAAAAAAATAACAAAATAAAAATGAAGGTGAGACTCATATTCTAGGGCTCCAGAAATCTCCTAGGAGGAGTAAGAAAGGCAGAGACTTCAGAGCTCATCTACTGAATCTGATGTCTCGTGTTTTACATAAAATGACAGAATGGAGACAAGAAAATAAAGAAGAAGAAGAGTAGAGGACTCGTGCTTACCCCTCGTACGCCACTGGCTCTGTCAGGCAGCACCTCATTGGCTGTCAGAAAAAAGGGGCGGGCACAACCGTGCCAGAAGGTCGGCCCACAATCTGTAAATCTGACATGCCCAGCGATTTTCAGGCATTGACTCGATTTGCAACTACAGTTAACAGTGACATCCCCCGTGACATAATGTGACATCGGCTTTAAAGGAAAAATAAACCCCCAAGAAAACTAGTCAAGTAGAAGTTTAAACACGTCTGATATTAGGTGTACTTGAGCATCAATAGGAAATCATTTTATTTATTTGTGTTGTTCTGCGAGTCCTGCTATTTCTGTTTGGATTTACTGTTTTTTTCAATTCTCCCTCGTGCATTGGGACTTGTCAGCAGTGGAGGTCCTTTCACGCACGTCCATTTGCTTTTTTTCTGCTCTGTTTGGTCTTTTTTGCCTATTTTTCTATTTTTTTCTAATAAATCTTGGATTTTTAAAAGTTGTTTCCTTGCTCTTCTTGTGCACAAGCCAGGGGTTGATGGTAATCCTCCCTCTTGTCTGGGTTTTTGACATATCTGTGGGCCTTTTGTGTTGTTTTGCTAGCTCCCCACTATCTGGGGCCTGGCTGAGTTAAGGTGGGCAGCTCAGTGAAGACCTTGGCCTGCTTTCTCTTCTCATATTTGGAGGTCTCACACCCATTCTGCCATGGTGGAGACTCGATTTTATAACATGTGTCTGTCAGGACCTCCTTTTTGGAATATTTTTTGTATCCCACCTGGGGGCTTTCTATTTAAACTTTTGTCTCTGCTACCCCAAGAAATCCACTGACTTCATTTTTTCTTAATAAATTGTTGTAGTTATTAGCTTGACTTTTGTTTTGGGCTGTTTTATCACCGCCATTTTCCCAAGGTGCTATTGCTGATTCTTGTTATCAGGACTGTCCCAGAGTAGCTGTGTCCTCAGACGTTGTGGCACTGTCAATCTCGACAAAAAAATCATTAAAGGGAATATGAAGGTAAAGTAGAAAGAAAATGTTATACTCAAGTGACGTAGAAATATTGATAAGGACCATCACATCGTGTGAGCTCTTAAACGACTGACGGACATTTACTGTTACTTATGGCGCTCAACATCTGGAGGGGCTGTGGCCACTGGACCTTCATGCTGAAGAGCTGCTGGTCATGAGCTGATCAACAAGCCCCCTGACTATGCCGGGATACACAAAGCTTCACAACCTCAAAGGGGTGTCCTTCACTTCCCAAAGTGCACCTCCTTTGATGGCTCCCTGGACTCCTTCCCTTTCATGGATAACAACTTTATTAGTTTTGATTTGGTGCAATGAGGGGGCAGCGTCTGTGTTCACTGCTGTTATGTAGCCTGAGTCAACGCAGACAAACTAATTAAAAATCACTTCTGAGTGCCTTCAGCTGCAGCTCTTCAAGACGGCCGGTCGTGTCTGATCTGAAAGAATGAGCCCGGGGCGGAGATGAGCGTTAAATGGAAAGCATCAATGATGGAATAGTCTCGTTATAGTGCCAGATAAGGACATGAGAGAGAAAATCGAGTTAAATCTGCCAATCGGATTGGCTAACGCTGTCATTAAAACCGAAGATTTAAAAAGGCGCACAGGAACACAAAGAGACAAGGAATAAATCATGAACCTCTTAGATAGATAGATAGATAGATAGATAGATAGATAGATAGATAGATAGATAGATAGATAGATAGATAGATAGATAGATAGATAGATAGATAGATAGATAGATAGATAGATAGATAGATAGATAGATAGATAGATAGATAGATAGATAGATAGATAGATAGATGCCATGCACCATCTGTTGAACTGGAAAATGCAATGCATTTTATTACTCTGAATGTTTGTGATGTGCCATCTGTTGGAATGAGAAGCACAGTGCATATGTCTGTCTTATGTGCCATTTGGTATGGAATTCATAAACGTTGTGTTAGTGTTTGTGACGCCCCATCTGTTGGAAAGGCAAATGCAATGCACTTCATTACAACAAATATATGTCATGCACTATCTGTTGGAATAAAGAAATGCAATGCATAATATTACTAGAACTATTAGTGCTGCAGCATCTACTGGAATGGCACATGCACTGTATTTTATTACTACAAATGCCTGTGATGTGCTGTCTGTTGGAATAAGAAATGCAATGCATATGCCTCTGTCATAGGCACTTTGGTGTGGGATTTGTAAAAGCAGTACTAATGTTTGTGATGTACCATTTGTTGGAATGGAAATGCATTTTATTTCCATAAATGTTTGCAATGTGCCATCTATTGGAAAGAAAAATGCAATGCATATGTCACTGCTAAGTGCCATTTGGTAGGCGATTCATAAAGTAGGGTTAATGTTTGTGAGGTGGCAATGCATTTTATTATAACAAATGTCTGTTATGCACCATCTGTTAAAATGGCAAATGCAATGCAATTTATTACTACAAATGTTTGTGTTATGCGCCATCTGTTGGAATGACAGACACATGGTAACTTGACAGACACACACTCACTTATCATTTTCTTAAGATAAGCTAGATAAATGTATTTTTTAAAGAATGTTATCAGAGGTTCCTTTGAGTTCTGAACTTCCTCTTCCAACCACATCACTAACGTCTAATCAGTTGTGCTCATTCATTACCCCTAAATGTTAGTGACACCGAGTCGAGTCCTGTGGCAGTCTAGACCTCTACCTCTCAATTGGTAAACAGCTGTTTATCCAGATGTGCTAATGGAGAAGTCCCTCCACCCAAGTCAGTAAGTAGACCTCTGACTTCTTCTCATATTACATAGTTGGAGGGCTTAAAGCCACTCCCACTCTCCCCTCCCCTGAGTGAACCCCCAAATGCCACCTGACAGACAGAGAGAGAGAGAGAGAGAAAGAGAGAGAGAGAGAGCTTTACCAAAGTAGACAGAGGGGCACATAACAGAGAATCAGCTAAATCGTTACAGAGGGACTTGAGCAGCAGACAGGTATGGACAGATTTATAAAGTATCACATGTAGGAAGTCAAAATGTGAGATTTGAATACACAATGGAAGTTGGACACGTGAAAGTGTGCCGTATGAGAAGGACTTACAGTCGAAGTCACAGTGGACTTCTCTCCATCCACATCCAGATGGTGGACAGAAGCCACTAAGGAGGCCAGTAAGATGTCAGGTCAAACATCACAAAGTGTGCAGTGCAAGTCAAGAAAGTTATATAATAAGGTGAACCCTCACCTGGAGGACTGGGGTCAGGTCTGGTCCTCCAAATTATAACAAAAAAGACAAAGCAGCACAAGAAAATGTCCAGAGAGGAGCAACCGGGCTGATTAGAGGACTAAGAGGTCTGAGCTGTGAGGAGAGACTGAAGGGCTTGAACAAACAGAGATGAAGATGTGACATTAGTGAAGTGCAGTAGATGACACTTGGTAACACGGTTGGAAACTCGTTAAGAGGAGAAGGGTCCACGTCTGCTACCACTGGGGTCCTCTGCTCCTTCTCAACCAATCAGGTCAGCTGATGGTGGCCACACCAGTCTCAGTCCGGTCCCCTCTACATGTGGAATGAGCTGCCCATCTCCATTTCGAGGTCTGACTCCCTTTAAGAAGCCCTTGAAGACCCCCTTGTTCAGTATGTCTCTCTCTAACGGATGGGTTTCGTAATCTCGGAATTGTAACGCGCTTGTATTTTGTATATTTTTGCATTTTGTGTCTTCACTTGTGAGGATCAGTTCTGTCACCTTGTCCTCTCCTACATATTTCTACTCAATTACAACGACCGCTTTTGCAAAAGTGTCTGCTAAGCAAATAAACGAGATACCACACAAACGTTAAAAAGATTTTCACCACGTCAAGAACCACAGGGCACAAGGCAGAAGTGACCAAGGAGTGTGGTGGACCGTAGGACTTTAGGGACCTTCAGATCTCGACCTGATGTCATTTTGGACAATTTCCATGAACAGGATGGCCGAGCTTGTTGTTCTGATTGGCCTGTTCTTCTTCTCACAGCTTTTTTTTTTCCAAACGTTTCTAATCCCACCCAACTCCCTCTTGCCTACGGCTACACTCTTTGGTGGCTTTCCAGCTTTTTACGGAGTTTGTCTTAACGTACAGGAAATGAAAAAGGACAACTTTGGTCGTTCTTACCCGCAATCTCTGAATGTGAATGCCTTGCTTCTCAGCCATGAGCAGGAAACTCTTAAACTGAAAATTGTCAAGAAGGATGTAGACGGGAACTCCTCGGATCGATGCGTCCACGAGCTCCTTGAAGATGTCCACATCAGTGAAGATGTCCATAACGATCGCGATGACCTGTAAGAGGAAAAACAAGCGAGAGGTGAGGAATGTCCTGGAGGTGGTGGTCACACCACAAACCGGGCACGTTATGTGAATGGAAACCAGTGGACTGTGTGAGCTGTGAGGCTGCCCATCCATGAGATTATCGATAATCTATTCTGTGATGTACTGCACGTATATGGGTGACCTTAAGTGCAATGCAGCAGCCAACCCTCAAGGGGGCGCCAATCCATCTAAAACCACACCGATACACTCGACTGCGCTTACTCCTGATGGACCAGTTTCAAGTCACCAGTAACCTGCACGTTACTGGGATGCTGGGTGACGTCTGCGTGGATGTGGCAGTTTGATGGTGACTGGGATTTGGACCTCTGCAAGGCCACACCAGCAGCAGCAGCCCTATCTATTGTGTTACCACGTCCTCCTGAGAGTTTTATTCGTTCATCCATTCACTGGATGTGTGTGCGCCATTACACTCACACAAGATGCTGGAACCTGTTGTAGAAGTTGTGGCGTACGCCCCGGCTGGGACACCTCTACCTCGGAAGGACCGGAGGAAGGAGCTTTTCCGAAGCATTGCCTCCCCTGAAGCGCTAGAGGGAAGCCCCATCCTGGAATGTGGTGGTACAATGGGTTTGGAGCATGGAAGCTCAACCCTGTTGGGGACCCGTGGCCACCACCAGGGGGCGCCTGGAGAACTCCTGAGCCCCTTCCACCACACCCGGAAGTACTGCTGGAACTGGGACAACGAGCACCTGGAGCCATTCCAGGTACCATATAAAAGGAGACAGCAGCCACTACTCTGGGAGCCAGAGTTGGGTGGGAGAAGATGAAGCCTGACCAGGAGGAGTGGAGGGAGAAGAGAAGAGAAGAGAAGAAAATAAAGGAAAGAAAAAGAAAGGACTGTACTTTATGTACTGTAAATAAACGTGTGTGCCGTGTGACAACTGGAGTCTGACTGTCTGTGTCAGGTGGGCTGGCTGGTATGCCCCCTTGTGGTCCACAAAGTATCAGGTTCAAGAGAAGAACTGACCGTTTATTTTTATATGCACAGCCCCATGGGGGTCTATCTGAAGTTACCGATTTAATAACACGTGCGCGTCTTCAAAGGGTCTGAGAAGCACCAGGGTGCCAGGAAACGACACCCAAAGATACAGCAAGAACATTGGAGGGTCAACCAAGACAGCAGCCAGGGTTGGAATTTCAAGCCACATGAGGCCGGGCATTGTCGTGCACCAGGAGGAACCCAGGAGCCACTGCACCAGCATAGCCTGTAGAGGTCTGTGCGTCCCTCCATGGATATGCCTCCCTGGACTGACCATCGCTGACCCACCACCAAACCAGTCATGCTGAACGATGTCACAGGCAGCATAACGTTCTCCACAGCTTCTCTAGACCTTTTCACGTCTGGCACATGTGCTCAGGGTGAACCTGCTCTCATCTGTGAAAAGCACAGGGTGCCTGCCAGTGGTGGACCGGCCAGTTCTGACATTCTGTGGCAAATGCCAATCGAGCTTCACGGTGCCCACTAGAGAATGTTGGACAATGGATGGATAATATAATATAATATTCTCAACACCACTTATTCCTGTTCATGTTCACAGGTGAGTAGTCCCTGTCCCAGGCAGCTTTGCCTATCCTGCTCAGGCCAGTCCGTGCCCCTTCTCATGCCCACACTCACTGTAGAGTCATCTCTTTAGTCTAACCAGCACATCTGTGGGGTGTAGGAGGAGACCCCACGTGAACTTGGGTCTCTGGAGCTTGGGAGGACGCCGCTGTGCTAACCGCTGTGCCACCGCACTGCCCCTGAGCGCCAGCAGTTTGGACTTGTCCGTCGGCCTCCTGTTATCACATTCTTCTCCGAGGGCAGAGCGGGCGGAGATAGGCGGAGGTCCGCCAAAGGCGCCTGACTTTCTTGCATTCCCGAGCACCTCTTGTGCTTTTCTCAGCTGTCATTACTATAAACTTTTGCTCAGTTGCACTTTTTTCACCAGCGACATTTTGATCCCAATTAAGACAGCTTTCATTTCGTAAATATGGTGTGTTCATGCACAGACTCTTTCACTCTCCACAAGCCCATTAAGGAAGAAGAATAATTACATTCTATTAGGAGTATATATATATATATATATATATATATATATATATATATATATATATATATTATATTATATATATATATATATATATATATATATATATATATATATATATATATATATATATAAAAAAGCTCAGCTGCTCAACTTGTCTAACCGGCAGTTGCAATCAACAAAGACGTTGGCCGTAATTACACTCCGCCGGTGTGCGCGGTCCGCCTCTCCGCAAGCCGTGGCTCCCCGCTGTCAAGTGCCTGAGAGAAGGTTGCGGTTAAGAGCGAGCGCGCCAAGGAGTGCTAATGAGGGGCCGCAGCCCCCCTGGGGCGTGCACCATGGCCGTCGATTCAAGTTGCGATCGCGCCCGTCTTTGTCTTTGAGATCTTTTATGTTTATTTTTAGAGACACTCTAATTCACGGAAACATTTGCCATTCAGTGGCCTGTATGTGCTTTGAAGAATAAGCCAAAGAAATAAGCTTTTGACACCGCTGACCATGAGATCTCGCTGTTACGGCTTGAGCATCTGGTGGGGTTTAAAGGGGCTGCGCTTGACTGGTTCGGGTCTATCTTACTGGCAGACACTTTTCAGTCAGTCAGTCAGTCATTGTCCAACCTGCTATATCCTAACACAGGGTCGAGGGGGTCCGCTGGAGCCAATCCCAGCCAGCACAGGGCGCAAGGCAGGAACAAATCCTGGGCAGGGCATACACACACACACACACTAGGGACAATTTAGGTCTTTGGACCGTGGGAGGAAACCGGAGCACTCAAACATGGGGAGAACATGCAAACTCCACGCAGGGAAGACCTACTGGACACACTCGTGCCTACTTAACCACACCTTCCTCATAGGGTATTTTGAACCTATGCAAGCATCATCATGCAAAAATAATCCAAGAACCAACTTTGAACAAGATGCCCGTCTACAGCTGGGCTCCGTCAATCACAGTGGGCAAAACTTAAGAGTCACATATTGGACACACTGGATTCTCTTACTGCAAGGATTGATAGGATGTTGGAGGAAAGCAACTTGACTAACGTGTAGAGAAAGTCCGAGCCAAGGTTCAAATCAAGGTTCCAGTAAGATACACGGTGGTAACTCTAATTACTGCATCTCTGTGCAGAGAGAGATAGATAGATAGATAGATAGATAGATAGATAGATAGATAGAATTTAATTTTAGTATAGTAGGCAGGATTAGATAGATAGATAGATAGATAGATAGATAGATAGATAGATAGATAGATAGATAGATAGATAGATAGATAGATAGATAGATAGATACTGGCACTGATTTTTTGATCATTCTTCTGAACTGTAGCTGTGAGATCTTTCACTTGGATGTTAGAGATTGCATTGAGTGAGTAAAGCTGGGAAGAAATATTAGTTTGTGTGTTTTCATTTAAGGGTGTACAGTCAAAAAGATATGGGAATATTTCGAAGGGGGGGGATTCTTTTCTATACCCACTGTATGTTGTATTGAGGAGTACTTGTGTTCTGTTCTGTGTATTGTATTGCATTGACCCCCCTTCTCTTTGTCACCCACTGCACGCCCAACCTACCTGAAAAGGGGTCTCCCTTTGAACTCCCTTCTTTCCTGAGGGGTCTTCCATTTTTTTCCCTAGCAGGCCTTTTTTTGGGGAGTTTTTTCTTATCTTCTTAGAGGGTCAAGTCTGGGGGGCCGTCACAAGGCAGGGCCTGTTAAAGCCCATTACGGCACTCCTTGTATGATTTTGGGCTCTACAACAAATAAATTGTATTATATTGTGTTCTTATATAATTTGCTACCATGGCTGTCCGTTTGTCTGTCCAGGACCTGCAGCTTGCAAACCGTTTAACCAACTGACCTGAAATTTGGTACACTTTGTCACACACATGCGCATGGCAGCCAGCCACAGGGACCAAAAAGAAAGGAATTCCATGCCCGGCCAAGGGGGGTGGTAGTGGGGTACATTCAACTCTTTTATTTTGTCCCCGCAGACCAGACACGGGAAATTCCACCTGAATACGAAGACAGCACTTCCTGTCCCGGCACCTGAGGACGACATCACTTCCTGTCCCGGCACCTGAGGACGACATCACTTCCGCCAATCTAAAACCCCACTCCCTTCCTCAGTTGACCAGTTCTGTTTTGGACTCTGTTCTGTACATTGTTGTGCTGAATATTTTGATTGCTTTGCAGCCAAAGTCAAGTACACGGGTGGCTGCCCCAAACCTTTGTTTTGTGTCAAGGTGCTTTATTTCACAATATATACTACGTGACCTCTACTGTCGGGTGATGATTTTTATCCATCCATCCATCCATTTTCCAACCCACTGAATCCAAACACAGGGTCACGGGGGTCTGCTGGAGCCAGTCCCAGCCAACACAGGGCACAAGGCAGGAACCAATCCCGGGCAGGGTGCCAACCCACCGCAGGACACACACAAACACACCCACACACCAAGCCCAATTTAAAATCGCCAATCCACCTAACCTGCATGTCTTTGGACTGTGGGAAGAAACCGGAGCGCACGGAGAAAACCCATGCAGACACGGGGAATGATTTTTATTTCTCTTTTTACTTTATTGTATTGTAGAATCAACTCTGAGCAGCGGGCAGCAGGGTGGCCGTGTGGCGCATACATACGGGCACTGTTCTCATTCCCTACCACCTTTGCCGTCACTTCCTCTACCTCTTCATATCTTAAATCATTCTTAAGGCAGATTGAAGACTTGAGTGCCAGCTTAAGTGAAAAATTAAGAAAAACGTGCTAAGTAATTGCAACACAAACACCGACTTAATCAGTTTTAATGAAAAGATGCCGACAGAAGAAGAGAAGAAGCGGACCGCTAGGGTGGAGAAAAGGAGAGCGGCTCAGGAAGGAGCAATCACATCAACATCTGAGCAAACGAATGGTAAACGTACAGAGAAAGAAAGAGGAGGAACACTACAAGTCAAGTGGATTCACTGCACGGTCCGCCATTACTGGTTTTGTATAATGTGCCCACCTGGGAAGACTCCACAGTCGTAGATCCGTGGCTATAGGACTTCATCAAACGACACGGCGTGTTGGCAGACACTGCGCACTGCCAGCCACTCAACTATTTCAAGCTTTTTTAATTTTTTTCCGGAAAGTTCCTTTCAGCTTATGAGTGACAGAACAAACATTAGAACATTAGAACACTCTGGACGAGAACAGGCCATTCAGCCCCACAATCCTCTCCACTTATTTCTTCCAAACAAGTTGAGTTTTGAAAGTCCATAAAGTCTTACTGTCCACCACACTACTTGGTTGCTTATTCCAAGTGTCTGTCATTCTTTGTATAAAGGAAAACGTCCTAATGTTTGTGTGAAATTTCCCCTTCACGAGTTCCCAACTGTGTCCCTGTGTTCTTGATGAACTCATTTTAAAGTCACCATCTTGATCCACTGCACTAATTCCCTTCATAATTTTAAACACTTCAGTCATGTCACCTCTTAATCTTCTTTTGCTTAAACTGTAAAGGCTCAGCTCTTTTAATCATTCCTCGTCACTCATCCCCTGTAGCCCAGGACTCAGCCTAGTTGCTCTTCTCTGGACCTTTTCTTGTGCTGTTATGTCCTTTTTGTAGCCTGGAGACCCAAACTGCCCACAGGACTCCAGGTGAGGCCTCACCAGTGTGTTATAAAGCTTGAGCAGAACCTCCTGTGACTTGTCAAGGCGCTATATGACCTGACATTCTGTTAGCCTTCTTAATGGCTTCTGAATACTGGCTGGGAGTCAATAGCTTAGAGTCCACTATGACCCCTAAATCCTTCTCATAAAGTGGACTCTTGATTTTCAGACCACCCATTGTGTATTCAGACCTCACATTTTTACTTCCTACGTGTGACCCTTTACATTTACTGACATTAAATGGTTAAAAGGCTCAGCTCTTTTAATCTTTCCTCATAACTCATCCCCTGTAGCCCTGGATTCAGCCTAGTTGCTCTTCACTGGACTTTCTGTAGTGCTGCTATGTCTTTATGGAGACCCAAAAAGCCCACAGGATTCCACACGAGGCCTCACCAGTGTGTTATAAAGACTTGAGCAGAACCTCCTGTGACTTGTACTCCACACATCAAGGCGCTATATAACCTGACATTCTGTTAACTGTCTTAATGGTTTCTGAACACTGCCTGGTAGTTGATGGTGTCGAGTCCACTATGACTCCTAAATCCTTCTCACATGACGCACTCTCGATTTTCAAACCCCTCCTTGTATATTCAAACCTCACATTTTTACTTCCTATGTGTGACTCTTTACATTTAATGACATTAAATGGTTAAAAGGCTCGGCTCTTTTCATCTTTCTTCATAACTCATCCCCTGTAGCCCTGATTCAGCCTAATTGCTCTTCTCTGGACCTTTTCTTGTGCTGTTATGTCCTTTTTGTAGCCTGAAGACCCAGGACTCCAGTTGAGGCCTCACCAGTGTGTTATAAAGACTTGAGCAGAACCTCCTGTGACTTGTACTCCACACATCAAGGCGCTATATAACCTGACATTCTGTGAGCCTTCTTAATGTCTTCTGAACACTGTCTGGCAGTCGATATCTTAGAGTCCACAATGACTCCTAAATCCTTCTCATAAGGTGGACTCTCGATTTTCCGACTTCCCATTGTGTATTCAAACCTCACATTTTTACTTCCTATCTGTAATTCTTTACATTTACTGACATTAAATTTCATCTGCCCAAGCCTGTCTGCTGTCTAAGTCCTTCTGTGATGATATAACGGATTCCAAATTATCTGCTAATCCACCTATGTTGGTATCATCTGCAGACTTCACCAGATTGTTACTGATATTCCTATCTAAATCATTTATACAGTATATATTAAAAATAGCAGCGGCCCAGCACTGCCCCCTGCTGGTCACCACTCTTAACATCGGCCAGTTCTGATGAGGTTCCTTGCACCATCACAAACACGTATGTAATAAGTGAGACAAGTAGTCGATAATAAGGACTGAACCAGTTTGTGCCCAGTCTGTGCCCAAATGTATCAAACATCTCCAAATAGGGAAATCAGAGCTGCCCCTTCCTATATGCAGATCACACATTGTACATGGGGACCCAAGATCAGAGTACTTGTGTTTTTCAGTAGCAGGGACTGAACCAGTCGGCTCATGGAACATGCAACAGGTGACATTTGTCCTAAATAAGTGTTTTATGCTGATTTCTGTGGGAAACCTTTGCTTTTCAGAAAACGGAGTTTCAAGAAAACTGGACCACCAGGAGCTCGAGGGGTTTCAGGCAGACACACAGACAGACGGAGAGCTAACTCTTCAGTCAGTTTGTCACAAATGTGATGTCACTTTGGTTTTATTGGTGACATCACAGAAGGCTTCTCTCTGCTCAGGCCACACGCCCCCATTTGATATCTAACATTTTACTGAAATTCTCTCAGACGACTTCACAAAGGCCGCCCTTTGGAGGACACTTACGTATTTGGGGTGCTGAGAGCTGCGGACTCACCAGAGGCTGCTTCAAAAAAAATATTAAAGAATAAGTTACGCGAGTGTCATTTTATATAAAGTGGCCTTCTCACCCGGCAGTATTATGAAGCCCATAAGGAAGAATCCATAATAAGGAAAAATCTTCCTTATCTTAGTCTACCACAGCCTACTTTAGTGCACAAGCATTGCTTAATTGATTGCTTGATGGCACCCACCTGTAGACTTTGCCCAGTTGTGTCCTTAGCTGAGATTTCTTTACTGCGTGAGGCAACACACACAAACACACATGGTCAGCATACCTTCACACGTCTCACACGGGCAGCGCCGCCGAGCACAAAGTTGATGAGACGTCAGATTGTGAAACACAAGGCCACTGGTTTGGTAGCTGACATGGGCGCCATGCTGTGTGCCACACCGCCTGCCAGCACGCACACCCTGGGCACGCAGAGAGTGCCATGCAGCCGTCTGAAAAATATGCTGGGGTTGTATTTAGTGTGGAAAGGCACTACATCAAACCATAAACGTGCGGCCTCGTTCCTAAATCCTGACCCCTAATAATAATTCTTTACATTTATATAGCGCCTTTTCTCACTACTCAAAGCGCTTTACATTGTGAGTGGGGAGCCACTTCAGCCACCGGTAAGCATTATGCCATGAGAACAATCTGGCCATTCAGCCCCACAAAGCTTGCCAGTCCTGCCCACTTCATTCTTCTAAAAATAACACAAAGTCGAGTTTTGAAAGTCCCTGAAGTCTCACTGTCCACCACACTACGTGGTTGCTTATTCCAAGTGTCTATTAGAAAAACGTCCTAATGTTTGTGTGACATTTCCCCTTCACAAGTTTCCAACTGTGTCCCCATGTTCTTGATGAGCTCATTTTAAAGTCACCGTCTCGATCCACTGGACTAATTCATTTCATCATTTTGCACACTTCAGTCAGGTCTCCTCTTCATCTCCTTAAGGCTCAGCTCTTTTAATCTTTCCTCATCGCTCATCCCCTGTAGCCCTGAATCAGCCTAGTTGCTCTTCTCTGGACCTTCTCTTGTGCTGCTATGTCTTTATGGAGGCCAAAACTGCACACAGGACTCCAGATGAGGCCTCACCAGTTTGTTATAAAGCCTGAGCAGAACATCCTGTGACTTGAACACCACACGTCAAGGCGCTATATAACATGACATTCTGTTAACTGTCTTAATGGTTTCTGAACACTGCCTGGTAGTTGAATGTGTCGAGTCCACTAGGACTCCTAAATCCTTCTCACATAACGTACTCTCGATTTTCAAACCCCTCCTTCTATATTCAAACCTCACATTTTTACTTCCTACGTGGGACCCTTTACATTTACTGACATTAAATGGTTAAAAGGCTCAGGTCTTTTAATCTTTCCTCATAATTCATCCCCTGTAGCCCTGAATCAGCCCAGTTGCTCTTCTCTGGACCTTTTCTTGTGCTGTTATGTCCTTTTTGTAGCCTGAAGACGCAGGACTCCAGATGAGGCCTCACCAGTGTGTTATAAAGCTTGAGCTGAACCTCCTGTGACTTGTACTCCACACATCAAGGCGCTATATAACCTGACATTCTGTGAGCCTTCTTAATGACTTCTGAACACTG
Source organism: Erpetoichthys calabaricus (assembly GCF_900747795.2). Lineage (NCBI taxonomy): Eukaryota > Metazoa > Chordata > Cladistia > Polypteriformes > Polypteridae > Erpetoichthys > Erpetoichthys calabaricus. The sequence continues at coordinate 91,412,618 of NC_041408.2, forward strand.
GCTGGAAGTCAATAGCTTAGAGTCCAGTACAACTACTAAATCCTTCTCATAAGGTGGACTCTCGATTTTCTGACCGCTCATTGTGAATTCAAACCTAACATTTTCACTTCCTATGTGTAATTCTTTACATTTACTGACATTACATTGGCGATCCTAAATTGTCCCTAATGTGTGCTTGGTGTGTGTGTGTGCCCTGTGGTGGGCTGGCGCCCTGCCCAAGATTTGTTCTTGCCTTGCGCCCTGTGTTGGCTGGGATTGGCTCCAGCAGACCCCCATGACCCTGTAGTTAGGATATAGCGGGTTGGGATAATGGATGGATATTATTTGGCAGAATGACCAGGCTGTGATGGGCAGTTTATCCAGGACATCGGGGTACACCGCACTCTTAACGGAGGACACCCAGGGAGAGTCAGAATTTCGGTTTTCACATCTCATTTTTAACAGCCCAGTGTCCCTGTCACTGCACTGGTGTCACTGGGATCCACATCACACTCAGGCCACAGGATGAGTGCCCCCTGCTGGCCTTCCCAACACCCTCTAATATGCATGTCCCAGGTCTTGAAATGCACGCATAGCCAGTCTGAGGTATCTTGAATCGGACGTACATGTGTTTTGAGATATCTGAAAATGTTTTGTAGTTTCCATGGAAATCATGATGGCGTCTTGATATTAACGTTAAGGCTTCAGCACAAAGATAATAATAATAATAATGATATTCAAAGGGATGTGATTATATCCAAACACAAGGTTACACACAGAGTGAATGAGAGTGAAGCCTGATAACGGGCCCCCTTTACTTAACAGTGAAGGCTCCACAGCTGGACCTCCAGAAGATTCACGCCACCCGTTGTTATGGCCGCGGGGAACACCTCGTGATGTAAGAACGTCACTGTAGGCAGCCACGGCTCTTCCTGCTCTGTTTCTGAAGTTGAGTTCATTTTCCCATCACCTATCACAGTTGCGTGCCGCGTCCCTCAGTGATCGCACCTTAGCACCGTTCATCCAATGTCCCCGCCATCTTGAACCTTGGAAAGTGTCATGTGAAGGTTAGAGGGGTTCATGCACTGCAGAGCTCGGCGTACCCGTGTGACATTTCGCTGCCAATCACCCATCCAGCCCCGCCTATCTTCGGAGTACTATCCAGCCGACTACGCTACAATTTGTGGCCCGACCCCGTGACGTCACTCGTGACTCTCCTCTCTCATCCACACTTGGGGGGCGTCGATCTTCACGTGTGAGACAACAACTCCAGGAAAACCAGCCATTTTGCATGAATTTGCTTTAACGTGACCTCACGTGGAGCGGAGGGGGAAATGTGTGAGTGTGCGGGTCACCTCACGCGCTGTGTGGCGCAAAACAATCGAGAGAGGGTTGGATGTGACCTGAACAAATCAGCACTACTGCGAAAGTCGCCCGTTCCCAAAGCCAAACAACAGAATGTAACGTAACGCTTTTCATTTCGGCTCACAGCTCACGGCTTCTTGGCGTGGTGTGGATGGAGCGATCACGTAAAGTGCAAAGATTTGCTCCGAACGTTCCACGTTACTCCAGCTCTGTCAAGTCGATGTCTCTTTACGAGTTGATTGTTGTCCAGCATTTCGAAAACATTGCACCTCTCCTGGGATGTGTGTGCTGAACTCTGCCTGAGCGCCATCTTCTGGTGAGGTAGGACAGCACTCCCCAAAATCTGGGCGAAGGTAACAGAAGTTTCCTAAATTCGCAAAACTGATGAAATGCCGGAGAGTGGGACCACATTGGCGTCACTCTGAGATTTTTGAGCCAGTTAGGGCAGTTTTCCTCACTCTGAGACGCTTGATAAGGGCGGGCACCAATCTCAACTGGTTCAGTCCCTGTGGTCATAGGGACCCCCAACTGGCCCCACTCGACATCAGTCCTCTGATTTCAGGCCCCACACACAGTGTATGATCTGCATATAGAAAGGGGCAGCTCTGGTTTCTCTACTCTGAGATGCTTGATGAATGCGGGCACAGATTGGGCACAGACTGGTTCAGTCCTCACTACTAACTACTCATCTCACTTTGCCTCCTATCCTGAACTCTGACAAAACCCAATAGGACTCCCCCTTAATATTACTCCTCTGATCTTGGGCCCTACAGGAGGCACAGATCTCAACTGGTTCAGTCGCCAGTATTAACCCTCCAGTGGCACCCCCTTAACATCGGTCCTCTGATCTCGGGCTCCACGCATAGTGCATATAAGAAGGGATGGATCTGGTTTCCGTATTCTGAGATGCTTGGTAAATGTGGGCACAGACTGGTTCAGTCCCAGTTACTGACCCCCCCAACAGAGCCCCCTCAACATCAGTCCTCTGATCTCAGGCCCCACACACAGTGGATGATCTGTGTATAGAAAGGGGCAGCTCTGATTCCTCTATTCTGGGATAATTGATAAGTGTGGGCATAAGTTGGGCACAGCCTGGTTCAGTCCCCACTCTTGACTACTCGTCTCACTTTGCCCACAGTTCTCCGGGTGTGTGAGGTCCTGTATGGCGGAGGCTCCATGACGTCTTGAGATGGCGCTCACTGTGAGAGGGCACTAAACGCAGCTCTACTTTTGCCAGCTCAGGTCCTGCCAGGGTCTCGTAGCGCTTGAGCTCAATGCGTTGTTTCATCTGCCAGACCTCCAGTTGTAACAACATGGAAGCGAATGCGTTGAAACAAAGCCATTTCTCGGTCACTTTAGACAGAAACTGTGGCATAAATAACTAAGTGGATGTGTACCATACTGTAAGAGGAAGGACGGTGCCAATTTACCTGCTTTTATTCAGCGGGGCTTTATGTGGCAGCAAATTACACAAAAAGCCTCATTTGCTTCCCACCGAATGACGCCTGCCATTGTTGATTCCCGCTGCCACAGGAGCAAATGTCTAATGGGCTTTAATCAGCTCCTGCCATAAGCATTCAAAAGGCCAAATGAAGGTTTAAAGGGTCTCGCTGGGGGGCTGTCTGCCGCCTAAGTGCTCATCTGAATTATTCCGATTGCCGTGAGTACGTCGCGCTGTATTACGGATGGAGGGGGTACCCCGTGGGCGGAATAAAGTACACGTGCGGTCACTAAATAAAATCCTCCAGAATAATAGTTTAAGCCCCCAAACCAAAACTTCAGTCACTAAAGTGACAGTGGGGGACAATTTCATATCACTGTGCCAAGTCATATAAGGGGGCACTGCAGATAAAGCTGCAGGTGCAGCCACTAATTGAGGGGTACATTTTCAGAACTTGTGGTCTTCAGCTGTAGAAACTGGAAATCTGCACATTTTGGTAGAAGCGGGTTGAACAGGGTGGGACTGAAGTCCTCACACAAACACAGATTGGGATTTGACGTCTTAGACATGGAGGTGAGTCTCATCCCAAAACAGAGGGAAACGCAAAGAGAGTATCTGACTGAAGTACAAAAAAATGGGGGGGGGGGGGGGAACTAGGAGATCCAAAGCAAATAAGTCCTAATAAGTTCCAAAAGCACATCCCCTGCACATATTAATCCATCACTTCCATCAGTACCCAGTCTCTGTTATAAGCCATGTGGTATTGGGTTTGTAAAAGCAGTGCTAATTTTTGCAATGCACCATCTGTTGAAATGAAAAATGTAATGTATTTTATTACTACAAACGGTTGTGACACGCCATCTGTTAGAATGACAATTGCAATGCATTATATTACTACACATGTTTATGGTGCACCATCAGTTGGAATGACAGATGCAATAAAATTTATTTTATGTTGGTGATGTGCCATCTTGTAGAATGACAAATGCAATGCATTATGTTACTACAAATATTTTGATGCACCATCTGTTGGAATTACAGATGCAAGGCATGTGTCTCTGTTATAAGCCATTTAGTATGAGATTCATAAAAACAGTACTACTTTTTTGTGAGGCACAATCAGTTGTAATGACAAATGAAATACAATTTTTTGTACAAATGTTTGTGATGCACCATCTGGGAAATATAACAAATGCAATGCACTATATTACTACAAATGTTTATGGTGAACCATCAGTTGGAATGACAGATGCAAAAAAAATTATTTCTACAAATGTATGTGATGTGCCATCTATTAGAATGACAAATGCAATGCATTATATTGCAACAAATGTTTATGATGCACCATCTGTTGGAAAGACAGATCTAATGCATATGTTTCTATTATAAGCCATTTGGTATGAGATTCATAAAAGCAGAGCTACTTTTTGTGAGGCACTATTGGTTGGAATGACAAATGAAATCCAATTTTTTGTACAAATGTTTGTGATGCACCATCTGGGAAATATAACAAATGCAATGCACTATATTACTACAAATGTTTATGGTGAACCATCAGTTGGAATGACAGATGCAAAAAAAATTATTTCTACAAATGTTTGTGATGTGCCATCTATTAGAATGACAAATGCAATGCATTATATTGCAACAAATGTTTATGATGCACCATCTGTTGGAAAGACAGATCTAATGCATATGTTTCTATTATAAGCCATTTGGTATGAGATTCATAAAAGCAGAGCTACTTTTTGTGAGGCACTATTGGTTAGAATGACAAATGAAATCCAATTTTTTGTACAAATGTTTGTGATGCACCATCTGGTAGAATAACCAATGCAATGAAATATATATTACTACAAATGTTTTGATGCACCATCTGTTGGAATGATAGATGCAAGGAATTTGTCTCTGTTATAATCCATTTGGTATTGGATTCGTAAAAGCAGTGCTAATTTTGTGATGTTCCATCTGTTGGAACAACAAATGCAATACAATGTTTTCTACAAATGTTTTGATGCACCATCTGTTGGAATGATAGATGCAAGGAATTTGTCTCTGTTATAATCCATTTGGTATTGGATTCGTAAAAGCAGTGCTAATTTTGTGATGTTCCATCTGTTGGAACAACAAATGCAATACAATGTTTTCTACAAATGTTTTTTATGCACCATCTGTTGGAATGACAGATGCAGGGCATATCTCTCTATTATAAGCTAATCAGTATAGGATTCGTGAAAGCTTTTTTTAAGGAACCATCGGTTGGAATGACAAATGCAATACATTTTATTTCTACAAATATTTCTGATGAACCATCTGTTAGAATGACAAATGCAATACATTATATTACTACATACATTATAAAATACATTAAAACAGATGATGCACTGCAAACGTTAATATTGAGATCAATTTTAAGTATTTTGATGTCAGCCCATCTAAGATGAGTATCACAACTAGTTCACTGTAATAAAAAGACAAGTGTGTCTGTGTGTCTAAGTGTCCATCTGATGCTACATCTCTGTTTTAAGGCATTTGGTATGATACCTGTAAAGGCAGTACAAATGGCTAAAAAATACCATCTATTGGAATGAAAAATTCAATGTATTTCATTACTAATAATTTTTGAGATGCACCATCTTTTGGAATGACAAATGAAATGCATTTTATTACTACAAAATATATTACAATAGAAAGTGCACTGCAAACAATAATGCTGAATATGCTGAGGTCTACTTGATTTCAACCCATGCAAGACAAGTAGCGGTGTTTAGCTGAAATTCTAGGACAACGGGGGGATGGTAGGGTTGGAGGGGGGCTATTCTTCTTTTAGGCCTGTCCCATTTTGTCAATATTAAG